>NC_041037.1:2172500-2526875 GCF_900634625.1 Parambassis ranga | reverse complement strand
TGTGTCCTTGGGCAAGACACTACCTGCATAGCCTCCAGTGTACTCACTGGTGTATGGCGCTCTTTGAGCAATTTCCCCATTGTGGGACTAATAAAGGTTTCAATTATTATTATTAAAATACTCCCTATAACTCCATATACAAGCCAGAAACTACACTACATAAGCACAGGCCTGCAGGTAAAGGGTTAATATGGTCATTAAGTTGTTAACTGTAAAAATCACAAATGTTACCTCCTACCAACAGGGTAAACCACCAACAATCAAGAATGCATGAGTATGTAGTGCCATGGCTGTGCAGTCAAAAAAAGTGGTTATAATGGAAGTCTATGGGACAAAAATGGCCACTAAAACACGTAAGGGACAAAAAAATGAAAATCCAGTGCTGTGCAAAAACTAATAATGCAATAAAGTCAATGTTGTTACTAATGTTTGACATGACCAAGACAGAAAGACAGTCCACATTCACCTTTTCTATTAAAAATGAGCCATTTTGTGTGTTTTTTTTCCAATTTTCAGCACCACCCCTTATAAAATTGGTGATTAAAGGGTTAAAATCCTGGGGGAAAATGATTTTTTTTTTGCTACTTTTAATTAGAACCGAAGTTAATTAAAAGGTCTATGCAAAAAAAATATGAAGAAATATTTTAAAAATATTAAAAATAAAACTTAAAGTTAGAGGACATTTTTGTCCCGAACAACACGAAAGGGTAGTGTTTGCGAACGTTGCACAAGGGTTAAACCTGGCGTTATCTGAAGTGTCCCTTTTTTTGAGAAGGGCTACACAAAAGCAAAGACTTTGCAGCAAATCCTGCTTTAATAGAGCTTTTAGAGGTGCTTCAGAAACCCCACAGTCAATTCAAGTGCTATCACAGTAGCAGTGTCAGATTTTAACTCCAATTAAAGAATGATGAATATGTTATATAACAGATAAAGCATGTGAAAAAATACAGTCTGTGTGTATATAAAGTGCTTCAAAACCATTTGAGCCTCTATTGCAAACAGCTACAGCTTGTTGCATGGTGATGCATGGGATCTGTGGGGAATGAGTCACTTTTGGAGTGGCCCTTTAAAAAGAGGCTCAGATTTACTCAAACTATTACATTAGAAGAGCAAGCTGAGTTGGATTTCACATATAAAAACACACTGTGTGTTCTTCTCTTCAGGACCAGTACCAGTTGTGCTACAGGGCAGCACTGGAGTACCTGGGGAGCTTTGACCACTATGCAACGTAACCACTCTCACAGAGCAGCTTCCCTGGTCAGACCTCTCAGGAGTGTGCCAAGTGTCCCATCTCAGCCGCCATCCACTCACTTGACCCCCTTAAAATCTGACCCCTCGCAGCTACCGGAGAGGGTTGGATGAAGGGACGAGCTTGCAGACCCGTTGACGGATTTAACCAATCACAGAGATATACGCCGAGTTAACCAACCACCTGAGATCTTTGCTTTAAAAAAAATAATAACGGAAACATTGCAGTGACTACGACAAACATAACTCTTGTACAGATCCGACAGCGCAGACTGGCAGCTCGCCTCTCTGCTCTGTCGATGCCAAACCTCCCTGATTGTCAAAGGCTACTGGTAGCACTAAGAGAGCAGTCTCTCTCTCTTTTTTTTTTATTTTATTGTCAACGTTTTGATTCATTTTGTCAAATGTTATTGTTTATTATCCTTTTTTTTGTTGTTTTTAATAATCATTTTAATATCAGACATTTCTTCTGTCTTAAACTGCCTTACTGTGGGGGCACGCATTATTTTCATAATCATATTTAGGGTACTTTAGCACAAGGGACGCGTTTTTACACATGTACCGAGATACTAATACAGAATCAGAAAATACTTTAATAATCCCAGGGGGAAAATGCTTACAGGAGGACCACTGTTCTCTGAGCTGCTGTCAGACTTCTGTTGTCACAAGACATTGTTTTTAATCCATTAATGTGTCATATACATTGTGTTCGGTCTTACTCAGTTCAATGCGTCAAATTGCCTTTTTTTACTTGCCATTAAAATCAGCTCTGACAGAAAATTGATTTCAGTGCACAGACTTGCTGTAGTTGTCCTTCTGTAAACGTGGTAGGTAGCTAAATTGTCTAACACAAGACTAAATCAGAGGTGTACAGAAAAGGAAAAGCACATGATTTGTATGTTTTTTGTTATCTTTTTTTGTTTTGTTTTGTTTTCATCAGAAGCCTATGGCATTGATGCCTTCATACTCCACAAGCGGAGAACTTACCTGCGGACTTTTATACCCAAAGCGTAGGTGACAGAAAATAAACTCCCGATCTCTGAATATTGATGCTCTTCAAGTCCCCTCCCATCTCCTCACTTCCTGTTTGCCTGGTTGGTTTACTGGAGTGGAACTACACAGTTGGAAAAGGACCTGGAACTGGAAGTGGTTCATATGGGGCTGAGGAGTAGAGCCATCAACGTCGGTACCTGTACAGAATCAACCATTCCTACCAGAGGGAGAGAGACTCAGCCCTTTGGACTGATATTATTTTATACAGAAATAGAACTATAAATATATATATAATTATGATTGATTATATATATGTACAATTACACATAGATATATACACAGCTTCAAAAGTATATTGTTAAAAAAAGGATTCATTCTGCTGACCTACCTAGAGACACTGCAGAGAGCCTGCTGTCCTACAGTGTGTATTAATGGAAACACCGTTGTATCTACTGTACTACCATAGTAACTTCGACAGCTGGTTGTCCGTCTGAATGAGGAAAAAAAAAACAGCACAACCCCCCCCCCCCCCCCCCACCCATCAAAATGGACATTTTCTCACTCAGCACAGGCCATCACACCACTCAAGCACACATCTTCTCCCGCACAAGCCGCAGGAGGGGGAGCGTCTGAATCCAGAGGCCTAAGCGTTGTGGTGGCGATGGCGGTGGGAGGGAGGGGGGACTTGAAAACGCTGGCATAAAACAAAAATGTTAATTTTTACCTTGTGAATGCTTAGTGCTGTAGGGGTTCGATCTGTTGTACACACAGTCTGTTTTCTATTTGTTGATAAAGAACTGGAATTTAAAAAGAACCTGTTGATGACAAAAACATTGATGTTAATAAAGTTAAATAATTGGGTTTTTGTACAAAGACTGGCCTGTGACGAGTCATTTCTTTATCCTACAGATTACAAAATCTTACAAATCTGTATATCCTTCAAGTTTCCCATTTCTTGTTTCCTGCTGGTTGGAGTTTGATGCATATTATTTTAAATGGATTAATGCTTAGACATTTGTGGTTTTTTTTTTGCAGGGATATAAGGATTCAAAGATATATGTACATACATTTCACCAAAACTGTATATACATATTTAAATCCCCGTATAAACATGTGCACTTGCTTTGCTTTTTCTATGTGTGGATGTATATATTTGTGTGGGTGAGAGTACTCACTGTAAACCCTCTCCAGTCCCCTAACTTCCTCAGCTCTCACCCACACAGCCTGTTAAATCACTACCTACAGATGCCACACATCAGTAAGATGGGGATGACTACAGCTGTGGGCAAAGCCAGCAAACATTTAGTTTTTTGTATGTTTATCATAATAATATATCGACATATGGAAACAGGCTGCATATACTCTACTACTACTTCTGAAGCAGATATTATGTAAGTCATACAGGCAGTGATGTGGAATATTGGCATTTTACAAAATTCTGTTTTGTTTACATGACTTCTTTTGTTTCTTTTTCAACAGGATCCAGATGAATTTTTACTGCATTCCATTTGTTTTTGACTGTATCTGTTCTGCCAGTTGGTGTTGACTTTACTAAGCAGCAGCATTGAACTACCACACATTTTACATACAAACCTTGGAAAAGAGCATGAGTAATCTAATGAGGTAAGGAACATGATAACATGATAACACGTTGGCTGATATACATGGCTATTCTTGGGACCTATCATCATGCTGGGTCATATGTTTTAGAGATGATGTGCAGTCCATCCAGCCAGAAGAAGCTGTGATCAACACATAGGCGTAGCTACCATTATATCAGAGGGGGACGTGCGTTAAAATCCGCAGGAAATCGCAATTACTTCATATTATTATATTTCATAATATACTAATATTTTTTTTCACCACCCACCCACAGAAGGGTGCCCCCCCCACATTTTTAATGCTTCCTACGCCACTGGATCAACAGATACTCTACATGAAGATTAAAGCCTATTTGGAGGATTTGTTCTCTGACAGTCACCTGGCTTCTGCTGAAGCATGTGCAGAAGAACAAGCAGGGCTACGTCAATCTCAAGCTTCTCACCTGTTTGAAAGAGGTAAATAATATTTCTTTGTGTGCTTTTGACTGTGTCTACACTTCCAACAATGTAAAAGTAAAATATGAAACAAAGCTGAGGTTGCCAATGTTTGTCACAGATAAAGTCCTGACTACAAGCTGGTACATGACTCTGGCAGGAGCACTGCACTCAGACCTTCTGGAAGTGAATGATGACTGCACCAAAGTCAGGCGTAAAGAGCCGCTTCCCATGTGGTTACTGTGTTCACCCACCAGCAAACTTCTCCTTGCCTGGAACCTTTCAGAGGATCAAAGCAGAGGAGATGGGGCCAACCTGGAACTAGAGGATCCTTTACTCTCAGCAAGAATCCTCCATTCTCTATTTACGGCAACGTTACTTCATCGTGGATCCTGCCCCCCAGCAAACGGCTTCCTAAGGAGCTTCAGCGTTACGCTAAACACCACAAAGAGCTTGGCCAACAATTATGTGCTGTGGTCAGGTTTGATCATTTGGAGTCGGTTCGTAGGGCCTACCATGCCCTGAAGGCGGAAGAAGAGAAGTCTAATGGGAACGGCATGTGTGTGGTTCCTTTGGGTTTCCAGTCAACACATCACCACAAGGACAAATCACCAGAAGAAAACACACAGCCTGAGGAGGACATACCTTTCACTGAAAATCAACCTGAAATCCCCAAGGACTTGCAGCAAGAACCATCCTCTCCAAACACACGTCAACCACAAACATCAGTGGATACCTCCCTGCAAAGAACCTTTAACCTTTTAAGTACACGCGGCCCGAGGACGGGACGGTTCATGTCTTCACTGCAATATCTCCGTCTGGGCGCAGCCATTTTGTGCTCTTTGTTGACAACCTACACCTCGTTGGAAAGCCACTTCCCTACTCTATTGATTGACAGCTCGTTTGACCATACAAAAGGATCGAGGGCCTGTCCCTAGCCAAAAGAATCCAATGAGCGACTATATCGAGCGAAGCACCTCCCCCCACTCTTACGCTTGTATTTTCAGCCCATTATATTTGACGCTGAATCTGATGCAATGGACGTATAGCCAATAAGATTTCCGTCACGGGGATGTCCCACATGAAGGGGTTGTGGAAGGAGGGTGGGCTACAGGCCTAAGCGTAAACATGAACAATGGATGCCGGCTGTCCATGCGTAAATGCGTAATAGTGAGAGTGAGCGTATATCTCCATTCCAGTGGTATTTCCAGTGACCAGAGAGATGGCGAAACGCATGGAAAAGAAGAATTACACTGTTGAAGAAGTTATTGAAGAGTGTACGAGACGGGAAAGCGACTTTTCTGACGAGGATGTGTCGGATGCGCAAAGTTATGTGTCGTCTGTTGACTCGGTGGAGGAGGACATGTTCATTGAAGGAGAAGATATTGTCCATGACAAGTAAGTGTAACTTTTATACATGTTGCAGTTTTATAAATAGAATGTAGACGTTTCAAAGAATTAGTGAATACAGTGTTGTGTCCTTTGTTTTGTTTACCTGTGTGGGGGAGGTGTGCGCTTTTACTATTCCTCCAAAAGTAGTTGTGGAGGACTGATTTGTGAGGTGAACAATGAATACAGCTACAGTTGTTCTGTGAATGAATATCTGATATATACATACAACCATACATACATCTATAGTTATTTTGTTTTATATATATTTTGTGCATTTTTAGGCAAACACTGTGTTCTATTTCATTTACCTGTGTGGGTCCTTTGTTCTGTTTACCTGTGTGGGGGAGGTGTGTGCTTTTACTATTCCTCCAAAAGTAGTTGTGGAGGACTGATTTGTGAGGTGAACAATGAATACAGCTACAGTTGTTCTGTGAATGAATATCTGATATATACATACAACCATACATACATCTATAGTTATTTTGTTTTATATATATTTTGTGCATTTTTAGGCAAACACTGTGTTCTATTTCATTTACCTGTGTGGGTCCTTTGTTCTGTTTACCTGTGTGGGGGAGGTGTGTGCTTTTACTATTCCTCCAAAAGTAGTTGTGGAGGACTGATTTGTGAGGTGAACAATGAATACAGCTACAGTTGTTCTGTGAATGAATATCTGATATATACATACAACCATACATACATCTATAGTTATTTTGTTTTATATATATTTTGTGCATTTTTAGGCAAACACTGTGTTCTATTTCATTTACCTGTGTGGGTCCTTTGTTCTGTTTACCTGTGTGGGGGAGGTGTGTGCTTTTACTATTCCTCCAAAAGTAGTTGTGGAGGACTGATTTGTGAGGTGAACAATGAATACAGCTACAGTTGTTCTGTGAATGAATATCTGATATATACATACAACCTTACATACATCTATAGTTATTTTGTTTTATATATATTTTTTGCATTTTAGGCAAACACTGTTCTATTTTGTTTACCTGTGTGGTGTGCACTTTTACTATTGATTTGTGAGGTGAACAATGAATGCAGATACAGTTGTTCTGTGAATGAAAACCTTATTTTTTGCATTTTAGGCAAACTGATTCAGATACAGAGTGGGAGCCAAGCACCAGAGCCAGAGCAGCCTCCTACTCCCAGTGTACAACATCACAAGCCAGTCTACATCTCTGGTGACAGTAAGACACCCATCAAGCTTTCTAGCTGTGCTTTGTAGCAGCCCGTGACTGTAACAGTGGCATACTGAGAACAACATGTGGCTGTGAAACCTGTGGAATTGTAAACATGTAAACAGTTTGCTGTAAGTAGTTTGGGTATTTGTTTAGATAAAGGTGTTGTTTTTGACCATATCTCTTGTTCTGAGTCTTTTCTTGTGATGCACAATTTCAGTTTCAGTAGAATAATGAGCATTCAATGTGTTTTTGCTTCACTAACATTATTTCAATCATACTAATAGTGAATCTGAATATGGAATGAGGTTCCTCTAAGTGGCACCTTTCATTAGAGCTCTCATTGATGTCTGTATGTTGAAGCATTCCAGAGTTATGCACTTTGGTGCCAAAGTGTCCATTTGGAGACTCCAAATGGCACTTTTTGGAGAGCGCCTGGGAATACCTACAGAAAAACCTGTCCCAAATGGTCATTTCTTGTCCAATTACTATCTACTTTTAACTGGGAATAGGTAAGACTTCAGCCTGTGTCACTATATTGTCATCTAATCAACATCACCATGCTCCAGTTGTCAAGCAGCCTTTTTTTACAAAAAAAATTTAGGCGAGCTACAAAATCTTTTTATTTCTCTGTGTTTAGACTTCTCTCACTGTTAACCATTTGCAATTGCAGTAAATCACACAGCTAAAATAAAAATTTCAGAGTGTTACCTTCACAATGAGACCAAGCTTTTGCACATACTCCTAAGGGGTCACAAACAGCTTGTAGTTTAATTTGGGTATGCCTTTGACAGGCGTTTCATCAACTATTGAGGGTGGTGTTAAAGGGTTAACCAGACTTTCACCAGCTGCAACGACAAGTCCTTCTCTGTTTTGAATCAGAGGTACAGTAAGAGCAACTGGTGCTCTGGAGACAATGAAAAGTATCATAGCCCATGGGTGCTGAGGCGCAGCTCTGCAGCCAGTGTGTTAAACTCAAAGGTAGCTGGGTGCCTGAATGCACCTCGCTTGATTGTCAGACTGCTGCGTCAGCCTTTTGGCCCTAATGGCACCAAAGGCTTTCAGGGCAGACAGAGACTACTGCAGGAAGAGATCAAACACTATTAAACAGCACAGCACTAGAAGAGCTGTGAAGACAGACAATATGACAAGAATGTAACGCTGAGCTGAGAAAGAGAATAAATTATCTTTTGCATTATACACCAAAAGTAATGGAATCTCTATGGGTTGTGTTGTTATAAAGCACTGACAGATGGGGGCAGCATTTAGCTGTGTTCACGAAAGATGCAATTCTAAATTCTTTGTTCTTTCTATCAAGCTTTATAATTGTCTAGTTGCGTAACAAGTGAATACATTTAAGTAAAGAGACCTAAATACATAGCTGAAGCTGAAGTGTCTCACAGTCTGAGTGCCTCTTATGAAACACGAGTTCAGATCAGTTTGTCTGGTCACAACTGCAAATTGCCATTTACCTTATATTTGTTCTTTGGCCAGGGTCGATTTACCTTGTTACTACTTTCTCAGAGTTGTCTTTCAACATGAAACGGTCGGAAAAAAGCACCCTCATTGTCCTCCCGCATCTTTTTCCCTGGTGCCTGTTTAGATTTTGGTTCCCTAAAAAGCAGTTTTCCACTCACTGAGATGACATTTGGCTAAAGGCTACTTGTCCAATCATCAAACCGCATCTTGTGCAAGACGAGCGTAGTAGCAACGTTTGTACCTTATTTCCAGCCTTTCTAATGACACCTCGACTGGAATGGACTGTTTATAGTGTTACTGATTGAGGGCTTCCTTAAAATCTCGCCCAAACCTAAACAAAATGTGTTTCTTCACATATCCACACCCAGTGGAAAAGTCTATGGGATTCTATCATATTGAAATTGGAAACATACTTTATTTTTTCTTCTTGTATATTCTCATATGTCAGTTTGTCCTCATGACTAATGTAATCTTAGCAGTTGAGTGAGACTTTTCATTGTATACAGATCGAGTGCTTTGCTCATGCTGTCTCTGACTTGATTTAGCAATTAACAGCTGTTGGATTTTTACTGCAGCAGGCTGGTCTGTGAAAACGTTACACATCTGTGAACAATATGTATAGAGTAAAAATGTTTCTGCCTCATGTCAGGAAATGTTTCTGTGCTGATAGTTCCTTTTCAAGGAGAGAAAAGTTAACTGGAAGTCATTATGTATTTACATGCTTCTAGGGCCAACCATTGACATTAATGTCAACTAAGTTAATTGCAGTAATCACTGTTTTTTCATAGTTTTTTTTCCAAGGTGGGATTAGGCTGACTTTGCACCTGCTCACCCTCAGCTAGATCAGTAAAGATATGACATTCTTCATTGGGTCACATATCTCTGATAACAGCAGAATATCCATTGATACACATTTCTGGTATGACACAAAGCTTGGGTAAAGCTTTGGTTTTTCCCCCTTTTTCTCTCAGTCAACACTAAAGGAATTTTAAGTCCTAGAAATTTAGCGCTCTGCCTCACAACTAAAACTTTGCAAAGTGAGATTTGTGTATAATTTGGCCCAAGGACACCAGAATGACTCATGGTGTTAGAATGCGATTGCTTGGGTCCTTTGAATCAGTCCACACTTGACTCTGTTATCCAGCTACGCTTGAAATATCTGTTAGTGAAGAACTTATTTCCTGTTGTGACAATGACTCCATCACCCAAGTGCAGAGGCTACTGTTTGTGTACCTGTAGATTTATTTGCCTACTTTATGTACCCAAACAGCACCTGTAAAGCTTCATGAACCCCCACCCCCACCCCTCCTTGCATCACTTCACTCGTCTCCCAACTGCTTGGCCTTTGTTTATATATTACTGACCCTGCACACCTGACGCAGTTCCTCTGTGGATGGGTTATTTATTTAGATTGCAGTCTGGAGGGCCTGATACCTTCCAAAAGCGCAACCATCTGCTCCTCATTTACTCCTCGAGGCTCAGGAGCTAAAATAGTGGTTTGTATTGGAGTAGATGTGTGTGAGAGATCCTCAACAACAACACCCCTGGTTTTATCTCCGGCCAAATGTAGATTAAATCATCATGAAATACCTCTGCTGTGATAATTCTATTTAACTGGGGTTAATGTTGTCTTAGCTCCTTTTAAACCAATTGTGAACTTTCTTAATGCCCCCTAAAAGATTGGAAGACACTTGCCTTAGCAGATTCCTCAAACTGCACTGATCTGCCCAATTCAGGCTATTACCAATTGCCTGCTTAAGATGGCAGACTCTCTTGTGGCAGAAGGTAAATGTAAGCCCTTGCTCAGGCCAAAGCATCCTTTAGTGCTCCTGGAGTTAGAGCCAGGGAGATTATCATGTCAGGAGTAATCCGACTCTGCTCACAAGCACAACTATGGAGGAGGAGGAGCAACAGTTGAAAGGGGGAGGCAGGGGGAGGCAGGCAGAGGCATCAGAGAAGCTCTGTGCTCCACTTACAGTAACCACGCTCTCCTTCCTCACCCTAACCCATCTTCTCGACCCACAGAATCCCCCTCCCAAGAACTGCAGAGAAGATCTGCTGCATGAGATAAGGTAAGGAGATGTGCATTATCATTCCATCAGTGCTGTTCTGATGACTTTTCAAGGCAAGAGAGATTCAGAACTAGTGGGAAAAGTTAAGATATGACAAGCCGCTGAGCCTCTGTTCTTCTCCGTTCCTCTGTTGTAGGTTAAGTTTGTAAAAAGCGGTCCAGAAGCTCTGTTGGAGAAGAATGATGACAGGAGTGCACTGAAGTGAACCTGATGTCAAGTCAGGAGGTTCTCTAAACTCCCAGCTCACTCCTTTTTTGAATGGATCAACCCGATTGCCATGAAGCACATGTTTACATTCAGAGGAAAGTTGATTTGATCTTTGCAATCAAAAAGGATTCTATGGAAGAGAATAATCCTGGAACTGAGTCAAGTCAGGACACCTCCCTTACTTGTAGGCACAAGGAGCTGTGATGGAGTTGTGAACAAGCAGGAGTCCTCCCCTTGCTTCTTGCCTGTGATGATGATGATGGACTTACCCAGCCAACACTTGCCTGTGGAGGTCAGCTGAAGACGACGCCACGCAGCTAAGTCTGGATTAGCCGGCCGAACGGTAAGGACACCACATCTTCTTTTGTTAGTTTAAGCCGGCAGCTTATGGGAAAGGTGTTAGGTGCTGCTGACAAAGATGCTGCACCAAGTGCTTGAGTGGCAGAAAACACACGTTGGATTATCTGTATCAACAAGCAGCACTTGCTGGTACCGCATGACAGTAGTGCACTGCAGCCTGACACGAAATGTTTGCAGAGTGGTTATCATTGATTACAAGGAGCGTGCCATTATTTTGGAAGAACAACAAAATAAAAAATGATCCAAATTTTCTTGCAGATGTTGAACAAGCTCTTACCACACAGACAAGTTTATTTTGTCAGTGAGAAATATTTTCTTTTCCTTTCACTTGTCCAGCATGGTGGTTTGCATCATTCTCATGCACAATTGCTCTCTAAATACTCTCTGGTTTACTTTACCAAATGTTGGTCCACTGTTTAGACATCTTGCGAAACAACCGATTATTTTTCTCTGTGTTTATCACTTTTGCAGAGCTGCAATTTGTATAATTTAAATAATTAGGATAATGAGAATCCCAAAGTAACAGAGGTACTACAAGAGATA
Source organism: Parambassis ranga (assembly GCF_900634625.1). NCBI lineage: Eukaryota > Metazoa > Chordata > Actinopteri > Ambassidae > Parambassis > Parambassis ranga. The sequence goes on along the minus strand of NC_041037.1, from coordinate 2,515,358 downwards.
TAAACTTGATTATATTCACTGAAGTGATGATATCCCTTTGTACTAAGCCCCTATCATACGTACAGATTATACTGTATCTAGCTGCACCCGGAGGGCCGGATAGAGGTTAAGCCCAAAGTCAAATGAGCCGTACAACTTTCATAACCTGCCAAAGCTGGTCATAAATGAAGGAAAGCTGACCTGATGCACCACTCCACATGGTCTCTACATTATTTCCCTGCTATATTCTTAGCAAAACGTACATTCTGCATGTCAAATCTTCATCATATTTCAGATGTTTGCACTTGCTTGTGCATGCTCGGATAGGTTATATCTGAAAGTGGTATTCAGCGTGTGCCAGATGGCCGTCAACCTTTTGTAACAGCAACATCAACATGTTTAACATGGGTTTAGAGGCGATGCTGTTGTGCTAAAAGAGGATCTGCCATAGACAGATTAGGCACTAGAATAGCAGCCTCTTTGGAAAGTAATTGAGATAACATCAATCTTCTTCATGCACAAAAAACGAGCATATGTTACATTCACTGCAAAGCCTCATTTAACCTCCCTACGTGTGTTAAAAGGGCTATTTAAATGTAAGTCCATGCCACACTTTGACTCAACTCTTCCCATAATAGTAAAGGGGAGACAAAGTGGTACAGGTGTCAAATTGGGGATCTATAAATGTAACTTTGTCACACACCTCATTAGGCCACCTGAACTGCAACAGTTTGAGTGTGATTCCGTGCTAGGCTGTTGGGTCAGTGGATTAATCTGTAATAATCCACGGAACATGATAGTAGCCCTTGCAAAATAAAATTGAAGCACTTAAGCCACTTAACCAGATGAAAAGAAGCCCATTTAGAATTTGTAAAATGTGTATAAAGATTTTTCTGGCATAACCCCCACCTTTTCCCTTTTTTTTCTCAATAATGAAGAACAGCTTTCTCACTAACAAGGAGCAGGCTTGTTTTAATTGACCCATGGTTACGGAGTGACAGAGCCACAGCCAACTTATGTGGCGCCCTGCAAAATTACAGCACTGTCTAACCTAAGCCTTTTCAGTTGCATTAGAACCAAGGCTGGATTTAGCACAGCCAATTCTGGCTCAGAACATCCACTTTATTTTGCAGTCATTTGGCCCACCTTGGTGCCAACACAACAGACCTATAACCTGCTAGAGTTTGTCCCTTCCTCTTCATTATTCACTATGAGGACAGGTTTTAGAGGAAGAGGCACCTGTTGGTGCTCTTTCGCTGTGTGGCTCTGCATACTGGCCCTGAGTTGGAGATGTCTGATAGATTAACACACACACACACACACACACACAGAGCAAGGCCTGGGCTCCACCACCAACACTGCAACCAGGTGTTAACCCACGTGACTCCAGATAAAGCCGGCAGGCATTAGTGCTAATCCCGCCCTGATCTTTGGAATATGTCCCTATTACCTCTCCAAGCACTCTCTAGCTGTCCCCAGGCCTCCTGATGCTCACTTAAGAGGGAAAAGACAAGACAAGGCCTCTCTAGGACTCCATAAGCACGTTGTTTCCTTGCAACAACACAGTAGGTGACTTTCCCGCTGTTTGTTATGCTGCTGATATCGCTTCAGTACAGGTATTTATGGGGTGTGTTCAAAGTAGTGCAAAGGCAGCCGGTCACATGGGTGGAGCAGAGCTGAAACATACAGTGTGTTTATAATATTCAGTAGGTGGAGGCCTCAGGTTATGCAGTGGCAAATAAACAATGGGCAGACATTTCTATTAAGAAGCAACATTATTATGTAAACTGGATTATGTAGTGTTGTGTGTACACTCTGGGAAAAAAAGTGAGTGTCTGGCCAACAATGAAAGATTGGACTTTGTCTAATTTCTACACTGTGCGAAATGATTTGGGGGAAAGTGAAACCACAAACGTGTGCTGTAGGTGTTTATGGTACATAAACAAGTCATATTGATGAGAGAGTGAAACAGCAAAGGTTGTATTTGCTGAATATATACGAATAAATGCTACAAAGTACTAAAACATAAAAGTTCTGCGTTTTTCCTCAAGCACAAAGACGCTCTTCATTCATGCCTTTCTGTGATCTTGTGTCACTGTAATCATCTCACGCTGGCCGAGATTCAAGCAAGCTGACAAGAAAGCCCCCCCTCTCTGCTGGTTTCATTCAGAAATGTTAACCACAGACGCCCCTTATGTCCCAGTTTGACAGATCTTCAGTTCATCTTCCATAGGACTGTCATTCTGTGGAGTGTCTCCTTCAGGCATGGGAGGGAGGGGAGGACACAAGTGCCATGCTGCTGTAATTACATTACCACCAGCTTAGTAGCACCATGGCCACTGACCCAATTATTCCTTGAAAACATGAATTTTATTGTGTCACTTGAAATAATGCGATCTTTGAGATGTAACAAGAGCTCAGTTGATGCTTGAGGATTGGGCTGCTACTGTGTGACGCGTGCATGCTTTGGAGACTACGTAATGTCTCAGGAATGGCTTTGACAGACTTAACAATTATTGGCCAAAGCGTTCACTTTCATGGCCTGCCTCAAATGTGTCAATGACCTTAGGGGATTATTTTCTCTCTTGTTGGTAGCTCTTCAGGTGGCATATGGCAAACATCAGGTGTGCCAATGCTTGAATACCTTATTCTCACTCCCACTCTCGCTGGAAACACAAGGTCCTGACGAAGGCTTCCACGCCTGCAAACTCTTCTGAATAGGTGACTGACTCAGTTTGTTTTGGGCCTCACACGTTTGACCAGCCTTCTGCTCCACATGCACGGGCACATCGTCTGTATGTGATGCTTTTGTGAGGACCAGGCATGTTGCAGATGTGTGGAAGCAGGTTTGGTTGACTTTGCTGCTCATCTGCACTTTTATGTTTCTGTTTTTGAGGATGGGTTTTCCTTCTGCTGCAGAGTTCTCTGGGGGGTTCCACTATATCCTCTGTGTTGTTGCTCTTCTCCGTTTGCTGAAAAACAGCCACGTGTGTCCATCCAGGAAGTCAGCTACTCATTCATGTCTTTCCACTGCTCTCCAAAGAACACACCAGTGCCCATGTACCCTATCAATATCTATATATTTATGTTCACTAAAGCAGGAGCATGTGGTAGACTTTAAAGGTCTGTGCTGATTAACCACCTGTGACCATATGAACAAGCTGCAGAATGCTCCTTGGCACTTTTATTGGCATCAATCGACTGCAGATGTGACTAATGCGTTTCTGAGTGGAGCAATTATGACAATCAAAGTGTCTTCAGGGACATGAGATCAGTGTTTGATGACCAAGCTTTGTCCAGTGTTAGCCACTGAGTCCTTGGAGGACTCATCTGTTCTTTACAAGGTAATTGTTTTATCAAGATGAGCTGCAGACCTAACAGGATGAGGACACTGATGTATCCCTGCCGTGTGAAACGGCAAGCTCCAAGCATGAGCGATTGTCCCGAACTGACCTATTAATAGCATGAGAAAACAATGATCTCATCTGCTGCTATATATCATAACAAACCTGGCTCTTTTAAAATTGTAAAATTTATCATATTTAGAGCAGAAGCAGTAAGATTTCTGGTGTTAGGAGTTGGTGTTGAACCAACAGAAACAATATGAAAGTTTCCACTGAGGCGTCGCATATATATCACGTCTGGCAATTAAATCAAACAGTGCGAGATAAACATCGGACACATATATAGCCGGGTACGGCTCTGCCACGGTCTGACTTGCACACACTGTGCTTCAAATGAGGTTGTTAGCTGAAATGTTTGACTTTCAAATGAATACCATTCTAACCCTTCATTGTGGAGAGGTTGCTTAGCACGTCAGCCCCATATGGAATTATGAGTGATGAGTCAAGCTTTGACTGATAGGACTGGTTATACCTGTTTATATGCTGTTTACACCACTGCAACTCATGTGTGCACTTTCTTTGTATTTTCCAGCTGCGGTGCCCAAAACACTCAGATAAAGTGGAGTACTGTGTGACTTTTCCTATAGTTCTTCTTTTGTTTTACTCATTTGACTACAAAATCCCACGAGAAAACCAAAATGTTCCTTCTCCTTACGTTTTTTTCCACAAACTGTCATATTTAATGCGATCTACAGGAGCTACTCGACATGCTGTGAACACTTACAGAATATATTTGTTACGGATTTTCTTTCTATAATCAACCAGACAAAAATATGTGACATTCTGTCTCATTGTAAACAATCCAGCAGCCTGTATATGTATACTACGGAATCCAGTCTGGCAAAACACTTTGTAAGGCCTGGTCTGGATTTGCTGTTAGTCACTGCCAGTGTACCATTTCCGGCTCTGGGGAAATGTTTTGCTCACTGGTGACATGATATGAAAAATACAAAAAAGCGTGCTTGTAAAACGTCTCAAATTCTCAGTGGTTTAACAATAAGGAAAAAGACTCCAAATGGAGTTTTGTGGCTGCTGCAGCGCCGTGCCTTTTGACAGGGAGGGGCTGTGTAAGATAAAGGGATGTACGCGCACAAATACTAAGAGGCCTCTTCATACATAGCATTGTAAATAGGTGTGGTTAAGAGATAGGAAGGAATGTATATCCCTTCTTTTAAAATGATATTTTTTCTAAAATATTCTGCAGGCATCAAGAGAAGACACTTTTATTCTCACTTATATCAGGTATACCTGACATAAAATACGCAATTTGTAACTGGTTTTCCAAGTGCCTAGGGGTTTTAAAACTCATCTAGCTTGTCTTTGGTTCAAACCCTGGGTTGCAGCGATACAACTTTAAACACAGACTGCATTCTCAGGTGTCAGCAAGTGATGTCGGGCTCACAGATCATGAACCCATTTGGAGTGAAAATGAGCTGACAGCAGAATCAGAAAGAGTAAACTGGGGGTAAAATGACAGCCCTGCAAGACAAATCTCAGTTGAGAGAGGTGGATTTATTGACATCACAGAAATGTGATGACATAAAAGATAACAATGTGACAAGTTGAGAGGATGGTTTACATGAGTGAAGGTGTGACTGTTTCAACATGTCTGATGTTGTGCCCTTAGCCTCTCTCTTGCTCTCTTCACAGAGTTTCAATGCTCCTCCACATTCTAAGATGAAGTTATGGAAAGGTGCCACTTTTGCCTTCATGCTCTGTGGTGCAGCCCTGTCCACCATCCTCATTAAAAACATGGCCACTGTTGGACTTAAGACAAAAAATTCACGCACATCTTCATCTTCATCAAGAGAGTCTTCGTCACTCGAATCAACATCCAGAAGTTCACCATCATCAACATCGTCCTCCTCAGTAGAATTGAGAAAGTCAGGTGGTCTTCATCGGAGGATCCGCTCAACAGACAACATGAACTCCTTCCTCTCAGAGTGTAAGATAAACTGTTATCCTCTTCCTTCCACGTCTGCATTGAGATAAGGTGTCATGTGAAAGGGTTGCCAGGGTTCAGACAGAACACTTAGTACCTGACTCTGTTGTTTATAGAGCAGGTTTCAATGTCTGACATAACCTGGAGTCAATTAGCACCTCATGGCTCACTGGAAATGCAATAACTTCAAAGAGAGGATAACAAATTGCATTTTCGTTTCTTCTCACATGGCCTTATTGTCTCAATGTTTGTCGACACAAACGATATCCTGTTACATGGAATTACTGGTGACAAGAACAGTTGCCCCCATGACATTAAATAAACATGTAGCTACTTTCATTATCCAACCACCTACATTAGGTTATCTCTGTGAATCATCTATGTTTCAGTTGTTGAAAATGTTAAGTACAAAATTAAACACAAGCCACAAACATCTTCCTGCCGTCACCCCTATATCTGTCAATAACTGTAGTTTTGGTTATTTATCTCCCTTCTCTCAGTGTCCGTGATGTTCCAGAGCTTCACAGAAGGTGAGCTTCAACGTGTGGTCGAAACCCTGCTTGACAGTAAGAAAGGGAGGAGTCGGCGCCTGGGAAAGAACCAGGCCCGAAGGACTAAAAGAGACCACAGGCCAAAGCCCTGCAGTGTGAGGAAGCTGCAGCTGACAGTGACTGAACTGGGTCTCGGGTACAAGAGTGAGGAGACGTTGCCGCTGCACTATTGCACCGGCAATTGTCAGCCCCACAGGCAAAACTACGACATGATCATGAAGCACATGATCCAGATGAAGTTCATAAAAAAGGGCAAAGTTAACAAAGGGCCCTGCTGCAGACCGACTGCATTTGAAGACTTTTCCTTCTGGGACGACAACAACAAACGTTTTCAAACGCTACAGAATTTTTCGGCAAAAAGCTGTGGGTGTGTATGACCCAGAGAAATAGACTCGTCACTTCTTCATGCTGCTCTCAGCCCCATTGGAAGAATCATAGATGCTGTTTAAAGACATAACTATGGATTAAGGAATATAAATACAAGAGTATGTGTTTGGCTGTCTTCATGGATAGACTTTGACATCTGTCACCACAAGTTGGGAATGAATCACATGGATACAAGAGTTTGGATTCTATGTACAAAGACAGATAATGACTGTTCATACCAAAAACGTTTTTACCTTTTCTATCTGTGTAGTAACACTGTAAACTGTAATAACTGTGTAGCAACATTATGTTTGTGATGTTATATTTGAATAGAAGTACAAGAAGTAGAGTCATGATGGTGACGAGCCACCATGAACCAGATGGTTGCTGGTACGCACTTCATACCCACAGAAGTAGTTTGACAAAAATCATCTTACAGGTAGAAATGGCAGAAAATATACATGTAGCCCACCATGTTCCGTTTAAGTGTAGCCAACTGACCTGTTGTCACTGAACTGTTTTTTTTGTTATCTTAGAATTTGGGGCCAGTTTCCTTGCTTGCAGTGTTATTACACAGGTAAAAATAAAAAAAAAGTTTTATTTATAACAATCTGACAATGAGAAAACATTTTCTGTAGCTCTAACCTTTAATAAAAGTGTTTTATATGTTAATGTTATGTAGATTAAGAATGCGGACCTCTTTATAAACAGATAACCCTCACTTTAGCTTTAGAACAATAAAGGTATGTCCCCTCTTCCCCCCCTTTTTTTTTACTTTCCCTATATAGCCCAGCCTGTAACATATAAGTACCTATAATTTCTCTGGAATTATTTCCCCTCAAATAATTGCCAAAACCCACTAAATCAACACACACAATGGAATTACAAAGCCAGGTTCCCAAACATCTCCCATCTCAAGTTTCAGGTGACATAATCCTGTTTAATTCTTGTCTCTGGATCCAATTTGTGAAAGTTTACACTTGCACAGATTTTTAGCTCATCCCAGTACAAAAGTGTAAAAGAGAAGAATGGTTTTAGTTAAATATAGTGTTTTGTTTTTCCTCAGTGACAGGAAACCGAAGTAGACATTTGAATCTAAAGTTGTTTGCACCCATTAAAAAGAAAACGTTTTCTTATTCCTGCAAAACCCACAGTACAGCCTTCTACTGGCCCTCCAATTGCCTCCTTGTTGTTTTGCCTGTTAAATATGTGGTCTATAGGAAAATCAAATATAATGCAAGTTTTTCCACTTTCAACGATCTTTATTTGGTTTGAACCCACTTGCAACTGCCTGAATTATGTTGTTGTGTGTTTTTTTTTTTTTTTTTCCTGAGGAGGTGAAATGTGGGATGCAGATGCGGTGCATCTTTTATTGTTGTGTATATTGTATTTATTTGGGAAGTAAATTATGGTTTTGCATATTTATTTAGATTACTACACAGAACAGGACAGCTTATTATCAATTAAGCAACTGTGCCAAAAAATGTTTTATCTAACATTCTATATTGACTGCTGAATAAACATACTTTCAAAGCTTTGGATTTTTATCTTTTCTCTCGAACTTTCAATTTTGAGGTGGTGTCAAATATCTTTTTGTTTTTTTTTAAATATTTGAAAACATGCAAGAAGCTGCTTAATGTTGATATGATAACAATATTAAAAGGGAGGAGACGCTGGTACATAGAGCAGATAAAAACATTATTTTGTAAGATTCACTATCTGCAGCTCTGCAGCCACTTTACTGAACAGCTTGCGAGCAGACTGTCTGATACCTGTGTCAGGGATTAACAGATCAGCAGACACGGGGCAACGTGGCCGTGACAGATACTCATTAAAAAGTATTGACAGAAAAGGAATTACACAACTCTTAGTCCTTCATCATTATCATGTTTAACAAATCCCATGAAACAACCAAAAACCAACCAGCCCTAAACTGATCCTGCAATGAAACAGCCAAAACCTGATTATTCCTCTGTCCCAGTAAGCTCACTGTTTTCCAGCAACTATTAAAAACACATTACGAGCCACAATGTTACACTGGAGCACTGACATTTTCCTTCATTACAAAATAACAGAAGCTGTAGTTTATCTTGAGTCAATCCCATGCACACCGTACTGCTACCAGATATACTCACAAGAGCTCAGATACATGCATGTACCTGAGAAAACATACACAATTTACTGTAACTATAAATGAGTGATCAGTTAAAATACTTCCCGTTTAGAAAAAGGAATAAACTGTCTTCTCTTCTAATGTTTTATATGGGTTGAGAACTTAGAACAGGGCACATTATATTCTTACAGTTAAAACCCAAATTGAAGGGTTATCCAAATCAAAGAACAAAGCCTGCCTCCATTCACATTCAGTACAGATGGAGACATTTGTTGACACTTAAACAGCTTTGAAAAATGTCAACAGAATTTTATCATTCTGTGTAATTCTGGTTTTGTCAGTCTATGCATCACACGCAAACTGTTTTCTTTGGGAGTTCCTATGAAACATAAGTGATGGCAGGGTGGATTATCTGTACCTTTTCGTTTTCACTTCAGGGACTGATGCTGTGTTCTGCACGAGAGGAGTTACTTTCTCTTTAACTAATTAGTATGATAAATTGCAGATATATTATAATTACTATCATATACTTGACCATGATGAGGAATAGTTAACATTTATCACTAACATTTAAACATATAGTCTTACATATAATATAAAATATAACATATCACTTACAGTCACTTAGGTGCCAAATGGCGACATCCAGAGCTTCAAAACTGTTCTTCAGGAACCTGTAGGTGATGTGAGAGATGGTTTATAATTACAGCGCATTAGAACAAATAAAAAAATACAGTAAAATATAAACAAAATGTAAATAATAATTTAAGAAAAGCCAGATTGTTCACACAAAATGACCACGTGTGCATTAGTATTTCAATTCTGTCAAATCTAGGAAATCAGAATGTCACTGTGAAATTGCAGATGTGGGACAACAATAAATAGAAGGGCAGTAAAAGAGGCGGGTTTAATGTGGTTTAATCATTAAAACAAGCGAGTAACAACAGTTCATGACAACTTCACTTACCAGAGCATAAATATGTGAGCAGGAATTTGCCTTCAAATTAAAGCCAGGCACTCAGCAGCCATGCATAAACACTATTGTTATGAGTATTACATTTTCTTGTGGTGGTAATTCAAGAAGAATATTTGTTTGAGTGTTTATGAACACCCAACAGATGCCAGTTATGACTTGGAGTAGTGTAATGAAAGTCTAGTGGACAAGAATCATACTGCTGCATGCAAAATAAAGGGTTTGGTTTTGGGTTTTTTTGCTAAAGTCTGTACTCGAGACTACATTCTGGCTATAAATTATCTCAAATTTAATATGCTACCACCCTATTTCATCCCTTGAGTGTCCATTAAATTATGCATGACAATCTTTTCCTGAGTTATACATTCATGAAGGCCTTTATCCCCAGGAGACAAAATCCCAGACAACACAACTTATACAACTTCCTGCTCAGTTTCAAAGAGGCAACACCAGCTCTCGGAGTTTATACGTTAACCATGACTGCAGGCTTTGGAAGGTAACACAGAAGTCTGCATGAGCTGAGAAGTGTGATGTGGCTGATGTATGGCCAGGGAAAACTTTTGTATATTTGTGAGTTTAAAAAAATAATCTCCCTCCCTTTGGGTTTTTTATTTGGCCCAAGTGGAGCACATGTTCCCGCTTGACTGTGACTTAACTGTATTTACTACAGCTGTGGGTTAAAATGATTTCAACAGTTTGCATTTTGAGATATTTCATATTTTTTAAGCAAGGAAGAGGAATAACAGAGAGTTGCACGTCTCCTGTCACATCACAGGCACGTCACGTTCAAAACATTTGGATGTAATTAAATCTTACATATCAAGAATTTCTACTGCAATGACAGTGTTGTTTGTTTCATTTGGATCTACTTACTACGTTTTCTTTGTGTAATTCTTGATAGTCTTAAATTCTGGGAATGTTCACACTATTTTTCAACATGTTTAAAAGTGCAATTAAAAAAAACTACTTTACCTCTGACATAAACAGATATTTCCGCTGCTTGCCACTTGTAGTAAATGGCCTTCAACAAAAACACACACACACAGACCAGGTCCTGGAAGACCTACAGGAAAGGAAAGTTTGATTAGTTAGGTAATCAAAGCAGCGCTGGTGAGAGAATCAAACCGTATACTAACATATGGAATGCATTTGATCACAAAGCATGATTCATCTGCGGTTTGACATTTTCAAAGAAATAATCATTACGGCTATTTGTTTTTCCTGACATACTTTTTGTGGGGTGGTGAGAGCAGGTTAGACCTTGGGGCCAGTGGGAGTCCAAATTAAAAGAAGTGAATCTCCGTGAGAGTACGTAGTTTAAACTAAAACGAGAAAATACAGAGTAGGATTAAAGTAACACCGCTTCGTGCACTCACTTCAGTATTTTTTGCAGGTTTTCCAACACTATTTTGTCAGCTGTCTGCCAGCACATTGGTGAATGACACATTTTAGCTAAAATGATATTTATTTGCGTCTGAAGATTGAAAGTAAAATCCTCAATATTCATATCAACATTAGCGTGTTGCAGGATAATGGTGTTAGTGTATACAAGACATCTGTTGTTGCTAACAGCGCTGAGATCTACAGATCAAGATCTACAATAAACATGCCAAAGTTTTACAACCCCCTCCCATGTCCAGCTGCAGCATGTTGGTGTGTTCAGACATCTTTAGAGGGAGACAGAGGGATGGAGGATGCAGCCGTGACTCTGGAGAACCCAAACAGCCTGAACAACTGCAGTGAGCAGGTGTTTTTCTTCCTTCTGAGCAACTCTGAACTCTCCCAAGATGAATTAACACAATTTATTTTGGCTGCTATTTTTTTTACACTATAAAAAATATTACATTGGGCGTTACATTTAAATTACATTATCTGATTTATATTGGATTTGTTTTTAAGGGGGGCATCTTACAACCAAGATAAATTATTGTATAATGCAACATATGTGCACAGGTCATAGACTCTTGGTATTCATTCATAATTCATGTTGCTGTACTCGTCCATAAATATTTAAAACCTTTAATCCTAAATAATCATTAATAATTTATAATTTATAATATAAATTAATCTAACTACATATAAAACTAATGCATGTGAGCAGTTTGTGTTTCAGGAAAGGTCTACTCAATGCAACTCATGTTGCATAATATTCATGCTGTGGTGTAGAATGACGTCTTTTATCAGACCAGTAGAGCTGGCTTGGCTTTTCTGAGCCGAGACCTTAGTACTGGAGGTGTAGAGTGATCTCTTAACAGACCTTAACATCCACCCTGCTGTTGAAAACAATAACAAAAAAATACCTAATAACATTCAAATCATTCTGTGAGCAGGCTTTGTTTGCACAGAGGATCTCCTGCTTGGTTGTGAGTCATAGAATCTGTAAACAGTCCTCATTTGGTTCTTCTCAAGTCTCTGCTGCTTACTGAGCAATCATCATCCATTTTACTGAGAGTATGCAGAGATTTCAGGACACTGTTGTAAAGTAGTCACTGTTATCACTGCGTCAGGAGGTTCCTTTCATGCTTTGTGTTGCTCTTCCTGTGATGCTGCTGTCTTTTTTTTTTTTTGCTATTGGGTAATAAGCACCCATGTGGATCAGAATATCCTTCAAGCATTTAAACCTTTACTGGCGTCTCACTTCATGTTAGGGCTTCACAGTTCAAACACTGTGCAGGCAGGGAGAGGCATCATAAGTTACAATGCTTTTGATTTAAGTCAGATGTAACAAAAAAAAGGCTGTGCGTGCTAAGATGTTTATTTTTCAACATCAGTGGGAGTGTTTTTAAAGTGCATGAGTGCTTTGTAGGGGCTCTGGGGTGGGGTGATAACCAGGAGTGGCAGGATATAACGGAATATAGAGATGAATGGGAAGTCTGGATTTTGTTTTTCTTGTTTACATTAATAATTTTCTATTTTATATTCCACTCAAATCAAATCAATATTATATGTAAGTGTCACTTCTGGTCTGATAACAAAAAAAGTGTGTCCCTTTAGATAATTAAACATGAAATAAAGAATGCAAGAGTTGACAAAGTATATCCAGTCAGCACAAGTGAGTTAAAAATGTAAATTACAATATCAAAATATATCCCAGATTAAATTCAAGCAAAAAAAGAACACTGTTTCCTTCTCTATTTTTGGCAACTGTGCACCTCTAAATCATGAGTGGGGTCGTCTCCCCAGAGATTTTAAGGCTATACAGAATTTACACACCACTTGTTAATCACTTATATTTAGCACACATTGTACTTGTGAACTTTCTGAAATGCATAAATACATCCAGCAGTATAAAAAAATGTATATCTGTTTCACCTCACAGCACCACCCAGTGGACTAAGGACAGAATGTCATGATCATGAACATGTCTTAATATTCTGAACAATTGTTTAAAGTAGAAACGGATGGTGAAAAAAATTAAAATGCTGCAATAAGTTACATTATTATAACATTATTTTAAGTATTAATGGCGTCATAGACAACACAAATATAATTGATTTTCATAATATTAGTGTCTTTTTTATTTCAACTAATAAGCAGACTTTAGAATATTTTTCAATTGGTGTTTCTAATGACAAAATATTACGTTTAATATCAACTATTAAAGTAACTTGCACAACAACTTTCGTAAGATGTAAGTGTCGTAGTTTAGTCAACCGCTAGCTAGTAGCGAGCTAGCTGTTAGCATACTAGCCAGCGTGCTTAGCTGGTAAAGCTAACAAACGCACCATCCAGTTTACAATATGACAGCAGCATGGTGAGAAATACATTTTGGCTAGTTGTTCCCATCTAATAAAGTGCCACATATACGTACCTAAGTGTGTGCAAACTTTGTTTGGAAACATGGATGAACTCATGGCTGGACTCCTCGCTCGCTGCTCGGGCAAGGTTGAGTGCAACGTGATCCCGCGATGTCTCGCGAGAATTCGTCTGTGTCGAAAGGTAAACAACATCGAAAAATTAATAACTTGCTGAAATCTTTGCCGAGTTTTTGTAATAAAATACATTATAAAACTTTCCAAAGTTGTTTAATTATGTTTTTTGTTGTTGTAATTATTCTGCATCTCATTCAATCTGTTTAACAAGCTTAGGTTATTTATACATTTCCATGCAGGAGGAGGATGCCTGTGGTGCAATAAGTCATGTTGGAGTGATTTTTATTTTTCTAGACCTACTTGGAATGGCTTGAGTCCTTGTAAGGAAATAAATGACACAAATAAAGAATCATCAGAACCTCTTTATGGGAGATCATGGTTTAGTTGACAGTTTTATATGTGACACCTGCTGTTTACCTAAGCTGCTCAGGATGAAGTATATAATATGACTGATTGATATGTACCTCTGTGCACTGATACAAAAACATCACTCCCCTTGCTCCTTCAGAGCATTCCTTAAATTCCCATTGTAAGTAAATTCACCGTGACGCTTTATCAACTTCCCCCTCTGAACTAAATCCTCTCTGACATGATTGTCCTTAAAGGGTTGCCAAAACTTCCCAAGTCGACCAGAGCTACATGACTCATTTAAAGATTTGCCTTTTGTACACACGCTTCAGCTCACAGGTGATAACAGGCCTTAAAAATGTGGCGTCTCTGTTAACGCTCGGTGAGTTATAACACAAAGGGGCCGACTGTGTGAAGAAGAGCAATGAATGTGGTGTTAGCAGGTGTAATTTGTTTTCTGTGGGGAATTCTTAAAAGGCATCTTCTGAGTAATGACATACGAGGTTAATTCCTCGTCTTTTACTCTCTCTTTTTTTTTTTTTTTAACAATGCATATTAGCCACTTATCATTCTGACATCATGACATGTATAGGCTTGAAAGTTGTTCAAATTCAGGAGTTGCTGCAACTGAGGAGTATCACTTTACGACGACTTCCACCTGGTCTGAAGTAATGTGCCTCTGCCCTGCATCACTTGCATTCAATACACAGACAAACAATATTCAACAAAAACAGGCTGAATCTTCATTTAATCCAAGAATAATGCAGATGGATTCTGTGCAGAAGCAGGGAGTATTTGAGAAGCAGTAGATATTTAGACAACTAAATATCTAGTAGCATCCGCTAGTGGGGTTCTAATATTATTTGGCGAGGTCACAAGATGTGATAAAATCATGCAGGCATGAACAGTGATATGGCCATAATTTCATCTTTGAGTCCAAGGGGCAAAATTAGACACATGTATATTCTCAGGGTTTATGTGTTTTTACTGATAATCTGTAGCCCAGTTTTGCCTACAAGAACCCTTAAAATAATTAAATACAAATAACATTGCTAACAGGCCTGGAATATAACAGGGAGCATCATATATTTTGTATGCATTGTCAGGTTTCCAGGAAGAGAACCCACGCTGAGGGCAGGATGGTTCAATAATACGTTTCTTTGTTATTGTGAATTAAACATATTGTGGTTAAACCTGCTGGAGTGTTCCAACCTCACAACCTACAAGCAGAACTCATCCACACTAAATAAGACTCAGGCTTCTACACACTGAGAGGAGAATTATGTATTAATTAAACTGATGATGATGATGAGTCACAGTCAGGCAGCCTGTGATAAGAATTTTTAATTAAGTGCTTTTAATTAAGGTGTCAACTCGTCCACTTGACAGGAAAATATCAACAAAGAAGTGACAAAGAGGAAGAAGCTGGAAGGAAGATAAATGTGTTTTTTAATGAGGTGTATTTACTGCTTTTCAGGAAATATTTTATCACTGCTACAGACAACAGGAGAGCAGGTGTCTATTTATTTGCTGAAAAATAGTAAAATAGTAACTTTCTCTTATTTTACCCATTCCGATAATAAATCTGTGTGCCTGCTGTACATCGTCTCATCAAATCCTCCATTCTGTCCCTGTTTTGTATAAGTCTGAGGCTCTTAACTGCTTTCAAACTTTACTGTTGTTCTGTCACATTTAACCAACAGGCACTAACCTGCCATTGGCACAGAACGAATGAGTACCGGTAAGTGCATCATAACTGTAGATAAAATCAACTAATTATGAAAAACCCATTTGTTTATTGGCTTACAACCATTTTTCAACACCGAGAAGTGATGCATTTGCACTCTGTTCTCAGGTTTAGAGTCTATTGTCTGCTATCTGTAGTTCTCCAGAAGGCCCTATCAAATCTTTTTGTTTTTTGGGATGCATAGGGGTGCTCCAGGGGGACTAACCGAGTTCCCACGTCTACGGGGGCCTTGAAGTCAGGTATGAAGATTCAGCATATGAAGCCGACAAGTGGAGTGCTCCTTTTCAGGTGTGTAAACTTGACCCGCACTAATCTGAACCTGATTTGGCTTCCTCTTGTTCCCCACGGCAACAGAGGCAACAACAAAAATGCGATTTCTATCCTCCATAACCACTAGACAAACTATAAGGACTGAAAACAATAGTGTGATAGACACCTTCTATGATAAGCCAAAAACGTATCAATGACCCTTCATACAGTAATCAATGCCCTCAGGAAAGATATGCCAATCTGGTAAAACTGTGCAGTTTGCCTCAGGTAAAGCTACAACAAGTAACACAGACACCGTCCCCTTTGACTTTGACTTACACAGCCGCAAACATTTACAGGATGTGAGGCAGAAAAAAAAGCTTTCCCTCCACGTCACCACAGAAGGGCAGATAAGACGAAGAGATGGTGAGCGGAGGTATTTTCTAGTTTGGATGTATATGATTGTGTTGGGGCTGTTACAGTCAGTACATGCATCAAATATTCATGACCTTGTGCCTGATGGATACTGTATGTAAGCAAGATTTTTGCCTGATTCCTGCTCTGTGCAGTCAGAGCACAGCATACATCAACCTGTGAGCCAGACCCAGCGTATGAATACAAAACAGATGAAGCAGTTTCATTCCATGTACTCTGTTATGTCCAAGGTTGAAATATGTTCTCTCTCTCTCTCTTTGGCTGTCATTATTCATTATTGTAGTGCTGCACACAGCTTCGACAAAACACCACCAAAGCCCGTGTCTAAGAATACCATAATCTAATGCCTTACTTTGAAACTTCAATCCAAGAAAAAAAAAAAAAAAAGTCAGTCCAAAATGGTTTATTTTGTAAAGGGGGCAGATGGAGATGAGAAAACATGGTGCGCTACTAAATGATGATATATTCAAATGTACATGACATTCAAAAAGGGTATTACAGTTATAACTCAATTTTTTCCACACATGAAGTCTTCATTCAAACATATTTCCAAATGTAAATGGATAAAAAGTTTGTATATCTTCAACATAAAAATATGTATCAACACAATCAACCCTTGGGATGCTGAAAATGAGTAAAAGAAGTAACAGTTACATGCAAATGTAGACTGATGTATTAATCTTCTTGGTTTGAAAAAAAAAATAAAAATAAAAAAAACACAATATGAATGACTAACACATCTTATTAATTTAGCATAAATTTTGATGCGATTCCTTCTGCCGTTTCGTCCTCACATCATGAACTCACATTAGCAGAATCTGCATTGTTTCAGTCCTTTATTCACTATAATATAGGTCAATAGGAAATATAAGAAACTGCTATTAATGACAACTTGAGTGGTCTTGGCTAGCCATTACAAACAGCACATATGTGTTGAGATGCCTCATGAAAATGACGGCCCAAAATAAATTACATTTGCCAAAAAAAACTAACGCACAGACTTGTCAGGATGGGGTGGGGTGGGGTGGGTTGGGGGTCAGGGTGGGGAGGGGAGGGGAGTAGAAGGAAGGTTGGACTTGATGTAGGAACAACCGACTGGATGTCTAGTCAAAATACACTGTGAATGAAGCTCCTCTGGATGTGTGGTGCCCAGAGGCACGGCTGTAGAATGAGTATAAAGGTCCCAAAGTAGAAACTGTAGTCTTAACATGTGCCATACTTTAAAATGTAGAGGAAAACACCCTTACACTCATCAATATGATGAGCAGAAAAGTCCCAAACCAAAGCTTTGAAGTCTTTATTTTTGCTATCGGGGAGAGGAAAAAAATAGTCGAAAACAAAAATAAAACACAAAACAGGAGAGGGAGGGAAGAAACAACTCCAGATATTACGCGGACTGCAGAGAAGATGAACTGCACAAGTTGGGTGAGACACTCCGGCACAGGGGGTTATTTCCTGGAGCTAGACTTCTAATATCCAAAAGTACTGGTCTGGAGGACCCATGTTGGTCAAGGGGTGTCCATGGATATGCCTACAACAAAAATGCCTCAATAGCAGCATCTTAGCAGGCTGTCCGAGAGTGACGCTATGTGCTTCCTGCTGCCTGGCTCTCTCCTCCCTCTGAATTACCTGCAGGGACAGAAAAGGCAGCAGTTTGACAACGGCACTCAAGAGTAGCCTTCGAAGTATCACTACACAAGGCATACACAGCTTGTATGAAGGGACAAAAAAATACTATTTACACCACAAATTAATATTTATAAGGGAATTACTGACTTGTAGCCGGAGTGGAGGCTGAAGCGGAGGCGGAGGTATTGTCTTCCTCGTCACTGTCGTCCTCGTTGGACTGCGGTACCTCAGCTTCAGGGATGGTTGTTGCTGGGGCCTCGGCCTCCTGCTCAGCCCGGCTCTTCAGGGCTAAGATGCGGTGATGTAATGCTGCCGCCAGCTGACCTATGTCTTTAGAGCTACCCTACAGTAGTGAAAGAAGGCAGGCACAGCTCAGCCACACTATCTGCAGATATTGATTAACGATAAATAAACACAGCATGTTGATAGTGATGAACCTAGTGGAGTTGAAATCAGTTCAATATTCTGAATTTATCAAAACACTCCACTTCAGGTAGCAGATGTCTCTCTAGTTTGTAGAGGTTTTACTTGATTAGAGACCTTGAAAATACATTTTGAAAACGCTCAATAAAACATTTAGCAATACAGTACTTACCGATATTAGGAAGACCTTGACCCCCTGGTCCTCCGTGTCCATGGCAGTGATTCGTACACTCTTCTCGCTGGCCTTGTCCACCTGCATCTGAGGCCAAAGTTTAGTGTTGAGGATCAACCGGAGGCTGCCCTGGGTCCTCATCACTGGAAGGATTACACCATAAACACACATTATTCTGTTTCTTTAGTATATTGCATTCCTACCCTAAGTGATGTGCTGTGATTTTTGTGCCGCACAAAAACATTTTGTCAAATATGAATGTATTTACGATAAGTGTATAATCAGAAAAACATACCTAAATGACAAAGAGACAATTGTAATTGTAAAAGGCGCTATAAAAATAAATTTAAACTGAACTGAGATTTAAATATTTCTCAGGCCTTATTTCATTGTTTCACAGGCAAAAAAAGTGCTGTCTAGTGTGAACAGCATGAATGGGCTCCCTCTTGTGTTCAATGTCAGGTATTGCAACGTCAATGTCCGAAAACAAACCCAACAATCCCACTGAGTGTAATCTTCAATGATCCACTATATTTGCAAAAGCATCAGACATTACAGACTTAATCAGCTACTGACCCATGAATCAAAACAAAGTGAAGTCATGCACATTCTTATCAGGAATTGGTTAAATCTTTGCTCCATGGCCGGAGGTTTCTGCAGGTGTGTTTACCTAGACGAGACTGTAGCGTGCCATCTTCTGTTGACGCCATGTCGTTGAGCCTCAGCAAACCTCGACCCCTCTCTATCCACGACTGAGCCGTCTTCTCAAAAACGTATAACTTGCACTGCATCTGAGGTAACAAAAGAAACGTATTACTTTCTGACGTGTTTGTTCACTGCACGTCTTAAATCCACACAGCTTGCCATTCCTTTTACCTGTAAAACATTACTCTCTGATTCCTCTCCAGTCTTCACATCGACTTTCTCTAAGATGCACTTCTTGGCTGTGGCTTTGGTGTACGCTGCTGCAGACTCCTCCAAAGACTCTGACACGCTGTTCGCTGAAAGATAAGACAACAATGGTGAGAAATCTGTACTTAGCTGGAGCTTCATTTCTCAGTCCCATAACTGATCTTATAATGACACAAAAACAACATTCTCTGCAAAAATCAAGAGTAGCCAGCGCTGCAGGGCAACCGTCAAGGACCCTGGGCTGACAGTCCATCATTTACCACAGAAGCCAAACAGGCTGATGTGCATCATTTGCAGAGCAGAAACACTTCAGCTGTACGCCTACACATTAGGTCTGTGAACAGAGTAGCTATGAAATGCAGGATTTCTTTTTAGTGTCAGTGGATACAGAGCATGTCCACTGTGCGCAACCCAGCTAAAACCAATCCGTCTCATTTGTTGCATTTATAATACAATCAAGCAATAATTCAAGCCATACAGGAAATTCAGCGACTGTTTTTGTTGCGATAATAATTATCGCTGCATTTCTGTGGAACCGTTTCAATGACTGGTCTCGTTTTTGTCCCTGGATTTTAGCCAAGTGTCGTGCTTACATCTATTATTAGTCAAGCAAAGCAGTCAACATCCTTTGACAACAGTCTGTGGGATTGCATTTTTACCCTTCTCTGGGGTGGTTTCCTGTGACGAGGGCTCTAAAGCAGGGGCAGCTGTAACCTCTTTATTTTCCTCATTTGAAGACTCACCCTTCGGGGGACTCTGAAAACACAACAAAGGCTAACATTGGAACACGTTCAGCACTCAGTCATTACCAGTTTTCAACTCTTTTTTAATATTAAACTCACCAGAACTCGTTCAGACATATTCTGCCCAAATACAAATTTTGCTCCACTGTCTGCGCTGTTTGTGGCATTTTTTGAACTGAAAAACGATGAAGACGTATACAAGTGAGTTAATGGACTTAAATAGTGAACCGCTAAAAATACGCAAAGCACGACACAATTTCATTTTACCTTGGTGTTGAGATGTACTGTAAGAAATAATTAGTGCCCTCTGATTGAGAATCCAGTGGCACGCTATCCTTTGAATTGTCTTCTGTGTTGTTCTCTTCCAACTGTGAAGGAAAGGAAAAAAAACAACGTAAGTCATCTCAAAACAGGAAACCACAAACCACTGCAGATACAGCGCTCAGGCTATTTATGTTATGCCTAAAAGTGTAAAAGAATGTAGGCTTTTAATGAGGACATCAAGTGAATTTTCAAAGCAAGGTGCAAGAGAAAAGGGAAAGTGAATATTTGAAATGGTTGAAATGGGAAAAGAACCCACCTTTACTCTGTCTTTGATATTCTGACCGAACACAAAAGATATTGCTACATCTGCCTCCTTCTCTCTTCTGCCTCCGTCTTTGTTACCACTTGCTCCATCTTCCTCATTTTCATGTTTCTGGAACAGGAAACAAAAACAAAGCGTCAACCAGGGTCAACTTGTATTTCTTTTCATGTCTTTTACGTGTTACAGTGTCTCCTTTGATATTTTTCTTTCCAGTGCATTGTTCAAATACTCCCTGCAAACCATAATCTCTGTGCTTTCTATGCAGCATGCAGCTGGCTGGAGGTAAAACAAAAAGAAATCCTACCACAAACACCTGCAAATGTATGCATGTACGGTGACATATGGGACTCGGCATGAAATAACCAGCTGATTCGAGAAACAGCACACAGTGACAAAGTATACCTGCCTGACCCTCCTAATGAGAAGGTCAGTGGGTCATTTAAGCAGATCTAAATTTCATTAAAACACAAGTATTCCCCCTTCAGTCCTTAAGTCCCACAGCAGCAATAATTTAATTCATACATTACTTTTCATGCTTTCATTTTCATAATTTAACAGCATTTAAGCTTTATTCACGTGTGCTTTCACTGAAGTGTCATACTCCTTGCATTAAAAAAATGCATGAGTCCATGAAATGAAAATTTCATTATTAGAGTGAATCTGATCCCTCTGCACACCAACTTAAGTCCACTTGTGACAAAAGCTTAACTACACATGCAATGTAAACCAAAACAGCAGGTGACTAAGAGGATGCTGTGTGACACTGTCTGTTCCTGCCCATAATGAACATTAGGAAAACTAATTGGGCATTGAAATTCTCCATACTTTGAGAAAAGAAGAAAATGTATATAAGCATAGACTATTCATTATACACACATCTTCTTAATACTGTTTGAAATAGACAGAACTATTAACTAACTGGACGGAAATGTTTCTAAAAACCGAAGTGCTGAACTGTTATGTTAATTTTGTACACTGCTATAAAACCCGGACATTTCAGAGAACTCATGTTGGGCGTCTCAAACAAACCTGTCTGCACAATACCTCTGTGACACATGACATGAGCACAGGATATAACTGGGATTATTTCTGCACACATACAATCTGTACCTGAACCGTTTTTGAGACAACACTACAATTCTCGCCATCCACCTCTTACATGACAGCACCCATTAACACCCAAGTGGTATTATTCATTTGCATGTACTATAAGCACCTATGCTTTAAAAGTCCAGCACCTTTTTTTTGCCCACAGACATAAATCAAAACATAAAAGGAGTAACCCTGCTGTAGACTAACTGGTACAACTTTGACATGCACAAGCATTGTTTAGTGATCAGGTAGTAGCAGTACTTGTAGTAATAAACAGTTACCTTGTTCAATTTAAGTCCTTTACTGGGTTAAGGCATTTCTGAGGCCTTAATGAGTTGCAGCAGCAGCTATTCTACCCTCTACAGAAATCAGTGAGTTAACATGCTCAAAAAGATGAACATGGATAACATGTTCTACAGATGTTTGAAGCTATTCTTCCACTGGAGCACTAGCACAAAACTGGTTGAACGCTGATTTGCAAGCAACAGCAGCACTAACATCTGTATGAGCATCTCAAGCTGACATTTAACTGCTACTTACCAGTGACTTTGCCAGTGTGGCTGAGTGCTCAGTGTTGTTCAGGAAGAGGGACTGGCTCCCAGGTGCCCCATCTGATGACTTTTTCACACCATTGGTTCCACAACTGGAATCTAAACAATCAACAGAAAAACCAAAGATCACTCAGTTTTCATCTGTCCAGATAGAACTATAATCCATGAAGACAACACTGCGAGCTCTTGCAGACAAGCTTGGAAATGTTCTAATAAGAGTTTAAAAATGTTTTCAGGGTACTGATGTTATAAAGTGGAGGTAAGTCTAGTGGTGCTCACTGGACTCTAGATGTGATTTAGAGGGCGGTGCCTGGAGAACTGCAGGGCGGAGGACACTGCGTTGCTGCTCCTTGGGTTTCTGACTGGGGACACCTGAAACAGAGACAATTTGTCTCATACTTTTTTTTCTCTCCACACATTTTGGGTGTTAAAGTTCAAACCTAGACGTGTCAGGGGTTCATGTAAAAGTGGGCCACTCTAGGTTGATTTTTTTTTTCCATTTTAATAAGCTCACTGTGAGACCATGTAGCATGAATAATGCAATCTATATCAGTCTTACCTGAACTCGGTGCCTGCCCATGTATGAGAGTCGGTGGCTTTAAACGAAATCCCACAGGCTTCTCCTCTGATGGGATAAAGCATAAAAAAAAAAGAATGGACATTAAAAATATATTCAAAAATTACACAGCAACACAAAACCATACAAAGGATATATTTCTTCTGTCTTTGCACCTTTCTAACCAGAGGGTCAGTTACCACAGCAACTCTCCTTGTAGAGCCTCAGGAGTTGTGAGGCAATCCAAAGCTTTTGCAGTAACATGGCAGGCTCTACAGCTTCTGATCTATTTCTACCTATTTCTGTCCCTGCATCTCAGTGGCTTTATTAGCCTGGCATGACCTGACCCCAATCAGGTCTAAAGCGGAAAGCCAGAAGCACTTGTTTAAAAACATCTTTGTGCCAAGAATTGAAGAGAATATTCTAGTATTAGTCAAGACATTAAATCATCTAGCAAATTAGACCAAGCAAAAAAGGAAATCAGTTGTGCACAGGCAGGACAATGGTCTCCGGTTATTCAAATGTTACCTTTTTGCCATTTTTGTTTTCCTGCATCCTTCCAACTAATCAGTGTTTTCTGATGTGTCCATTGCTGTTTCAAAATAATTATGTAATAGGCTTCAAGTGCTTATTAATTATGCTCTGTTTGTTTGCTTGCTCAAGCTGTCCGTAAAGCTGAGCTAAGTACCGACTTTACCCTCCACCTCATCTCTCAACTGAGCGGCCTGTGTTTAGAATTCAACTCATTAAAGCAAAAACGGATTGGGTCATTTAAAACAGATTTAAATCATTCATAAAAACACAAGTATTCCTGCTTCCTGAAGCAATAATTTCCATGAAATTGTATTTCATTTTTCAAATTAAACAGCATTTTAAACTTGATTCATATGTACTTTATGTCATTTAGGTGTAATACTTGTGAGAGTCCATGGAATGAGAATTTCATCATTATGGGGTGAATCCAATCCGCTGCTCTGATTCCCTGTGCCCACCGATTTAAAGTCTTGTGACAAACAGTAACTACACATGCAACACAAAACCAAAACAGCAGGTGACTATCCAGTACCACAGACACTCATCTGCAGCTGTCCATGTCCACAGGGGGAAAATAATTCCAGCTTTAGCGCAAGCAGCTGGGGATCTTTGGCTTTCTGTAATATGTAAAGCAATGATACCACTACATATGTGAAAGAGGTGTCTGCATATTTGTTTCTCCATCTTTGTAGACAGAGGTCATTGGCATATCTCAAGTATCAGTTTAAATAAGGGCCATTTCCAGAATCACAGATGCTACGTGGCCTTGAGTTCACACATTTCCCTCAGCTCACAGGGGTCTTTGAATCTCCTCTCCTACCCATTGTTACTCAAAGTACATTTTTTGAAAATGATTCCAAAATTCTGCCATAAATGAAGAATACTGTGCTGCCAATGGTGCCAGTTGTACTTAAGAGATTCAAACCATGTTTAACAATATAAAATAACTCATCCAGAATAAGCCATTATATACAAGATATGTATAGGACAGGACACAAAGGCCCACCAGCACTAAACAAACTGGCTTATATAAGCTAGTACACTTCATATGAAATGGTCAGTGGCACTGCAAACATGACTGCCTACTACTACAACCACATGACAATATGACATGATGATGATAAAACCTCTGGCTTCACCAACATCAAACTAAATTCACAATACAGGCATAATAACCATGCTTATCCAGTGGGCAGTTCAGTCATAATCCAGAACAAAACTATATTGTGCTCAGGCATGATCAAAGGCCATTCGAAGCCAAAATGTTCCCACAATAAAAAAGTCTTCTCTGAATTCCTGGGGATTCTAAAAATGTGCTTTATTGCAAGCCTTCATTTTATTTAATATTGACAATAACTTGCCAGAAAAAAGACTTGCTACATTGTTTGGTCCTATTTTCAACAGACCAACACAAATTGACATACATCAGATGTGTCAGGAGTATCAGAGAAACTCCGCAGGATCTTCAACAACCATGACATCCCGGTCCATTTCAAACCTATGACAACACTGAGACAGAGACTGGTTCACCCGAAGGATAAGATTCCCAGGGAGAAACACAGCAATGTGATATATGCAGTCCAGTGCAGTGAGGAATGCTCTGATCTGTACATTGGAGAAACTAAACAACCACTCCACAGAAGAATGGCTCAGCACAGGAGAGCCACCTCCTCAGGACAAGACTCAGCTGTTCACCTCCACCTCAAAGACAAAGGACACTCCTTTGAGGACAACAACATTCACATTTTAGACAGGGAGGAAAGGTGGTATGAAAGAGGAGTTAAGGAAGCCATCTATGTTAAGCTGGAAAAACCTTCCCTTAACAGAGGTGGTGGCCTCAGACATCATCTTTCTACCACATACAATGCAGCGATTCCATCCATTCCCAGGAAGTTTACACATACTCACAGTAAGAACAAAGGGCTGTCAATCAGTCCCCCTCCGGCAGTTTCATAGTCGTTAGCCAGTCGTTAGACTCACCTGGCCCAGTCAGCCAGAACATCACAGGTAAGTATGGAAACATTTAGTGCTATTGTTTGTAAGTTTTTTAAAGTTTTACCCAGACCCACCCACTGAGGTCCGTAACCACATATAAACCATGTTTCCCCACCAAACAGTTAGAACTGATGAAGCTGCTTGGATGAGCAGCGAAACGTCTTCTAGAAAACTCTACAAGCCCAGACGCCTTGCTTCAATCTTCTCTACATACATCAGATGCTTTTTCCCCACGTATTACATACAATAGACAAAACCTAAACGAACTGCATGTATCCTATCTTAATGAAACAGATGTTATAAGAGTAGCATGTCTACGTGTACCTAGGAGGGAGTGAGCGTGCACGAGAGTGTGTGTGTGTGTACAAGACGAGAGAGAGGTCGTGTGCCTGTTAGTGGCGAGTTGTTTGTTAGCGGCAGGAATTAAATGTACGGTACAGAATAAAACAATAATGCTGCAGCCCTGCAAGGACATTTTTAACCAACAGATGCCATGATGCGGCCTTATTTTACTGTCTGTGCACGTGTGGATGCAGTGTTTTCAATAATCTTGTAATCAAGGCGGGGGGCATTTGTTGTCAAGGGAAATCCTGCAAAGCCAGGCTAGAGCTAGTCAAAACAAAAGGGCTACAGTAGTTGAATTTGGAAGCTGAAAGTATGCAAAACTTCAGAAGTGTTACCATCACAACGACTAAAAAAAAAAAACAACCATTTTTGGCCATACAGCATTATCGTCAGGCAACCAACAATCACCGTTCACCAGTTTTACAAACCTTGCTGAATTTATTTAAAAGTCAAATGTTTGACCTTTGCAAGTAGAATTTTTTTTTCTGGTGGCAGGCTTTTTAGAAGCTGTAAAACCAAACTAATGGTGGTCTCGTTGCCTCACCTGGCTCAGAGTCAGAGTTCCCAGTTGGAGACTGGCAGAAACTTGAGGGCATGAATACATTGTTCTTGGGAACTGCAAAGTAGCAGACAACACTGCAGTCAGCATACAAATCAATCTGTACACCCCACATAAGAAAGAAATGGCCTGCTTTGTCACAACATGTCCTTACCAGAATGTGGAGGTGGGAATGATGAGGTCCTTTCCCTTTTCACAGGGGGGCAATAGCTTCCCTCATCTTTATCTGAATCTGAAACATATAAAGCAGAATATTTTTTAAACATCAAGCACAACACAGACAAAAAAAATGAACTAGAAAAGACATTTTTCTTACCCTCTCCATCCTCTGCACTTGAGCCCTCTGCAGATCGCTGGAAAAATGCAACAAGTCTTTTAGTTCTTTTATCCCAAAAGAGCAGCAATGATCATTTGAAAATGAAGGACATATAAAAATAGCAAAACTAGCAATGCTTAATCTCAGTGGTATTCAGTCTAAAGCTGCCACAATATTTTTTTTTCCCTATGCAGCCTGGTTAACCTACTAAAGGTGTATGATCTGAGTCAAAATGTATATTATATATTTTTTTTTAAATTCAGTTCAGACTAAATACTGGTATAAATGATGTCATGAAATCTTAGCCTAATTAACACTTAAATAACATACAGACACTTACCTTCTGTGCTTTATCTTTTTGGAAAACAAACACAGGAGGCGCTATGGCAGGCTTGTCTGTTAAAGAGAGGATGTAGGCTGGTCATCCAAACACTGAAGGTGTACAACAGCAATTCTACCTGCTTCATGAGTTACAGGTGAAATCACAACAGCTGACATCTCAGTAATGATCCGCCTAGTCATCTAGCACATATTCAAACACAATCTTTTCATGCAAAAAGTCATAGAGGTGCATATGGCATCATATACATCACAAACTAATTACTGCCGTAAAAAAAAAAGAAAATCAAAATCTGCTTGTTTTAATAGTCTTCTGGTGTTGCTTTCTGTGTACATCTGAATTAAATGTCATATTTATTCAGGGTCAACACTGAGTATAAATAAGGGAAGTGTGAAAACAAAATGACTAAAGTGAGAGTCATATTGTGAGAGTCAAAAAGAGATCAGCTAACAAACAGAGTAAACACAACCAGGATAGATTTAAGAATTAAATCACATAACATTATCCTAAAATGAACAACATACCACAGTGATATGAGCACATTTAACACAATTAGGTGAATGCAAATGTATCACTCATCTAACTTTCTTTCAATTTACTGGAATACATATAGAGTGTAGGTACTTTTGAAA
Source organism: Parambassis ranga (assembly GCF_900634625.1). NCBI lineage: Eukaryota > Metazoa > Chordata > Actinopteri > Ambassidae > Parambassis > Parambassis ranga. The sequence goes on along the minus strand of NC_041037.1, from coordinate 2,487,994 downwards.
TGAAACAGGGGTTTTCCTGAACCCCAGCACCAAGATAATATTGCTTACTGTCATAACCAATAAGAACAGCAATCGCCACCCAGGCTAGATAACAATTTGTTGTCACCTCAGGCCACTTGACGCATGTACCTTCACACAGTAACCTCTGTAAGATGTGTAATCCTATAACGTTAGCAGACAAAGGTTTTTCATCCGTCTGGGTTGGGCCTATTACACTGAGCAGGTGTACACTAGCTATCGCTGCAAGCCTAACCTGTGCATAAATGCATGCGATTACAGCCAAATAACCGGCAGCACACAGCAAGCATTGTTTACTGAATTGACATCCGCCGCCTTCATGGCTAATAGCAGTCATTTACGTATGGAAACACGTTGAATGCAAGAAAACGTGAAACGGCTGAGTGACCTATATTTACCATTCACCTTTGTATCTATCCGCAGCCTCCAGCCGCTTAATTTGGCCGGTGAACAGACGTGTTCCGGCATGCAACACCGATATTCACTTCAGAAATTCAAGCAGCCCAAGAGGTTCCCGGCTTATGTTAACCAGCTAACGTGTATAGTATCTGGCCACTTCCAGCAAATAGCCGGCGCCACCGGTTCTACCCCCCCTTAAAGCCGAGCGTATGTTAGCTTACTGGCTATAGTTAGCTTGCTAATGCGCTCCTGCCCGCATGAGTCATCTCGTCTGACAAGCAATGTCATAAAAATTCTCAAACCATACACACAAAGATAAGAGATCAACACAACAACCGTTAGATGGGAGAGCAATAAATAAACAATAAGGACAGCAGCAATTACACTAAAACGGTGTCTCTTGGCTTATGTTACCACTCTACGCGCCTAAATGAACGCCAAGCAATCCTGCAACTGAGCGCTAACTACATTAAACAACAAGGAGGATGTCGCGCTGTTAAGGTTTCCTTTCATTTAAGGGGGAGAAAAAAAGCACATTAGCTTTATTACTTCTCAACTCTGGCCTAGCAGATTTAGGTTTATATGTACATTAGCTCACCACAAATTGACATCATGACTATAAATAGCCGGGTGCTAGCGTTAAGAAGTAAGCCGGCTAGCGGCAGGCAGCATTCGAGGGCGTACCGAGCCTCTCCAGGTATTACACACAGCCCAATCATTAGCATTGTTAGCCTGTTTGCTAACGCTATAGTCTTATAAGCGCCGCGAAGCTATAATTGATCACAAGTCACCATTAACATGCGACCGGGTCGCTTCATTTTCACTTATCATATATGCAGACTGTATAGAGGCACTGTTTACATCGCCACAGTAGCTGTATTGTTTTTCTCACACTGCCACTTACTCACCTTCGTTTGCCAAGTCCGCCATTTTACTTCGACGCTCACACACCCACAACCCACCGCGCAGATAATACGAGTTGAGGCAGAAATGTTTTCAGAGCCACATTGCCACAGTTTCCTGACACAGATCGGGACCCCACGCTCTCCACGCTGCCGATAAAGAATCCACACAAAACACCGTCTGTCCACAGTTATTATCCTGTTTATGTTTTTATTTAAAAAAAACACTTTTCTTTTAAAAATCCTTAACGTACTTCTAGGTAGCAGCTCTCCAGGCCTCTGTGTGACATCACAGCTTTTACAGCTATTATGTGTTTTTATATAAAAATATAAAATATCTCTTTGACAAGAGATATTTGACAAAATATTAGGTTTTTTTTGCAACCACACTGCTGCACAGTGACGCCAAATTTGAAGGGAGGAGACACATTCTCCACATTCTGGTCTCTAATGTGCAGTTTGTGAGTAATTTCTTTCTTAATAAACATATTTATTACCCTTCAGGTTTCGGCTCTACATTATTCTTCAGACGTGCTACTGAAGTTTCAGTGTTTTCCATAATTATTGTGTTAACATTTATAGACAGAAAGGTGCAGTTTGCAGAACCGGATCTGTCTTTATTCAAATAAAAATAGTATGATCTTTTCAGTTATGTGAATGCATGTAAAATCAACATAAACACTGTTTATCACTGTGTGTGTGTTTTTTTTTTAGCCATGTCAACAATGAGTAGTTTCATTCTTCTAAACTAAACCAATTAAACGATACATTTGATCTCATAAATCATTTGCAGGATATTGCTGAATGTTTTAAACCCTTGTTTTGCAGTATTTTACTGCTGCACTGCTCTCATTTATGGAGCCCACATTCACCATGCAAGTGAATAAAACATGGAAGTGTCATGGGTCGTCGTGTAGTGCTGACTGATTCCCAGACTTGTGAACAAAACATTCTAATCCAACCCAGGAGAAGCACTTCCTTGTGGATTAAAGGATTTCCCTTTCACTTGTTGCTTTGTGTTGTGTGCAGCATCTGCTGTTTTGCATCAGTCCTTTACTTGTTTATGACTCGGTGCAGTTCACATTATCTACCACCAGGGGGCAAACTCTCATTATATTCTGTGCATGCTTGATAAAACAAACCAAGATTAAATTAAACATAATCTAAAAGTTATTGATTTTAAAATGTTCAACATTGATCATTGTGATATTTAAAAATAAATACTCATACAATGTTTACATATGTGATAATAAATAAGTGTAAATTATCCAGTGTAAGATCTCATTTTCTCTCTCTTGGTTATTTGTCAGCATCAAAGAAGAACAAGACAAGAATTTCTGGAAATATCACACTAATATTTTCATTGTTTTCACTAAGACACAGATGATGTCAGTTAGAAATCGAGACTTGTATAGCATGTATATAGTCTTGAAACAGGCTGCTTTTGTATCCGATCAAGATTTTCCTTTGACAACAAGGAAACAATCCTTTTACCATTTAGAAAATTAGAACAATAATTGTAGCTGTAGCTGTTGTTCGGTGAGAATTAAAACACTCTTCTATCATGCCTCCTCTCCTATTTTTCCAAACATTAACTGTGACTCAAACAAATACGAAACTTGCACGTTCCAGACAGAACCACCACTCAGACAAACATAAAGACAAGTTGCTCACATTTTTAGTTCAAATCTGGTGAAGGAATGTCAAAGAACGACTTTTTCTTTTTTTGTGTGTGTATTGAACAATGCTGACCAAAATGTTTTCAGAAAGAAACATGCTTCGGATTTCCCTTCAGGGTAAACTCAAACAAGCCGCTGCATGTGTTCTAGCTGCTCTCCACAGAGGGCTCTCATTTGTCAGAACAGCATGGCTTGTGCTTTTGGGCCATAACAGTTTCACTTCTTATCCATTAGTGCAGCCACTGTACACATATTAGTAGAAGGCCAAGGAAATAAACCATCACCATCTGACTGTAAAAGGTGATTCGCTGCCCTCCTGGTGTGCACACAGTCTGTGTAATGATGTGCACGTCTTTGAAGCCTTAGGATTCTTACATAAGAGGCTTCTTTATTTTCACATTAATGTAACTAACACCTAAAGATAAACCCCAGGGGGATTTCACTGGAAAACAAACAGACCATAATTTTGATTATGTAACATATTCCACAAAACCATCATATTTGTTCAGTGGTAACATATTTGATCTTATCAGCAGACAGACTGTCAGTGAGTTAGAACAAGATAGAAATGGCTGCTGTCCACAGACTTATGCCTGAGCGTCCTGTGCAGGTCAATCACTGCAGGTTGCAGCACAGTGGTTTTGGCAGATAGCACCCTCACACCTTCTTCTGAGCAGCTTGAACTCCTGGAGCCTCACTGGGTTTTTCCCCCAGACCCCTACAGGCCAAAGACCTGCAACGGGAGACGCTAATTGCCTGTAGACATGAACGTGAGCATGAACTGCTGTGTTTGACTGGCAATATGTCAACGTTAACCCCTACAAGACTTTTTGCCTGTTGTCAGGCTCCATCAGGCCTTTTACACCACTCAGGGATCCATCCCATGGATGGATGGAATTAATTGCAGGTCTGGAATGAGACTTAATAATAGCATAATATCAGGTTTCATGAGGGGCATACAGCAAAGACACATCAAACTGTCATAGAGTTGACGCTGCTGCTGTGTTTAGTGTTGTATTCTTACACAGTAAATGAGAATCCAGAACTCACTGTTCATTTAGCAGCAAACTTTAGGACAGCTGGTTAAACCATAACACTCAGTGCATATGTGGATACTTCTACAAGCAGAGGACAGTGAGTGAGCCGCCCTTCAATTCTTCTGATGGGCTTTTTGTAGCAGCACCAAGCTAAGAAGGAAACAGACCTCATGAAATATTTATTTATCATATCTTTTGACGATTCTACTGAAGAGGACTAGACAGACATATAGATACTAGAAAGTAGGGATATCCCGATGCCCGATTACGTGATTTCAGACTCGATCGGTCGTTACCTCCCGATCAGGACTCGCCTTCTGTGCAGGGTGGCTCTGTGTCTTGTAGTGTAGGGGTATGACAGTTGCTTTTGGTGCGAGAGGTCCTGGGTTCGAGACCTCGATGAGCTGCTGCGTGTGTTGAATCTCCCAGCGTGGGAAGGCTGAAGCATTTAAAGTTGATGGCAATGTGTTGCAGGCAGTTTGGCGAAGCAGCATACATGTGGAAATCCACAGTCGATGTAACAGCGACGGACAGGAAACACACATGTGTTTTGCTGCAACGAGTGACTTGATATTTGCCTTTATAGAGAATCCTGAAAGTATCGGATCGGGACTCGGTATCGGCAGATACTCAAATCTTATCGGGACACCCTTACTAGAGAGCCAACTGTCACGACTATTCTATATTTGTATTTCTTAAAACAGACAATTTGACAGTGGCTTAGACATCCGAAAAAAGTCTTCAGCGTGGTGAAAGACATCGTATACAGTCAACAATCACAGATTCACGACTCGATTGTCTCACCTAAATCGGAAAACACATGTTTACACAGGGTAAAAACAAAGCAGCTTGTGGTGTCAGGGGTTTTGAACCTCAGACTCCTGGGTGAACATCCACCCACCTCCTTACTCAGATGTTTGCTGCTTTATCAGTCCCATGTTGAGATGATCAGATCATCATATGTGCCGTTAATGTAAACAGAACATAATGTTTGCAGGAACGTAACCATGTGTCGGATCTGGCCGGTGTATTATGGACCACATGTGGACATGCTGGATTAATCACTCTGTCTAAACATCCTGAAAACAGACTTCTCTAAAACTCCTAAGTCCATGAAACGATTGAAATGTGAGCACATGAAGACACTGAACTCTTTCTGATAGTTTGCCTCTATGTTTGCTTTCATTTTTTCTTCTTCAGGTACAATGCAGTTTACACATGGATGGCTGCAACAGAAGTAAAAGTTAAATCAGTCTCAGGTCCCTCAGTCCTTCTCCATGTAGTGTAACTTTTCTGTACTGTGTGCCAAATAAAGTTTCTCACACACTGATGAATGTCTTCTAAGAGATGTCTTCTTTCATATTCATGTTTAAATGACAGCAACGATGAAGGGATAAAAAACAACATATCATATCGTCTGAAAGGAATGCTGAAGACAACACAGTGTATCATTGCAGGGACCGAGCCCAAGTAACCTTGGCAGTGGACCATCATTTTCTGACAAATACTCAACGCCATTAATCCATCAGGATTTTTCTTTTCTTTTTTTTTCAAACGTGCCGTCACTACCAAGAATAAGGATCATCACAGCCAACAGTTATTTCTGCCAACAAATGTTCAGTTCATTTGTACTGTGATTAAACCCACACACAGCCGGTGGTTTGCAGCATGATCGGAGCTGCACAAGAAGACTGAGGCAATCTGTAAATAAATCATAAAACAAACATAATCTATATGAACTATTAGAGGCCTGGGTGGCGACTAGCAAGAAAGTGTTTCTGTACAACACACAAAATCTGATCAAATACCTAAAGGAGAGCGGCGGCGTGCTGCAGGCAGTGGAAAAGAAAAGAGCAGGCCTGTGAAATGCCTCAGTGGATTTTAGGAGGGCTGATGTGAGCACCGCTAAAGAGTGTAAACAGTAACCGGTGCTATCAGATGTCCACTCAGGCACTCAAGGCCCATTAATATCTGACACATGGAGCTCAACGCTTTTTAGGATTTAACAGGAAGAGCTTTGGGTGGACATGCGATATGGCAATGCTGACAAGTGTTATGCAAACTTTCTAAACTGTCAGAGCTGCTCAGAAGAGGATCTGATTCTGTGCAACTGATGATTCACAGCAGAAGTGAGGAAGCCACTCGGTGAGTGAGGAAAAATCCACCAGTCTCAAAACACAGATACTCACCCACACCGTGGAACTGTAAACAACAACAGACTAAATCAGCCACAAAGCAAATCTATAGGTATAAACTCATGTGTTTGCTCTGTGTTAGATGAAGTATGGATCGAGCAACGGCCTCTGAGGCGGAGAAACGGCAGTTCACACTCAGAAACCATTTGACTGTACAACTCCTCACTGGGCGTCCAGTTTTTATGGACATATTGCACCTTTGTTAGCTGTTATGATTAATAAAGTATCTGTCCTATCCTATTCTAACTGCTGGTGAGTTTTTATATAAGGCAGAAGCTATATTAAGAGTTAAAAAATTTCCACTTTAAGTGACATTTTAAGGGGGCTTTTAAGGACTGAACTGTCAAGCGCACGTTACATTCTTCTGGTGAGGACGAGCTGCACAGATGCAGTTTATCCATACACAGTCTATAATATAGACAAATTGTGCAAAAAAGGTGGACAGGGTGGAAGGTGACACTAATGTAGCCCCAAACATCCATTCAATTATTCACTCTCCAAACTGCCTAGTCCATCAGGTTTGTAGTAGTCAGAGAGAAAACAGAGGCAGCCAGGCCTCTTGGTTTCCTGCACCTCCCTGGGGCCCACATGAGGACACATGTAATGTAAACATTTCTCTTCTGCAACAAGCTTCTTTGCCTTTTTTTTGTCTACCATTGCGTCAGGAAGATTTCACACGCCGTTCTTTACATCACCAAATAGGGGGTCATAAATCCATTAACCTCTGAGTGAAATTAACAGTTTAGACTAAATTATATACTCAATTTCAAGCCTTAATGACCGGTAATTTACTCCGTCTTATCAGCTCCAAGGGTCAAACCGGATATTTCAGCATATCACTGATAAAATGTTTTTACGGCCTGTGTGGGGACTTCCACACAAAATAAAAGTAAATGAACAGCTCATCAGCTGATGTTTTATGACAGTGTTAGTCCATTTACAATACAGACAGAGCTCAGAAACCAGTTCACTGCAGGATTATGGAGTGAAAGTGTGAGGAGCCTTTCAGGTATGTGTTATATTGTTTAGATGAAAACAAAACGCAGCTTTGATTGAAAAAAAAAATCTCTTATAGTGGGTTGGACATAGTAATAGGATTTAATTTATTTACTTTAAATGTTTTTTTAATAACACCACGAATACCAGAACTACAACACTTAAGGGTAACTGTCTGACTGTCAAGTAAACATCTCAATAAACAAATGTCTTCTCACAACATGTGAATTACCGTACTCTCAGCTGCACAAAAATCTAATTGTTTTTCTCAGCAGAAGAGTTCAAGTTGTCAGAATGAGTGCCATCAGCCTGTCAGCATGAGCATATGTAAAGACCTGTAACGCATTCTCATTACAACAACCTCATGCAAATGGAGACTTGAACTTTTTGGTGTGTAGATCAAAATATATAGACCAACAAGAACACGTGTTTCCACTGTATGCTTGCATTATGCAGGTTTGCATCCACTTGCACAAACAGAATTTATCTTTTTAAGTCACACACGAACTCCAAGAGCTTAAAATAAAATAGAAAACAAGAAGAAACATGAGCTGAGGTACAAAGGTGATGCATGGAAATCTGATCCTTCCCGACAGCATCCCACTGCACTCAGGAGCGCTTTATAAGTGTGCCGCAGCCACGCAGGTTGACAGACTCAAGCAAGAGGGAGCGCCGAGCAGCACCTGGGGCATCAGAGGTGAGTATCCTGTGAACGTGTCCTAAACAGAGACCCGCCAGGAAAAACAGGAGGAACGCTCAAACTCTGAAGGTGTTGAGTTCCATGTGGATTCTGTTCAGTTGTATTGAAAGTGTCTTTGCTCTGTGACGTTTTAAGGATTATTTAAGGAGTGTATATCTTTAAAAAAACTTTGATTTCTCCTCCCACCACACACAATTATTGGCATTAATTGGAAGTAATGATTTTGATTTTTGTTTATTTAACACGAAATGCAAACAAAAGGGACATTTGCTGGTTGTTTTGCACAAGGTTCAAGGTTTCAGGTGTGAATGTGGGAGGAGGCCGGGGAGGAGCTGCAAGGTGCAATAACCACAAAGTGATAAGGCTGATTGCAGGTAAAACATTTTAATTCTTTCCTCTTCAGAGCTGCCACTAAGATCAGACTTCACCATGCGGTTCAACACGCTGTTCTTCCTGCTGATCCTCACATGTCTCTGTCTTGCACTGGCACAAGGTAAGGTGTTAAACTTGCTGCATAAGGGCTGTTGTTGCACAATATTATATTGTGGAGTTTACAGTAAGGTGAAACTAATATGGACTCCTGATGTTTCAGTGTCGTATGATGACTGCTGTTTGAAATATGTACAATGCACACACAATACAATGCACCGCCACATTGAGAAACATGCAGTGAAGTACAGACATCAGAAAGCTGATGGAGGCTGCAACATCCCGGCCGTGATGTGAGCTCACATGCACAGTGATACTGAACTCTTTTTTTTTTGTTTAAGAGAATTGATTCTAAAGAAAAAAACATTTGAATGTTTATCCTTCAGCTTCACCATGAGGAAGGGACGCATTATTTGCGCAGACCCAAAAGAGGAGTGGGTCTTGAAAGTGATGAAGGGCATTTCTGAAAGGAACCAGAAAAAGAACAAACAGGTGAGATGTTTGACCTGAGGAGGACATGATTGTGACTGATATGGCTTTAAACTCATGTCTTTGATTTTTTTGATTTTCACAGGTGCATGCACAACTGTGGAGGAAAGGCTGAGGGTGAGCTCCTGCCACAGCACAATCGCCCCCATTTATCTTTCTGCCCTCCTATTATAAAGCAACGAGCTGTTTTTTATGGTGGTTTTATTGTCTTACTGGAAGGCAAGTGAGGCAAGCCGTGCCAAAAAAATCTCACTTTCGCTTTCTTCGTCATTAAGCTAAAGGTCAGACTCTCGCAGAGCAGCAGCAGCACTTCGGGGTTGTACTTTTAAAGCCGCTGGATATATAAAGTTTTAAATGCTGCTTAAAACATTTGCATTGTAATATTCAATAAGCTGTTTAATTATATAAAAGGTGATGGAATGTAAATGATATATGTGATATTGTTTGTTCTGTAATGTGACCCGATGACTTTCAAATCCTTTTGTTTATATAAAAACACAATGACGTTTTTTCTTAATGTCTTAATTTCTTCTGATCTGTTTAAATGTCTATGTTTGTGTGTTATACAATAAACTTTGTTATAACAATCCTCTCAGTGTTAATGATTATCCGGTTTCTCCAGGAAGTTTGATTAGGATGATTTAATTCCCTCGTGTTGCAGATTTCTTCTTACTTCTGTTTATTCTGGTCTTTTTGAATAGTACAAAATAAAACATATGAGTGCGGACAGCTGGAGAAGAAAGTGATTTAACACTCATGTAATAAGAGCATCTTCTTCTACCGCAGGCTGAACGCAGATCAATCACACCAGATCAACTTAAAAGACTTCTGAACACTGTCATTTCAGGAGAAGTTTGTGATACTTTCACCACAGTTCTATCTAATCTTTGTGTGTATATGTCTGTAAATCATTTACATGGCCTGATTTTTTTCCTTATATTTGCATTTACTCAAAGCTGCACCTTAAAAAAAGAAATCTGCAGACGCTATCTGATCAGACATACAGTGCGGGATCTGCTTTAGGTGTGTGCTGCACTCGTCTTCATGAGCATTCATAAGAGCTGCTGGGGCTTGCAGCTGATAAAATCTCACTTTGAGTAACTCGGTGTGTCTGTGGAGATTGATGACTTCCACACATCAGTGCCTTGCGGAGGTGCAGAGGGCTTCATGTTGCAAATAAAAAAGCAAGACAAAACAAAAAAAAATATAAATATGACTCAAACGAAAATTATTCGTGCAAGCAGGCCTGTGCACCGTGCTCTATTAATTATCTGGAGCTTATTATTGATTAAAGGGGAAGGTGTGAATCCACTCACTGTCAGCAAATCTCCGCTCAGACACATGTGAAAGTTTAAAGCAGGGCGATCAGATGTTAAACGCAGAGCATCTTCAGATCAAGTGTTTGTTTGAATATGGTGCCAACTTAGCTCAAAGGCAAAGATGATGGAAATTCTGATAAATACATGATAATTACCAAGACGTTAGTGACATACATAACATATTGACGGACATCTAAAATTGCACCGAGGATGACTAATAGCTGTGGCATCACATGAGGACGGAGCATTGTGTTGCAGGGGGGAGAAAAAGGATTTGAGTGCTGAAACTTCGCTCCTTCTTGTTTATATCACAACAAAAGCTGGGAAATGTGCAGCGCTCGGCTGTTCTTGCATGCTGGGACAGAAAGAACTGGCATGAAATTTTAGCCTTTTTTTGTAATCATGAAGGAAAAAAACCATGAAATGAAAGTATGAAAACAATATGTGGGAAAAAAAATCACTTTACGCTGAAACAAATAGTAAAGAATTACAGGAAATTAGAAGGAGACTGGAAAGCAGTGAAAAATAAGAGGGTTTGTAAAACCGAAATAATCAAGTCAGAGAACAGTTTTTCTATTTGCCACCAAGTCCTGCAGGTTTGGAGCCAAGCGTTGACATTTACGATGGCACTAGACAGTAAATCATGGTTGCTGTGAAGGTGAAAGAAAGAAGGGAAACGGATGAAAAGAAAGATGAAAGCAGTGCACACCACAGTTATTTGGAAATGACATTATATTTATTGCCGTAATGTTTAGTACTGCCTACCCTCAAATTGAGTCATAACAGCTGCAGCTATAGCAACAACATGCGACATCTGACAGAAATGTTTCACATTAATGCTGTCAGTAAAGATAAACTACGGCAGCACAAGTTAATATATTTAAAATACACATATTCATGCTATACATTAATAACATTACAAACACTGAACAATATTAACATACAAAAATTTACACGGTTCAGCCAAATTAATGACAACATTTCCTCTCATATGAGTTAATAGACATTTACATTAAAGCTACAGTGCAGAACGTCTGTCTCCCCCTTGTGGCAGCGAGAGTAATCACACAAACACTGTGTGTGTTTGGGTGGACGATCATCTCATAGGGTGCAGAATACATAACCTAATATGGATTTATAACCAGACATGGAGTTAGGTGTTGATGTTTTTTAGTCATTTAAGTTTCTTTAAATGTTAGCTACGTAAATTGCTATAACAGGGATTAACAATGGTACAATTTTCAATCTGTCCTCACCTGGAAAACAGCTGCATCTCTACCTGTTGGCAACAACCTGACAGGAACCGTTTTCCTTCAAAAATGTGTTTAATGTTATGGATTTGTGACTAACAAAACCAAACCTGATTAATAAAAATGAAACTTAACAGCAGGTGAAAACAAAACAGCCCGGGGTGTCAGTGGGACTTGAACCTCAGACTCCTCAGTGTTATGTAGTTCTCAGGCTGTAATCCTTCCTCTGGACACAGTTTCTTTTTTGTTTAAACCCAAACTGTGTGTGTATTTGTTTACTGAGGGATTTCACCACCATCATTGCTGATAGGCTTTATCAGCCTTGTATGAATTTATCAAACAAGAACTTAATTTCCCCACAGGGATTATTAAATTAAATCTTAATCTTCATCTTAAGAGCATGAATCTAGTAGACATCCACTTATAGGTAAAAGTCACACACTGTAGCTTTAATCTGTTTACTAGCAGGTTTTTTTCCCTAATAACCTCCTCATTATGCTGCTCAACATTTATTGAAATTCATCTCTAAGAATTTATGATCAAAAGTTATTTTTTAGAAAATAAAAAAAACTATAACAGTACAGTGTTTCAATCACATGTTCTCACCGACATTTGACTCATTGAGAAACTTTTTCACGTGGTTTTAAGCTTTCCTGTTATGTTACGGGAAGAGGAATCTCTGGGTCACTGTCAGTCTACAAAGTTTGGATGTTAGCTGACAAAGCAGTGCCAGCTCTGGTCACAGACTGTAGCATTGTGGACAGATACTTGGATTCACAGCAGCATCTTTTCACAGCCAGTGGTAGATGCATGATAACATGTTCTGCACTTTTAGCAACCAGATCTGGCAGGATGCCCCTTTATTATGGTATATTATGGTGTCTTCATTATCTAATCTAAGCTAAAAGCTTCCTGATTATGTGCAAAGACATGAAAGTTTATGTCCATCTGACAGTTTACGTCAGGAAACCTTTTCCAGAAACCTACATGATGATACAAACCACAGAGTGGCGCTTGTTAAGCAGACCATCTGAGCCCACTCTCCATTGGAGTCTGCTCTGGGACTTCCTAGTGCAGGTCTGGATGTAGGTCACAGCTTCCACAGACCTCCTCTTCTGGTTCCGGTGGAGCAAAATCCGATAGACTCCGGTAACAGGGCTTCTCAAATCCACACCGTTGTTGACAAGATGAGCTCTAGTGATGCCGAGATCCTCCAGTGCCGCCTTCACACTGAGCTCATCTGAGGTTAGGATGTAGTTTGGCTCGGCCAGTGGGGAAGGTGTAGGACTAAACGCTGGGTAGGCCTGAGGAAACTCAATGCCTCTCATCCATTCACTGCCCATGATCTGTGCTGCAGTAAGGCGGTCTACAGGAACAGGCCTCAAGAGGCCTTTAATGATCTCCTGGCACAACTGGGGCACGTAGGGGGGGATGACATACGCACCCTGTAGGATGCAGCACTTCAGTCTGCCTGTGTTTGTGGCTTTGAATGGCATTGTGGCAGTCACCATGAAGTACAGCAAAATACCCAGCGCCCACAGGTCTGCGTAATGACCGTGGTAGCCTTTCTCTTTGAAGAGCTCGGGGGCTGCATAAGGTGGAGACCCACAAAACGTGCGAAGGACGTCAGTGGGGCAGCATGACGTGCTAAAACCAAAGTCTCCCACTTTGATGCAGAAGGTGCTGGTGTAGAAGACGTTCTCAGCCTTCAGGTCTCTGTGGACTATATTGTTATCATGCTGAAAAAAGGATAAAAACATACACGTTTATCTTAAAGAGTGAGAGCTCACATCAAAATAACTCTGCGGTTAAAGCCTCACCATGTGTCTGACTGCAGCCACGACCTGGGAGAACACCAGCTTGCTCTCCAGGTCCGACAGGCGCCCCCTGGTGCTGATGCGGGAGAACAGCTCCCCTCCGCTTGCATACTCCATGACCAGGTAGAGCCGCTTGAACGTTTCCACCACCTCATACAGGCGCACTATGTTGGGGTGGGCAAGCTTCTCCATGCAGGAGATCTCAGAGGCAAAAAGAGCCTGTGAGCGCTTGTCCAAATGCACCTTATCCAGGATTTTCACTGCCACTCTTTCTATCAGGTGAAGACAGACACGGACAAAGACAGTGAAGCAACAGGGGGAAAACACACCCAGGTTGTTTTTTTTGCCAATTCTTTTATTTAAACGTCCTGGTGAAGTATTTCTGCTCTTTATGAATCTCCATTAATGAAGCGTTACACGGAGGCTGCAGGCTGTGACGGATGATGAACACATGGATTACTGAGTTCCTGGGATCAGACATGTCTTCTGACATCTGGGATGACCCAGACTGGTCAGGCCTACATTGTGTATAATGCTGAGCTGGGCAGACTGTGAACATGAATCTGATGTTTACAAGTGAATTAAAGCAGAATAAAACCTCCATATCTATGCAGACACCCTGTTTCTATGTTCTAAAAATCTTTCTTACATGTATTTTTTCTGATATTTTTACATTTGATCACATCTATTTTATGTCTCGATGACATATAGTTCATTTATTTCCATGAAGAAGAATCATTTCAACTAATCAGCACTGCCCCTTTAACTAACTATGTATATTCAATTATCTAAGCTGGCCATTTTCTGAAAAGAAAAAATAAGTTTGAGTATCCAAAGGATGCTCAACACTGTGTCCTACCTGAAAACATTGAAAAAGTCAAAATCTCACCTTTGGTCACGTCATGTATTCCCAATCTAACCTGGGAGAAGTTGCCGGATCCAATCTCCCCCCGCAGCTCATAAAGGCCCACGCGCCGTCCGCACGTCAAGTCGTCCTTCACCTTCTCCGAGTGGGTCAGATCATACAGGGCCTTCCCGAACGGTGTGCGATACATGGTCTCCTCCTCCTCTGTCATGTTGTTGGCCTTTTTGTTCAGGTTTGGAGACACCTGAGTGAAGATGTCTTCTTGCTGTGATACCGTCTTCAAGTGAGCCCCTGAGATGGAGAAAAGACATTTCAGTTGTTCTTCAGGGCACAATAAATAAATAAATAAATAAATAAATAAATAAATGCAGAAAACAACTGTTCAATCTGTACTCACATGTTTTCCCTTTCAGGTTCTTTTTGCTCTTTTCTGTATTGATTATGTTGTTTTTGTTGTTCAAATACATGATTCTAATCCAGAGTTACTGCAGATATTCTCCTTTCTTGTCTTCTTGGGAGATTTTTCCACAACAAAAAAGCCTGAAGGAAAAATACAGGAGCTGTGTGACAGGAATTCAAAAGCATCTGCATGCATGAGGATGTGCAGACGCTGCTCAGCTGCTCAGCTGCTCTGTCTCACCTGCACGCTGCAGAGAATAATCCTGAACTTATACTACATAACGCCTTGTAATCCCTGAGTGCTGGACTCCTGGCAGACAGACAATAGACAGGCACATGTTTACGTGTCGGGGTTACACCACCTGATACAACAGACATGAGATTACTGTATGGACGATCATTATTGTTAGGGGGTCAGCGGACTGGGTCAAGGTTTTACAAGGGCATCTGCAGGGCTGCAGCTTCAAAGGGTTAACAGGGTACATTATTATTATTTACATTATAGATTAAATATTATTATATTCTCATACACAGGTGCTAAGTTGCTAACAGCTGCACTCCATATAAATATCAACTCTCACAGAATATCATACAAAATTGAAGAGAAGTTGCATTTTTCAGTCACTTTTTTTGGCTAAGTGAGCACAAAAAGTGCAGCACAGTGACCCAGACTTTGACCATGACACCAGACAGGCAGCATGACCACGCTTGCGTCCCGTCAGCCGCATCAGCCTCTGTGTTACTCAGACTGACTGAACACAGTCATCTTGCATAAGCTGCTTGTTCATGTCGCGGGTGAGTCACTAATAATAATCCAATCATCTCTGCATGTGCAGTGTTGAGACAGCTGTGAATGCAAACAGGAGATTACTGGACTACTTTATATCACTCTTAAATCGCAATTTAAAAACATATATATATATATATATTTAAATTAAAGATAAATAATGCACCTTGTCTCTGAGTGATCTCTCTGTATGCCACACATGATGTGATCAAATCAGCAGACTGATGCTTGAGGGACACATGATGGGTGCTATACCTCCATAAAAGTGAGTAAAAAAAAAAAAGATTCTTGACCTTGGAAGCAGCAGCTGGTTAAACAATCCCAGCACAGGCAGCTGTTCTGGAGGTCTCTCTTTAATCACACCGTCATCCTTGTGCTCATTTATTTGTTGTTTTCAAGGTCAAGAGTGAACTTTTCATCATACTTTAAGAAAGATTAGAGTTTATACTTTGGCTGTAATAATAACACATGACTCATGACCAACATAATTAAATCAAGTTTAATCACTTTTTACCAGGATTATGATAGAATTTGAATGAAATGTGTTAATGAAAAGGAATCAACAATTGAAACTGCAGAAAAAGGGGGCGTCACATTAATTAAGGTGTCTGATGGCTCTCTGAACGATGATCCGTTGATCCTGGGGAAAATGAGGGGATCACATCAGCACATCAAAGAAGAGACTAACACCTTATTACGATACCATGTCAAAATCAGTCCAATGCAGAGATTAGAGTAGTTTTTTTCTGATGATTAAAAACCTGCTGGCTCAGTTAAAAAGACAAACATCAGATGCTTTCCTCTTGCTTCTCTTCCCAGTTTAGGATCCTCAGTCCTTCCACTGTCTCAGGGGAGAAAAGGCAGCAGCTCTCAGGCCATTTGGTGCCATGTTGAATAAACACAAAGGTGCTGGAGTTTTCTGCTCAGGCCCCCATGCTGATCCTGTTTATGTGTTTGGGCCTGGTTGTGTTTTAAGTCAGAGGTGCTAAACACCTTCCCCCTGAGATAAAAGATGATTAATGCCTTTGAATGAGCGACGCTTTAATGGCTCAAGGATACTTAAGCCCTTCATTAGGGGGCGAGCTCAGGCCCAGGTCAACACACTCTTACTGCTGGGCTTCAGCAGAAAAAAAGAAAAGCTGTGCAGATCTCCTTTGAAGTGTCTGTAAGAGCTCCAAATCCTACGAGGCATTCAAGATGGAAATTTGATTAGCTCTCCCTTTTTTTGTTTGTTTTTGTTTCTGGGATGACATTTGGGTCTGAAGCTTGATCCCATATAAATATCCGAGAGCAGCAGTGAGCAGAGGGACACTCAGGATCTCAGGCAGCTGGGGAGCAGATTTTGGACTTAAAGCCATGGATACACCCCGACCTCTCCTTCTCCTCCTGTGTGTCCTCCACCTGACCAGTAAGTACTGTTTGCTGATTTGTGTGGATGGGACTGTGTGATATCATTTAGCAAAGGAGCTACAATACTGAGGGATTCATCACAGGATTAAACCTGTTCTCATTAATCAAAATATATTTTTTTCTTGCAAACTGGCAATAAATAATCCCATTTTATTACATGAAATCTGCACTATAACAGCATTTGAAAGTACTGATGTGTGCTTGTCTCATGTTTTCCAGGGACTGGAGTGCTGAGCAAACACATCAATCACAGAAACCTGTTCACACAGAGAGCATGCTGCAAAAGACAGAGTCACTTTGTGTACATTGGACAAGGTAAGGAAACACATTCCTCTGTGGGTTTGAGGATTCTTCCTTCCAGTGAGTGTGGGCGCTTTTATTTGTGCCAGCATGCTTGTCTCTCTTCTGTTTTTTGTTTTTTTTAAACTACGCATAGACCCTCCTTGCCGTCTGGAAACTTAATCTGTTGTTGTGTGTCTCTTCAGATATTTCTGGGAGTCCTGTCAGTGTGGACGTGGGAATGTGCAGGTCACACTGTGGAGGGACAACAAGACCATCACATGAAGCCGGCCAGCAGCCATCCTCAAAACATTCCTCCATGTTGGAATTCATCAGGAGCAAAAAAGTAAGTGTGACAGTTCCTCATGCTGCCACAAGGGTGTGCTGTTTCTTTGTAATGAGTTGTTTACCTTACTTAAAGTCTCATTTAAAATCACTTTTTTAAAATTTATTGATAAAAATGTTATTATTAATCATAGCAGCATTTCTTTAGAGCAGCACATTATAAATAATTCGTGCACCTTTAAATGCAACATGTTTTGATAATAAATATATGGATTACAACAGATGAGGACACGCGCACCCTCTCCTCCAGAGACCTCAGGGCTGCAGAACCAGCTCCCCTCTTGCGGACTGGACCAGGTGTGTGAACCAACTGGGATGCGTGTAGAGCGCGTTCTTCTCTTTGAGGGACCCCGAGAGGTGGAGGTCATCGAAGAGTGCCACTGCGAAATCAAGGTGACCCAGTGCATCCGCGTCCCCGCCCTTAGGACCTACTACTCTGAGACTCCATATGAGACCGTCATCGATGTGGGAGGATGCTCCCGGTCTAAAGGATCCCCAGGTTTGTGCATCAGCAACACAGATAAGAGGATGAGGTGTGAAAGTGTGCATGAGCAGCCAATCACATGGAAATTGTATTTTAAGTTTATGACCCAATAAAATACATTTATAGCACATTTTTAGGCCAGACACTCACTCAGCCCTAATTTTCAGAGGTGGATAAAGTGTGTTTATTCCTAAAAAGCACCACCAAACCTGATCAGAAGCAACTTTACTCCTCCTTTATGTCACAATTGTTGTTGCTTTGTCTGTTTCTTCCATTTATTTCTCTGTTTTTTCCTCACAGAGGGATTCTCCTGCGTCCCCACTAAGTTTGACTCTGCCTTTGTGGAAACCCCAAACAAAGTGGATCTCATCCAGACCGTGACGGCCTGCGAGCTGAAGGAAAGCTGCTACAGAGTCCCATATGTGGAGTATTACTATGAAGTAGTCCAGCATGCAGATGGAGTCAAAGAGGAGAGGCTCAAAGTAAGTGTAAAACAGAAATACATGGCTAAAATTGCACAGTATTTCCCCCCCTATTGTGAAATCCAGACCCTTCACAATGGCCACCATCCTTTCTTTGATTAGCACAGTCTGCTTCACACTTTCTTTTGTGATCAAGATGAGAGGAAACGAGGGATCAGGCCAGGTGCCAGACAATAATGAAGTATCTTTATTCATGTGTGGAAGACGCCTGTTAATCACGTTAATACACACACACACACACACACACATCCAGGGCAAAGAAAACAAAACAAATAATCAGCTGATGTGTAGCTGTACTTTCTGTTTCCTGGCAAGTAACAATAAACCAGCTCATGGGCCAAATCCCAAGCAAACAGGGATTCAAGCATGAAGTTCTTCACTCAGCATTTTAGTCTTCCAACGTCCTCAAAATCTCACATGGAAGCCATTATTACCACTACAATCTAATCCAAGAAATAAATCGAAGAGAGTTAAAAGTTACATTTTCTCGGCTGTGTCAGCACCAAAGGTGTGCACACACAAATGGCCCCTGCAGGTGACAGATCAGAGCAGTTAACATGCTAAACGGCAACTGGTCCCCCCCCCAATTCAACTGTGTCAATATTTGCGACCAGCTGTGAGCTGATTTCCCTCTCTCTGTGTTGCTAATTTTCCTACAGGAAATAGATGTGGGCAGATGTTTGGGTGGCTGCTCTACAGGAAACCGATGCCTTCTCAGGTAAGTACGAACACAGCTGCCACACACACACACAGACACACACACTTCCTCTGCCCCTCTTTTACAATTGCCTGTGAGCTGTGACACCTTCAGCACTCAGCATGTTGGCCTTTTCTGGATAATCCCTGCACCAAATGTCTTTTTTCAGATTAGCCTATGTGAAATGAAAAAAAGGTTGCATTTCAACATTTACACTTTCTTTATTAAAATCCTATTTACACAAGAATTAAGTAATTAAGTAATTCCCCCCTTTAAGTATTTCTGATTCTGACTCTTATCCTGAAATTGACAGTAAAAACATCCACGTCTGTCCCAGGACAGACTGATGTGAGGACAAAAAGACCTCACAGTCATTCATAGTGACGACTAGGTGGAAGAGAACCTTAAGCTCATTTTTCCAGTAAACATAAATATGCAACAATTATCTTCTGTCATGACAAAACTATTCTAATCTTTTATTTCATTTTTCTTTTGGTTACAGGAGTCCAACTGATCCGAAAATTTGCCACTTGTGGTCTGAGACACAGTCCAGCTCCTGCGTTCCTCAGGGCCACGAGAGCCACAGCTTCCTCAACCAGCATGGGCAGCTCCGCACCATCCTCTCCATCACTTCCTGTCTATGCCAAAGCTGAAAAGCGCGCCCTCTACTGGAAATAACAACTACCCAAGACTTCCAAGGGCTCCAGAAAAAAAAAAACAATCTGCCCCTCCTCAGATATCCTCCTTCACTGTTAACCCCCAGCAATAGCTTCCTTCCTTAATGTATTATTGTATTATATGTAATATATGTAAAAATGATAATTTTGTAAATAAACATAGTACAACAATCAGTGAGAATCTTTGATTATATGACTGTAGACTAATGAGGTAGCTTAATTTGGAAAGGTTTCCAAAGGGGAATATTTTCCAAAGAAAGTAGGTCACTTGTTAAAAACTGTGTACCTGGGCCTTTATTATTAAGCATAAATATGATAACATCTTTTGAATAAAGTTGAGAAAAACAAAGATAATCTAAAGGTTTGTTGAAATATTAAGCTGGTAAAAAAAAACCACACATCTGACACACACCCTAATGCGTAATCAACAGTTCACTTCAGAGTCTTTCCCTTCAACATGTGTTGTGCCTCTTCTAAAGTTTCAAAGGGGCCAAGATGAAGCTTTGAAGCAGCGTTAGAAAAGGAGCACAGTAAAAAACAAAAAGCCATCCAACTCGTCCCTTTGAAAAAACACACGTGCAGGCGCTCTAATTGCTCCTTATTTTGATATCGACGTGTGAAACAGTTTTCTGTGTCATCTAAAGAGAAGAAACGTTTTATGACTTGCCTGCAAGGTGTCATCTTTGAAAAAAAAATAACTTTGATCTCTTAAATGTTTATTACAGTGAGGCTGCAGCCTGCACTCCTGTGCGTAATTGTGCGTAAAGATCAAAAGGACGCAAATGGCACAGTGTAATTTCTGAGTGACCTCTAAAACAACAATAAAAAAATACAAGTCAGGGACTTATTATAGTATAGGAAAATAAACTACAGGCAATATTAAATTCTATCAATAAATTGATTGTGAAAGGAAGGACCAGGGAGCTGGAGGAGCCTCGGCCCAGCTGGACTTTGGGGCTCCTTTTCCCAAATTAAACTGTCTATTGGGTGATTATCTAGCTGTAACTGGATAAGCAGTTATGTAAATCTCACAAAGTGTAGCCAGCGACACCCGTCTCTTTATCGAAGTATTGGTTTCCACCTAAGATGCTGGGCCCATTATTCTAAATTAATGGATTCATTCAGACGCAGTTAACCTCCTGCTGTGAGTGCGCGTCCTGATGAGACCAGCTGCAGGCTGATGTTGTCCACATCTTTACATTTATGTCCCGTATAAAGTCATATAAAACTATACACTCACAGCAACATACTACCGGTGGATGAGTATTCAGCGTTTCAAAGCCTGGATGAAGTTTATTTGAGCATTTATTGCCAGACGTGCAGACAATAGGCTGGAATAAAATCCACAATCGGGTTCACACCTCGTTAACACCGCCATTAGTCTTCCTTTACATTGGCTGATTGGTGATTTACATTTGCGACCAAATAGCATCTTTACTGCTGTTTACCAAGGGTTTGGGGGGCACTGAAGAGAGAAGAGGGGCATTTGATATAAAAAGTGGAGCTTCCAGAGGACTCCACAGTCACTCCAAGCTGGTGTGTGCTTCGAGGAGGACACGGACGCACCAGGAATCTACCCGCACACTCAGAGATGTTGATGTTTGTGATCAGCTTTGCCTCTTTGCTGTGCAGCGCCGCTGCACGGCCTTCTCCCAACTACCTGGAGAACCATTTCACTGCCGAGAACGAGTCAGAGGAAATGCGCTCAGCTGCCATCAAGAGACTTCTGGAAGTTTTTGGGATGGACGACCCTCCTTCTATCCATGGACACAAGCAGCCACCTCAGTACATGCTCGATCTGTACAACACGGTTGCAGATGTGGACGGTGTGACCAAGGATCCGTATCTTCTGGAGGGGAATACAGTGCGCAGTTTCTTTGACAAATGTAAGATCTGATTTTTTTTTTTGCATCTGCACGGTAAAAAGAAAAACACTCGTTTGTTCTGGTCGCTAATGAAATGCTTTCCATTGCAGTGCGCAGTGAGCAAGTGGAGTTCAGGTTCAACTTGTCTAATGTTGCACGAACAGAGAAGATTCTAACTGCAGAGCTCCATCTCTTCAAGCTGCGCCCTCAAGCAACGCTCACATTTAACAGACATCACTTCGCCCAGGTATGTAAAAGCTCAAAAGATCAAAAATATCACTGCATTAAAAAGAGGCTTCACTGCATGAGTCTAATATTCACTCTGTTTCATTCAGGTCAGTGTCTATCAGGTGCTTGACAGCAGCAAAAGCAACAACACACAGGGGAGGAAGCTGTTGTCTTCCAGACTCATCCCAGTCCACTCTACAGGCTGGGAGGTGTTCACCATCACACAAGCTGTAAGCGCCACCTCTTTACAACCTGCAGTTAGACACTGTTAGTAGACATGTGTGAGGAAAGAAGTACTAACTGATCCTTCTTGCAGGTCCGCTCCTGGATGGTGGATGAAGGCAGTAACCTGGGACTGCATGTGGTGGTTCGGACTCTGGGAGGTAGCCAGATGGACATGAAACTGATCCGCTTCGCTTCAGGGCGCAACCACCATCAGAGCAAGCAGCCCATGTTGGTGCTCTTCACAGACGACGGCCGCCAGTCTACCACTCCTGAGGGCACAGGTGAGATTTGAGTCAGGTTTAAAGTCATTTGTTGGATCAGGTGCAGGCTTTTCTCAGGCCTGGTGAGCCAGACTGGAGGACCTTGTCACTATCTATAACTTTGTATTGTCCAATGATCCCTAATGAACACTTCTTTGTTTACACAGATCCAAACGACACCACCGTCACCTCCAGCCTTCTCCAGGCCTCCATGTCAGGCTCATCCTCCCGCAGCGCTCGCTCTGTGGACTACGTGGAGGAGGAAGGCGTCTCCATGCCCTGCCAGCGCCTGCCCCTCTATGTGGACTTTGAGGAGATCGGCTGGTCTGGCTGGATTGTATCTCCCCGGGGTTACAATGCCTACCACTGCAAAGGCTCCTGCTCTTTCCCTCTGGGCCAGAACATGAGACCAACCAACCACGCCACTGTCCAGTCCATCATCAACGCCCTGAAGCTCTTCAAAGGTGTGGAGACACCATGCTGCGTCCCCGACAAGCTCTTCTCCATCAACCTGCTCTACTTTGATGATGATGAGAACGTGGTGCTGAAACAGTATAACGACATGGTGGCTGGAAGCTGCGGCTGTCACTGACATTATTGAGTCACCAGGCTGCACATTATAATCTGTTTTTACCTTAAAACTGTAAGTAATGAGTGATGTGCCAAGTCCTACATGTGACATTGTAATATATGTAAATATCCATAAATTATAATATATGACTGACGGAAGTGATATCCTGTGAAAGATGGAAATCTGTATATTTTATGTTTACTGTTGTGAATGATTATACAATCAGAATAAAAGCTGTAAACAAAACATGATGTGGAGTCATTTTTTAAAATATAAAATATTCAAAAATATAGATGTTGGGTTTATGTGGCCTATTTGTTTATTCACTTCATTGTATTAAAAGAATAAAGATCATAAACTCAGAGCCTGACCTCTGGGCAAGCAGTTAAGGAGGCTGCAGGCTCATGTTTACCACCAGAGGGCACTGTGGTGCTCCTATGTATTCCCCCTGACTGGACATCTTAATTATTTCCAAGCTGTAGTTTGTGGTGTCTTTGTTTTTTAGGACTGCATTGCCTTATATTTACTATTATTTGAGGATGTTTCTATGATTATAACAGTCATCAAAGTCCCAAAAAGTGAATTATTTTGTAAACAAGTTCTTCTAGAAGTATCCTTAATGAGAAAACATTACACATTCATGATTGTGGCTCTCGAACTCTGGATAAAAAGCTGTAAACACAACTACCTAATATGGCTATCATCACCTTAAGTCCACAGTGTTCTGTTATAAAGGTCCAGCTCCACAAATATGACACAAAAACAACCACATGAAGCACCGAGGAAACACCTAATAATGACAGGATGTTCTTCAACTTACCTCAGAGAATGAATTGAGGAAAGCAGTGGAGGCTGCTGGAGGACACACACACACACACACTGCAATGCAATGACTGAATACACTCTTCTTCTTTAAACCCTGACACTCAATATCCGTACATAGTTACATCATCACCATCTGTCCCTAAAGATTCATCCACTATCTTTGTTTTTCTGAACAGGTTTAATGTCAGAACCCGATGTCTCTTAAGTTCATAGGTTTGGGTTAAATGTAATAGGAGATAATACAAATACACAATACGAACCTTCTTTCATCAAAAACTCACTATAAACTCTGTCTCTAAAGAGTGTAACCTGAGCAGGGAGCGAGGTGTTGGCCAT
This sequence comes from Parambassis ranga, assembly GCF_900634625.1. NCBI lineage: Eukaryota > Metazoa > Chordata > Actinopteri > Ambassidae > Parambassis > Parambassis ranga. The sequence continues at coordinate 2,464,029 of NC_041037.1, read as the reverse complement.
GGAGTGGCACTAAAGGGGGTTGATACCGCTTGGCATGATGCTGGAGGACAGCCCTCATTCATTGTCAAAGGGGCTGCTATTCACCATGGAGAAAACGATGAAATGCTGCCATTATGGAGGGAACCAAAGGGCCCGGTGGCAGCCTGACACCTGATCTCCTCTCTGGCCTCCTTTTGTCCCCAGTATTTCATATCTGACATATACCCACCCTAAAAAAAAAAAAAAGCAGTCAATGTTGGAGCAGCGATGGACCTGAGGCTCGGCGTCTGTGCGCTCAGACATGGGGAATAAGCAGACCATCTTCACAGCACAGCAGCTGGATGCTTATCAGGTCGGAATGAGTTCATTTTTTATTATCAGCACCAGCTCAATCTGTAAACAGGACTCTTCTTTTTGACTTGTTAGCAGAAGGAACAGTTATGTGTGCAGCCCTTTGTGGGCAGACGCACACAGGTGCTGTTTGTTGATTTGATTCCGTGAGTCTTTACTGTAGGACTTGATTTGATTTACCTGTGCTTCATTTTAGGCAACTTTCACAAAGAAAAACACACAAAACATGAAGTATTTAATAACTAAAGTGAACAACAATGCAAAATAATGTATTAATACTAATTTAATTAAACTTTCTGTAACAGAATTTAGTTTGCAAAATTCTTTTTGATGATATTTTTTGTACATTTTGTTGGTTTTACTCAAAAATATCCTAATTTATTACTGAGAAATGGATCAAAACTGTATTAAAATGTCTTTATTTGGTAATGACGTGTGTTTTTTTTGGACAGGACTGCACGTTCTTTACAAGAAAAGAGATTCTCAGGTGGGCACACAGTTCCTTTATTGATGCTTTCTGCTGTATCAGATCTACCTGTCAGGGCGGAGATATAAAAACTGAAATGAAAGTGGCATTAAATATCAATGCTAACGTTCTGTTCAGCACAATACCATTCTGTAACTCTAAACTGCACACTGTCAGGAGGCCTTGTCCTGCTGTGGGGCTGCCTACCACTGAGATCACATGCTGGTTCAAATCTCTTTAAAATCCGTCCTGTGTGTTTTAAACGATCGGTCATACAGAGGATATCTTGTAATTGAATATTGAAAGTAAATTTTTTAAACCTTCCTTAGACTCTTCTACCGCTATCGGGATTTGGCACCGCAGCTCGTTCCTCTTGACTACACCAACCACCCAGATGTGAAGCTACCATATGAGCTGATTGGCAGCATGCCAGAGCTGAAGGTAGACCCGCTGCCCCCCCCCCCCCCACACACACACACACACACACACACACACACAGACACACACAGACCCACTCTCTCTCTCTCTCTCCCCCCTGTGTTCCCAATACATAATTAATGACCAACTAATCGACAGAATTCTTTGAAAGGTTATATGTTACCCGACTCCTTTAAACTTGGAGAATGCTGAGGGGCTGTTTTTTTGGAAATGGGTCAATTATATGCCTCTTCGCACAGTGAAGGATATGTAAACAGTCAGCGGTCAGTGAGAGTGAGACGGTCAAGTTCACTCTTTGGCTAAACTGTGAAAGTTTCTTTCTTTTCTCTGTGTGTTTCCATTGTTGATGTTCTGCCTCCTCTCCGTCCAGGACAACCCGTTCCGTCAGAGGATCGCTGAGGTTTTCTCTGAGGACGGAGAGGGAAACATGACCCTGAACGACTTCTTGGACATGTTTTCAGTGCTCAGTGAGATGGCTCCTCGTGACCTGAAGGCTTACTATGCTTTCAAAATATATGGTAAAATGTTTAAAGGAACATAACAACAGCCTCTGTTATCTGTGAGACATCCACTCATTTTCTTAACCTGCTGTCCTATGTTGCACTTAGTTGCACATTTCAAATGTTGCAGCTCTCACATTTAAGAAGGTGTATATGTTATAGGATAAGAAAGAAAACATATTTTTTTAGCTTTTGCCTGCAAGTGTTCAAAATGTAACTTTTAATATGAATAATGCAGACTTAATGTAATCTATTGGTTTTCACAACGCATCATGTCCAATCATTTATAAGCTACACACTCTGCTACTCCCCAGTGGTCCATCCACATATAATGGAGCATGCATGGTGAAGAGTTAAGCATGACGGATGGTGCATGGGATGTCTTAAATGATTAACCAGCCCATTATAGAAGCTTCAAGCTCGTCAAAGCCCCGTTTTGTCCTTTGCACCAGTACCCCCCTAATTAACAAACACTGACAGATGAAGGAGGTCAAAGGAACTTCATTCACTATCAAAGTGATACAAATAAACACCAGCTGTCAGGTTTGAGCGGCTGATTTTCATCCATTTTTTTGACAGATTATTTAATTTCTGCCAGATTTTAACAACGACGACTTCATCTGTAAATCCGACCTGGAGAAGACGCTGAACAAACTGACCCGCAATGAGCTGACAGAAGATGAGGTGAGGATGGTGTGTGAGAAGGTGATAGATGAGGCTGACCTGGATAACGACGGCCGTCTGTCATTGGAGGATTTCCAGCACATGATTGTTAGAGCTCCAGATTTCCTCAGGTACAGCAAACCAGCAGCATTCACTGTTATAATGATATACACACCTGAAATAACTAACCAGACCTTCGCTTTATGTTCACAGCACTTTCCACATAAGGATATAAGGACATGGAGCGACTGTTTACATTTCTTACACTGACTTTTGTTTCTACGAACTCTCTGAGTCCACGTCCAAGCTGCAGACACAGCAGCCATGGTGTGAGAGCGGAGGCGATCCATCATGACAAGGCTCATTAGTTATGAGCATCGACAGTAGATTTACGTTTTGTATCTGAAGGGATTCAGTTACAGCGAAGCAGAAAAGAAACACAGGGTCGAATATTCCACTGGGTCGAAGCGAGCCAATAACAGGAAGGGGCCATTTGTCATGAAAGCTCCATTGTTGGTGGCATGGCAGGCAAATGATTGCAATTTCCTCTGACATCCAGCCAATAAAAAAAAAAAACACCACAGAGGAGTTTTCTTGTCTTATTTTATTAAATCAAAAGTACACATATCTACAAATTGTAGATATATTTTTATATGGGTTTAGAAAGTACAGTACAATTTAAGTAGATCTCTTCTTTTTTTTTTGATATTTACAATGTTTTTCCCCCCAAAATGTGTTTATCTCCCTTTGTGTACTTCACAATTGATGGAATGAAAATATGGCTGTAAAAAGGAGGAAGATATGTTTAAAAAAAACAAAGTCAGTGAAAAATATGATACAGTTTGAGACCCACAAAAAACAAAAAAAAATCTGCTCCCTATGTTTCTGTTTATGAGTTAAAGCTACTGGAACGAGACACTACCTCCTCCTCCATCAGGCTAACTTTCACTTGCATCGATGTTTTAACTATAAACAGAATCTTCTTTTTGGCTCAGTGAATGACACAAAACGTCAATAACAAACAAAAAACAGAACAAAGAAAAGCCCCATACATTCAACTGTACAGGTCTACAAGAACGTCTGAAAATGACATTACACTAATATGCACAGGTCCAAGATTCACAATGCATAGCTCACCTAACTGTGTACTAGCGGTTAAGACAAATGGTCTTAGTGGTCATGAGGTCCCAAACGATGCGATATTAAAAAGGTGCAGGCAAGCAGAAACACCCCCCCTCCCCCCAGGATGTTGTGCATACAGGGACAATGATTTTCAGACTAGCCATGAATGTGGGAGGGAAACACGAGGAAACATATTTTCAGCACACATATCAAATTAAACTGCAACTTGTTGTTCTTAATAAAATACTGGTTAAAGACGTGAGTGTTTTGGTGGCCACATCAGATGCTTATTGCATCTCTGGCGCCACCTAGCTGTCAAACTTCAGGCCAACAGTTAAAGACAAATACAGGAGGAAAATGTAGAATACTACAAATGTGACCACCTTTAGATGAAGCCAGCCTTCATGTGAGCCAAAAAAAAACACCTTTAAACTGCAGTTTGGCAGAAACAGTCTTGTTTTTGATACATCCAGTAAATGACAAAATAAATTACAGTGGAAAAGTTTTTCAGTGATCCCTATTTAAAAAAAACTGTGGATTTATAAGCAGGGATTTTAAAATTTGGTATTATTATTATTATTATTATATGATCATTATATTACCAAGATCTTTTAAATAATTGCTGTTGTATTGCAAAACTATCACTTGGCACAGACTACACACAAAACACGGCTTACTGGTAAAGTGCAAGGAGAGCTGCATGGACAGCAGGAGGGGAGAGGGCCTTACAGTGAAACATCGAGTGAGTTTAGTAACAACCAGAGGCGTCATTCAGCCCGACTGTAAATCAGAGCTCAAACAAAAACCTTTCAAAATGCTTTAACACACTAAAAGAAAAAAGAAAAACATGATTTTATTCAGTTCCAGCATCTCAAACTAGAGACGTTTCTGCCATTTTTGTTTCTAATTTGACAGTTTTGGACTGGAGGAACTCTGAACTGTGGACGTCTTCATGATACAGCGGATGCTCATAGCCCCTCTCCTCCGTGCACACTCAATAATAAGTAAGGAGCCGTGCTACAGCTGGGTGGTTTATTTTAATATAATGCTATACACTGTCAATATTGACTTTACGCAAGTACTGGGATCTTCTTACAATGCTTGTAAAGACTAGATGAGTTTACAGGCAAAGGGCGGTGAAAAGCTTTATAGATACATATGTATGAAAGCTTCCAGAAAAACGATGCCACCCAGAAGTAAAATGTTCCGCTGATTGCGGACAGCAGAACTTGATCTCTGCTTTTCAGCACTTACACGCTTGTCAACAAAGACTGAGAAGAGTTGAGGCAGTGATCGAGCGAGCGATTGTCGAGGACGACATGCAAACAAGCAGCTGAACCAAAAAAAAAAAAAAAAATCAAATTAAGTGAAACAATTATTGTTGATTCTAAAGCAACTCTGTTTCGCTGCAGTTCAAGCCTGTCAGCCTCTGGTTGCCACATAAAAAGGGAAAGAGCACTATTAAAAATAGACCTAAATATCACATTTGTACTCCAATCCCAAAGCTATTATGATCATTAAATCTCACCTTGTTTTGTGCTGTGTGACGTATAAGTGCGTAGAACAAAAACTAACAACAGGAGCCTTTGTTTTGTGTGACATGGAACATCTGGATAACACTCCGGGCCGAGTCCTCCTCCAGCCATGAAGACCACTGCGGAAAATGGAAGAGGTGGACTCCTGGAAGCTTTCAGAAGAGGAAGAGAGGAGAGGAAGTCCTTTGTTTACTGACAAGATAATGGTTTATGTGAACTGGGAGGACAGGCCGTGGTGGGAGAGAAAGAGGACAGTGGGGGAGGAAGTGCTAAGAGTCCATATATGTCCAGCCAAAGGGCCGAGGCCTCAGAGTAGGCTACAGCGGAAGAAGCTGGTCTTTTTCTGAGGCTCTGAGATCTTGACTCCGTGACTGCTTCCCTGCGGCGTGTTGCCCTCCTGCATGAAACAGAAAAAAAGGTCACTCCTCTGTCATTTGTTAGGTGGATTCTGAGACATAAATCCTCAAGTCAGAAAAATGTCTTGGACAATCCATTAACTTAAAAGGCAGGATCACTTCTCACAATAAAATGTTGAATATAAAGTTTCTCTTACCATTTTTGTGTCCATTTTTGATTTAATGTCTCTGGCGAGTGTCAAAAATGCCTGTGAACAAAACAAATTTATAGTGCATGGTGTCAAATTGCTGTAATTAATAGCTGTGGTAGTAAAGACAAACACCCATAAAAGTCACAAAGTCAGAAATGATTTGTGTTACTTTAAATGAAGAAAGAAAACATATTGAACAATGGAAACATATAAATACAGTTTGCACTGATACAATTAAAAATAAACTTCAGTTCTCGTTTTCTAATATTTCTCCAGCTAAACAAAAGAATTCTCCTTACATTTTCCACGTTGATGTTAGACTTTGCACTCGTCTCCATGAATTTGATTCCGTACTCTAGCGCAAGCTGTGAGGAAAACACAAATACTGAAGACATGTTTTTCACACACATCTCAATTATTAACACCTGAGATCGCTACAGGTTTCCTGCTTCTCAATTCTTGGTGACTTCTGAGAACATATTTGGCGCCGACCCCTAATACTGGGTTATTTGCAATACTACGTAATTCAAAGACATTGCTACACTGTTTTCAAACAAAGCAGTTGTAGAGATCTAGATGTTGATATAAGGACATTTTGGACAAATTTCACTATAATTCCCTGAAATAAACTGCCTCTTACCTTCTCCCCTCTATCTTTGGACACCTGCCGCTTATCATTGATGTCACATTTATTGCCAAGGACCATCTTCTCCACATCAGCCGACGCATGCTAGATGATCAAAAGACAAAGGTAATTTTAAAAATGTTCAATAGTTTCTAACAGATAGTGAACAAGCATAAAGAAGGATACTTCCAGTCTTTACCTCCTCTATGTTCCTTATCCAGTTCTTGATGTTCTCAAAAGACTTCTCGTTGGTGATGTCGTAGACAAGCATGATGCCCTATGAAGAGCAGTAAATCATGTGTTGTGATAGGAGTGCAGTCAGGAGCATTAGCCTGTCATCGTGTAAAGGTACATACCATCGCTCCTCTGTAGTATGCCGTTGTGATCGTTCGGAAACGCTCCTGACCTGCTGTGTCCCTGAAAGATTAAGATAAGAAAGAAAGAGTTTTAGGACGATATGTCAAAATGTATATGTTGTCAGAGAAGGAAAATGCAAATTAAAAACAGAATATGTTTTCTAAAAATCTAAAATAAAACACTTAAAAAGCCACAAATTCCCTGTATAATCACAGAATCCGTGTAGACTTCATTAAAAGCCTGTGTGCACCCTGTAAGTGTAAAAGAAGCCTCATCTTAAATAAAGTCTGCTACACCTTGACTTCATTACACAAATGTTGACAAAACACTTTCATCTTGTCACATGTCCAGCTTTAATGGAATTAAACTTACCATATCTGTAACTTTATCTTCTTGCCGTCAAGCTCTATTGTCCTAATCTTGAAATCAATGCCTGCAGGGATAAAGAAGGATCATGCATGTCAATCATAACGTTAGCATGCTAGCTGAGTGTAGCCTGTCAAACACTGGCTAGCTTGCTGCGATACAAACATTACGCTTTTAGATACGAGATAAGCATCAAAATGCAGTAATGTAATGGAGGCATGAAGGCGCTTTAACAATGTGCATCTGTAAATCACCTTTAGCTATTACATACTGGGCTTTTCCGGTACCTTGCCAGGATATAGACGAGGCCTAGCGGCTAACGTTGGTGCTAGCTAACCACTAACAGCTAGCTAGCTGACAGAAGAACCACCCGGCATGAGTTAAAGTATAAACACAAACAAGCGGATCACCCAAAACATGCTTCCACTGGGTTTACAATTGTTGCGTATCATTTACGAATCTGTAGTTTAATGCCGATTAAACACACAATACAGTTTAATTAATGACAAACTGAAACAAAAAGTCAACACACTATAACCAGCATTCCAGCAAGTAGACGGACCCGCGGCGATAGCCCGTTGACGTATATTGTAAACACAGAATGGTAGTTAGCATCCTGACACACACACACACACACACACACAAAACGTACCTATTGTTGAGATAAACGTCGAGTTGAAGGCGTCTTCTGAAAACCTGAACAGGACGCAGGTCTTCCCAACACCAGAGTCCCCGATTAACAGTAATTTAAACAAATAGTCGTATGTTTTCGCCATATTTGATATTATTGCGGAAATCCCGCCCGGCGAAGCAGCGATGAGACTGAACCATAGACTGTAAAGAAATGTCGCCCCCTGCTGGCCCGGAATTCAACCGCAGTTAATCTGTGGCTGGGATTTACTGTGCAGCTATGCTAAGTAGCAGGCTAAACCTTTCTGATAAATGCCAGATAGATTTAGAATTTTACATGCAAAACACATTTGATGCATGACTAGAAAAAGGCATTTCCTGAAGAAAATGCAAGTTTGTTTGCTGCAGCTGAAGCATTGCTTTGAACGCTGATGTGAAGGATTGCTCTGAATTGCTGGAGAATCAGAGCAAGTCAGAGCTTTGTATGCCTCTGTGTGTCAGCCTGTCACCATGGTAAGAGCAGAGGAGACCTCAAACACCACTCCAACTTTGAGAGCCTGGCGTGCGGAAACGATTCGGAATTAGAAAATTCTGAACACAAGTTTGATAGAGCAGCATCTAATGAGCGTTTTAAGACTAAACTGGAGTCTGTAGCTTGAAATTTGTAGGAGGAGACACATTTGGCAGATGGCCCTCGTTGAAGGGCTCTCTCATAGACTTCAATGTTAAATGGCTTTGGAATTTTTATTAATATTTTAATAAACAAAACATGTTTGAACAAATCTGAATACAAGTTTAATAGCCCTTGAAGAGATGAACAGAATGACGTTTGAACGGTTTCTGTAGCTGAAAGCATGTGGAACTAGTTACATGTCAAAGTGGAAGGTGGTTTTGAAGGCTCCTCCATAGACACCAATGTTAAAAATGATGCATAAATTGCTTAATATTTGAAAAAGTATAATTTTTTGAAAAAAACTTGAAGTTGACCCAGAATGTCCTCTGTGAGATTTTGATAGTTGAATGGCTGAAATCGATGAATGTATGCTGAAGATACACTGCGCCAAAAAACATACGGAAGAATAAAGAGGGTGAAGAACAATAGTGTGATTGCCTAGCAACGGCAATCACACTAATAACTCAGATAGATAGATAGATAGATAGATAGATAGATACTTTATCAATCCTCAAGAAGGAGAAATTCAGGATTTATTGTGTGAAACTGCTCAGTGCACATGTCAACAGGGCTGTCACCTCTCATATCAGGTTTCAGAGTGAGTATGTCTGCCTTAATGTTTCGATGTTTTGTTTATGAGTGCTGGGAAATCAGTCAACCCTTGTGTCTCATAAAATACGTCAGTATTAAATGACATCACTGCTTCTGAAGCCAAGAGCCAGCAGCTAGGAACAGAAACCACTGTGCATGTTATCACATGTAAAACAAAAAGATGAGGCCAGTTCCTTGTTGCTCTTTATGGTTCTGAGGAAACACAAACAAACAGCAGAGGACACACACACACACACAACATAAAAAAGTCAGTCCTCATGATCATGATCAGTTTTATTTGTGCTTTATTTGTGAGTTTGGTCTTTAGCATCGAAAACTGAAATCATTTGGACCCAAAACCATTTTTCTTAAAAAAGGAAAACAGACAAAAGAACCATAAATATATCAAAGGGGCTATATAAGTTTAAAAACCATGAAAAAGAGGGAAATTACAGAGAATGGATGGCATGTAAAAATATGTTTTGAGTTGTTTGATGGTCTTCTTGGCGTTTTACAAGCTATTGAGCTCCTGCAGCGTTTGGTCCAGGACTTGGTGCATTCCTATGTTTTCTTCTTTCGCATGTGAAAGGCTCTCTGCAACAGAAATACAACGGCTTTGGTATTTTTACACGGTGAAAAGATCACAGAAAGGACTGAAGTGAAACAACAGAAGGCCGAGTGACAGAAGAAAATATCTTTATTGATCTTCAGCTTGATGCAAAAAGAGGAAAGAAGCAGTGACGCAGAGGCAGAGAGGAAGAGACAGAGTGCTTCTAATAAGGCAAAGTGAAGCTAAATGTGAGGTTTTACAAGGTGTTCATATCATTGAGGGCGTGATCCAGCTCCTCGCTGATTGCCTTGTATTTCAGCTTCTGAGTGTACAGCTCGTCTGCAGGTCAAAGGGCAGAGAGGAAGCAGGCGGAGGGGGGAAACACAGAGGCAGGAAAGGAAGAGAAATCACAGATTAAAGATGAGAAATGAGGGAAGTTCAGAAAGGTTTGAAAAGGAGGACTGAAATAAAGTTTACCTTCTAAGTCATCTATGGTCTTTTCCAGCTTAGTCACTGTCCTCTCTGCGAATTCTGCACGAGTTTCAGCCTTTATTTTAAAAAAAACAAACAGATTAACCCATCACATGTTGACCTCAGATGAAGCTGTGGCTTTAACAGATATGATTATATTCACCTCCTTAAGTCTGTCGTTCAGGACTTTGATCTCCTCCTCATATTTGTCCTCCTTCTCAGAGTACTGCACACACACAGACACACGTCATTCATCACTTTATGAACAGAACAGTCACAGGCAGAATGACTGGCTGGATGCATCAAACTCACCTTTTCAGACTGAGCTTCTAGAGACTTCAGGTTGTTAGTGACGTTCTTCAGCTCTTCTTCCAGGTCACCGCACTTCCTGAGGGACAAAAAAACATATATTTTTTAAATAATAATCAAATTTTTCATGTTCGTTTACAAACTAAAAGACACAACCACTCTCTACTCACAGCTCTGCGATCTCTGCCCTCTCTTCTGCCCTCTCCAGCTCCCCCTCCAGGATCACCAGTTTACGAGCAACCTGTTATTCAATTCAAAAGAAACGAAAAGACATGAGATCGCAGATACTTTGAATCATGGAGAATTGAGAATAAACCGACGATGTCTGTGTCCACACCTCCTCATATTTGCGGTCGGCCTCCTCGGCGATGTGTTTGGCTTCTTTGAGCTGCATCTCCTGGATCTCCATCTTCTCCTCGTCTTTCATGGCTCTGTTCTCGATCACCTTCATGCCTCTGAGGAGGAGAGAGATGCACACGTTATAAATATATGCTGATGTAAATCCCTTCCAATAAGCCTTTCAACACAATGAAATGAGAAAACAAAACAGAGCTCGTCTCTCTTTCAGGCAAGAATGTGTCTCAGCAGAGTGTGAGGAAGGAAATTCCCTTGTTTGTCTTGCACAAACCAACATGGCCGCCACCTCTCACATCAGATTTCAGAGCGAGGGGAAACACAAACTGTGACAAAATGATCCTTTGACTTGACAAACGTGTATTTGACTTTTCAGCCTCCAATGAGTGAAGCCTGCTCAGGATTGTGGGTAGTGTAGTTTTCATTTGGCAATAAGGCCCTAACCGTTACACCTGCATGTATGTTGACCGTCACCTTTCGCTCTCGTCTGCGGCCTTCTCAGCCTCCTCCAGCTTCTGCAGGGCTGTGGCCAGCCTCTCCTGAGCACGGTCCAGCTCCTCCTCCACCAGCTGGATCCTGCGGTTCAACGATGCCACCTCGCCCTCAGCCTGCGTTCACACGGAAGAGAGAGAGGGGAGAGAGAGAGAGGTCAGAGGTCAAACCGGGAAAACATACTGCTGCTGCTGCTGCCCACACAGAAAGACTGAAGAGTGCCTGTTTATGTAGAATGAATCATAAACTAAACACATTATTATGAGCTACTGATTAATAGGTGTGATTGGACTGGTTGCACTTAGAAACCAGGATGAGGTCTGGACTTTGTTCTTTGCTGACACATCTGTAAGGGTGCAGCTGCTATAACTTGTTATAATGTATGTTTGGAGAGAGGACTTCTGTTTCCTGTAGAACTGATAGCACAGATACCATGTCAGCTCTCTTCTTCCTGTGGAGGAGGATGAGGAGGAAGGATTACAGCTCCTAATTTCACATATTCCCTGAGACATTAGGATAAGGAAAAACAGGTTCCTGGTGTCCTGAACAGCTTTGGGAAAAGTCCAAGCCTTTAAAACCTCATAAACCTCTAATGTCTTATCAGTAGAAACCGAGGACCATCGATCCAGTTGTAGGTTGTGTAGTGGATATAGGGAGGGTTAAAGAACCCAAGCCTGCAGAGGAATGAGGCAACAATGACGCCCCAGTTCTCCTCTGAAACGCAATTAACTAGTTAAACAAATACAACATCTATATCTGGGACACGCAGGAGCAGTTTCACGCACTCATTGTTCTCATACTGTGCGTAAAACCCGCACTCCTCGGCGCAGACGCGCCGCAGCTATGCGGGCTTTAAAAAATAAATCAAAAATGATTCCTTAGGTGTTTTTCATTTTTCTCACTTTTTCGCGAAGTTCCCGTTCAACGTCCAAGTCCCTTTGTATCTCCAGCGCACGATCCTCTGCCTCATCAACTTGTAGTTGCAGGGTTTGGATTTTCTTCTTCACCACCTCCATTATTTCGATACTTTTGTTTTGTCAAAAGCTTAAAAAAAGCGCACACTGATGCTGATGAGCTGCGTCTGTGAGTTATTATAAAACTTTTCCTCAACGGTAAGAGAGAGAAAGGAAAAGGACGTGCAGCGCTGTGATGGGAAGAGAAAAAGTGGGGTTGGGAGTTTTCAGGAAATTTATGGCGAGATCCTCCAATCCCGTGAAGAAGCACGTCCCGGATGACATCACAGGATTTAGGAGGGGAAGGGACGGTTGCTCTCCTCCACAGAGAGAGGTGCGTAATGGCACTTTTTTTCATGTGAGTAAGGTTTCTGCTGTGGACTTATATGGAAAGGTGTTGCTTAAGCTGCGTTTTACTGCTCTGAGATACGTCTGCGTGAATCAGAGCCAATATGAATCACATCTAGTGTGGTTGTGTAAAAGGGAAGCAGAGAGAGAGAGAGAGAGAGAGAGGGAGGCGGGCTGTAAACTGTGCAGCAGTCAGAGGGGTGAGGATTTACTACTATCAGGGGAGGAGGGGGTCACGGGTGGAGCTGGGCGGTAATAATCCCGTTCAATAGGGGCTGTTGACCTGCAGTGGCATGGAATGTAAATTGATTTGTTTGCAGACATGACCCGCAGCCATCGGGTGGCGACACATTCCTTCAGCGCCCCCTTCTGCCTCCTCCTCCTCCTCACTGTCCAGGTCAAACCCTGGATTTATTTTCTGTCTCTGTCCTTGTATCGCAATTATAAGTATCAGCATCACCCATAAGCAGTGTGAACACATCAGAAGAAAAAGAAGACAGAGCTTTATAATAATATGGTCAATTGTAATAATATAGGGCAGCGGTGGCTCAGTGGTGGAGCAGGGTTGTCCAATAACCAGCACTGTCCAAGGCACTTTACCTCACCGCATTGCCTCCAGGCACTCTTTGCTGGGCAGCCTTAATCAATTCACCTGATTAATTATTAAAGTATTTCAAGAAAAAAAAACATGTAGGCACCTGATAGGTCATAAGACACCAATCACCTTTAACCCTTTCAGGCCTTGTTTCACCTGAGATCAGAGCGGGTAGCGCTCAAGTTAAAAATGCTTTGTTTCATTAACCAAATGATAGAATACTGTGGATTGTGTTGCATTAATAGATTTATTGTGTGTAAACCTTGGATGAACATGACACCCAAAGGGAGCTGAACCCAGGAGTCCGATGGTGAGGACTTGATTTGTCTGGTTAAAAGGCTGAAGAACCAATTTTTTTTTAGCAAGTTCTCTGAATAAAGTGACGGCAAAGTGGATGTTTTTTTGTTTTGTTTTGTTTTTGCTGAAATCAGATGAAATGTGCAGAAAATAAATCAACAAACAAACAAGGGATAAGCAGGAGAGCTAGCTTAGAAACCAAAAGTAATAGTTTTCAAGTATTTATTTTAATATTTTAGACATTTCATTAGGTATATAGTGTTGAATAATATAATGTGATGTAATATACATTGAAATTGTCACTGTAACTGAACACAGTGACACATATTTTGTACTCTAATTACTCTATTAGTCTGTCTTCATGTGTATTATATGACTTCTTAACACATGCCTGTGTTCACTGGTAACTGATCACTGTAACACATTTTTATGTCCTTATGTATATCCCACCAAAACATGTATGTTTATGTTTGTTGTTTGTTTATGTTGACCTAAATGTGAGTGTTCTTTAAAGGTCAGCGGCCATGCAGCGCTGCTCACATGTATGAACTGTAAAGCCAGACAGAGGCGAGTAGCCCCCCCCCTTTAAAGAAAAAGAGCAGAGCATTGATTTCATTAGACACTGCAGTATGGGGTTCTCTGTTTGCTTAAGCTGCATTCCTGGGATTCCTGGTCGGCTACAGGCTGGCCAAGTTTTGTCTGTGTTTGAGAAATTGCTCAGTTACAGACCTCAGTGAACCTAAGTGTTGATTCTCAGCTCTGTTTAAGACTCAAAACATTTCTAGGACTCATTTCTGGGTTGTAAGTTCTACACGACTATTATTTTTTTGGAAACAGAAGGACCCCTGATCTGTGTTCTTTTATTTTTTTGTATTTTTGAATGGAGTTTTAATCATATTTTGCCGCTTTACACAATGAGAGACGAGTCCAGAAACACCCCTCTCGGCTGCGAAGGCAGTAGATGCAACACTAACATTTAGTGATTTTTATTAAAGGCATTTTGAAAATGACTTTGGTGTCTCTGTCACTGGTGCTTTTTAAATCATGGGGATGAGTTCAGTCCAACTGAAGGAGCTGATATTGATACTTAATATGTTGTGGTGTTCCACTGTAATGTGAAAAATGTGTTTCAGATGTGTGACTGTGGTAAACTCACATCTGTGGCCTTCTTCTCTGACAGTTCCAGTTTCTCCTGAGCATCCTTCAGGGCCTCCGAGTACTTGTCCAGCTCATCCTCGGTTCCCTTCAGCTTCTTCTGCAGAGCCAGCAGCTCGTCCTCCAGCTGAGACAGAAACCAAACGTCACAGACAGTCAGAAACCAAACGACATGATGATCTCAGGATCTCTGTGGCTTTGTGTATAGAAGCAGTAATAGTGCATTTAGGAAAATTCACGGGATACCCAAAGTCTGCATCCTCTGGGTACCATGCATGTTATGTTAAAAACTGAATACATTTAGGAGACAGTGAGATATTTCATTTTTAGGCTACTTGATTTGGTTGCACCCCATGAAAAGTCTGCCCATCCAGTCATCACATAGATAGATAATATATATATAATATGTAATTTAGCCTCATCCTCTAGGAACAATGAATCTTAGTAGGATTCATCCCTTTGGGAACCACAGACGTGTGGAAAGAAAATGTGCTAACCCATCTACTGCACATTGAGATGTTTCAAATTATTGATGGATACAAAGTCTAAGAAGGATTAGGATTCATCCTCTGGATACCATGAAGTTCTGTCAAAAAAGGTGTCAAACTGTATGGCACACAGTGAGATATTTAGTATATATTTAGTATCTGTTGAGACAATCCATTAAAGTATATCAAACTAGATTAATGGGGGTTCATCCCCTGGGAATCATGAATGTTGAGAAATTCATTCAACCCACTTTGACCTAAATTAAGATTAATCTTATTGTCAAGCTAGAAAAAAAGGTCTAAGCATTTTTAGGATTTATCCTCTGGTGGTCATGAATGACTGTAAAATCATCCTTTATATAGATAACATGTAATATAATTGCATTGTATCCTCTGGGTACCATGGATCATGTCAAACCATTTGTCACACATTAAGATATTTTAATCTGCTGGTTGAGCTTGACTAAATGTCTGGGAATAATGATGATTCATCCTCTGGGGACCATGAATCTCAGTGCACATTTTTAAGGCAATCTGTTGAATAGTGAACTAAATATTTTAGCCTGCCCCTGACATTCCTTTAGCCGCACCGCTATCATGGCTTAGACATCAAAGATTTACCAATATCCATGATAATCTATCAGGCTGTCAACAGTAACAGTAATCAGGATCACTTCAGCACGCGGTCTGTGGATCATTAGGAATAAATGGGACATTCTTTCTGGAAACACACGCAGCTGAATTTTTGAGATTCCTTTATAATTTGGGTGACCCTGTCTGTTCTTTGTAGTTGGAGTCGGGGTTCTGTGTAAAAGATGTTTATATTAGCTTTGTGTATTTTCATAGCACCATCCGTCAGCCGGACCGCACTCTGATGTTGGACCTCATCCTGCCAAGAATAGCAAAGAAAGCATCCCTCAGCGCTGCTTGTCTCCCTGCCATCCTGACAAGCTAAAGAGCTCTGCTTAATCTTCTAGGATTTCATGCTGACTGTCCCTTGATGCTGAAGACATGCTGCGCAGGTCCATATGTGCGGTGCTAGTGACAACTGTCAGTCCTTGTGCTCTCTGAGAGTGTGATTAGGGCATTAGCCACCAGAGAGAAAGAGGATTCTTTCCACTTGCTTTAATGTAGAGCCCGGCTTTGTCCAGGCGTCTCCAGCTCCCTGCTCTGCAGCATTCCTCTCGTACCACCATGATGATGACACCACCTCCCGCTGTGCAATAATTGCCTCTATTTAGAAACCTCAAATATCCTATTACATCTCCAGATTCTGATTTGCTTGTGGTTCAAGTACGCTATCATTAAGTTAGGCCTGGAAATATCAAGCTGTCTGAGGCTCGAGCACTGACGCACCAAATATGGATATTTGGAATTTGTGAGGTTTGGTTTAGATAAGGATGCTGGGTGATACAGTCCTCCACAGTACTGTAGATGGTGTGTTTTAACTCTTTACTTTCCTGTGGACATCCATCTACACACAAAGGCCTTGGAGCTTACTATCAGCTGTTCAGCATTCAGTGCTGTTAGCACATATTTAGCATTGTACTCAATGTTTCTTTTCTCTTTTTGACATTTTTAGAATTTTCTTTTTTTTGCTTTAGACCAGATTATGATCGAATTTGAATACCAAATTTATGTTAATTTACCTACATTCAAAAAATTATTAAAATACGAATCATGAAGTTAGAGTACTATAGGATTACAGATTAGAAAAGGAATTCCAATTCCACTCTAAAAGGAGCAACTAGATGACACAAAGATATTATTTTGACATACATTGTATGGACAGTTTAAGAATACTTTTTGACATTCTTTAATTAGATTATCCATATTAGTGAGAAAATTGTTTAAAAAAAAAATAACAATACTATCGTTAGAAGTCTTGTGTACAATCATTCCAGATGTGTATTTTCTTTCCTCTGAACCTTTGAGGTTGTATTTGTGTTGTGCTGCCATGTTGGATCAATAAAGCTAAATATTTGCCCCCATCAGCCACATCTCACCTGCTTGCATTTGTCTTCCGCCGCCTTCTGATCAGACTCGGCCTGTTCTGCTCTGTCGATGGCATTCTCCTTGTCCAACTTCAGCATCTGCATCTTCTTCTTGATGGCCTCCATGGTGACTGATGGGACTCGGTGTCTTGCAGGAGAGTAACAAAAAAAGTTTGATTTGCAAAAATCTGCTGCAGATGTTCAGAGGAAGACGCCTCGCAGGAGAAGGTTGAAGAAGAGAGGAAGAGAGCAACTGTCAGATGAAGAGAGGAGGACAGAAAGAAGGGAGGCAGCGCAGAGCGAGCACAGGAGAGGAGAGGAGAGGAGGATGCAGACTGAGAGTCAGTGGAGCTCTATGTGGTTTAAACTTGACTGGAAGTTTGGAGGCAGCCCCAGTCCACAGTGACAGCCCTTTCTCACCAGTTACCCCTTCCGCCACTCCCCACTTTGGCTACTCTACAACTTAGTGTGCCCCCCCCCAACCCCTCCCTAATCTAAACTTCACCTCTCCAAGGTTGTTACAAGAAACACCATGGTGACGATGTCCTTGTATGGATTTGGTGTTTTGAACACAGAGAAAGCAGATAAGAAAGAACGCTGTTCACATTAGTAATACAAGTTCCTTTAACCCCTCTTTGGAATATCTATATGCCTGTGTTCTTACTTAGGAATGTTCAAATTGATGTTAATACCAGAGTTGGTTAGAAAGGACATAGTTTTCATTCTACCGCTGACTGAAAAAGGGCTGTATGGAAAATGATCCAGCCAAGAAAAATCCAGGGGAAAAGGAGCTGTCTGCATGTGATCTACAGCAGGCAGGCAGAGCCATACAGCCGGGCTGCACAGACACAGACCACAGGTCCACTGCAATTAAGATCCTCTTAATTACTGTCGGTATGACGGAGCTTTATTTAGATATGTTTTATGTACAGTGTCACCAACTCAAAAGTTCTTGATCCTAGGATGTTTCTGTGCATTTTTATGTAGGAAAAGCTGCAAAGAGCGGCAAATCTAAGACTGTTTGAAGAATGGATGGCTGGAGATGCATCACATGTGTGTGTGTGTGTGTTGTTGTTGTTGTTGTTGACATCAGCAATGATGGGCCTGCCTGTTTGTGTTCAGCTCTTCTGTGCAGGCTGCCCCAGCTAAAAATAAACCCCAAGAACAGTGACCATTTAAGAGACATCTGAAGATCTGAAGATGAAACGGGGATAAATGCATCTCTTGTTTTTCATGTTGTGTCGCCTTTATTTCAACATGTGTGCTGAAAATAGGCAACAAAAAGAGTCAATTTGAACTCGTTGCAAAGCTAAAGATATGATCTTTGTCTTTTTTTAATTAATTTTAATTTGGAAGAAGCAAAAATTGGTCCTTTGGTGTATTGCTACTTGCTATTTCACTTTTCAACATGTCACAGAATTAAACCGCATCTTCCTATAAAAGAACTCTCATATTAAAAGTAAAGGAACTGATGCTGTAGATTATTAGTTTAATAAAAGTGAGGGGACACTGCCTTTTTTGGCAGATGTTTATGAAAAGTGTGGCAGTTTGGTAGCTTTGCATTCTTGGGATTAACACAAGCTTACATCATAACATTCAGTGATATCAGCATCTTGGCCCTGTTGTGATTACAAGTGACACACACACAGAAACAGATATTCATTTGGAAAGAGTTTTCTCACTTTCTAATTGGTTTTGTAGGAAAGGAAGTTTGGAGTAGAGCAAGGAGAGAAAGGAGAACAGAAGGATAGAGGGAGGAAGAGAGTGAAACAGACAGGGTGAAGCAGAAGAGGGGTGAGAGAAATCAGAACCCTCCCACAGGAAACTGTGCTAAACTCCTCTTCTCCTTGTATGGTAAAAACTCCCCCAAAAGCCACAGTATCGCCTTGGGAGTAGAGTCAAAGTACGGCTAAGTATAAATCACAAAGCTATGGGAATGGTGGAACAGATTAGAGTTTATAGGAGCACTACCATGAAGAATACAAACTGGTACACTTTTAGTAGTCTTAATTGCTTGAAGTCATGGAAGGGCCGAGAACATCTACGCTACGCTCACAGAGACAATTATGAGCATTTTATTTTCTGCTGTGGCAACACCTGCACATCTGAATGTAACACCTGCGTGCTGCACTGACTCACAGTGTATTGAGACACGTCTGTTCGTCAACAAACATGTCAGCCCTGCTCACCTCTCTGAGGCTTCTGTATGAACATGTCACAAACACTCTGCACTGTGTATGCATGTCCGTAAGGGAAGTGGCAGTCTGTTATATTTGGGTGTGTAACTCAGCCCACTATGACTTCAGACAATGTCTAGACTCCATCTTACCAGCCAAGGGACCACAGATCTGTCACTGTGATGGGGCGCAGTTGTCTTGCACAAGCTGACTGCTGAAAGGCTTTTCACGTCAAAAAGGGAGTGGTGCTGTTGGAAGACTGCATTTTTTTTATTAGCTACTGTTTACTCTTTATCTAATGAAAATACAGAATTGATGTGAAAAGTACCACCTGTTGGGATGAGTGGAGGCCTGCTTAAGTTATTTTAATGCTAAGCCTGTGCTACTACAATAATTAGTCCAGTAGCTTTGTGTATTTTCACACACTGACATATTAATAAGTGTTGTATTTTTAGATGTATGAGGCAGCACTTCTTCTACTTAAGTTACAGGAGTCCTTTCACCTTTGACGGGTGTCACTGTTTCTTGCTTGGCTGCCATTTAATCTGTGCACAGCAGCAGTTATAGTCAGTAGGATGATGAGTGACTGGGCCAGCTTTTATTATCTTTATTATAAGATCATTAGTTTAAAAAAAATGTCCCAAAATGCATCTGTGATGCAGACATATCTAGTGAAGTGAGTTACCATGCTAACCAGCTAGCCTGCATGGGACAGTCCAGTCATGTAAAATGAAGAGTGAACTGATTGTTTTGGTGTAATAATGGACTTTTTTCTGTAAGAAAAAAACATCTTAACAAATCCCACTCCATAAGGGCAAATGTCCCCATATTTACGGGACATGGTTTGGGAATTTGGAGGTAAAGGTAAATTCAAAGACAGTATTTTAAACAGTTTTGGACACTGACAGCCTGCACAATGCTTTTTATGGGTTTGTTTGCAGAGGCAGATCTCATTTGGAACCACAATTACGATGCAAGGACACAGAAATCTAAACATTTGAAAATGGTGCTATCTTGTGGTTGATCAATAAGTGGCAAGAGAAGTGGCACCTAAAGTATATCAAGTGTAGACGTTGCTTCCTTCCAGTAGGGGGAGCTACAGCACAGGATCATACTTCATTAGAATGTTAAAGTAGTTTTTATCTGTCATGTTGGCATGGCAGTAATGACAACAGGTGATGTGTGTAGTATATATTCATGTTGCACTGTTGAAAGCTTTTATGTGTGGTGCTTTAGATTACATGCAGACAGAGACAAAACAGTGGTTTGTCCACGCTGCTTATAAAATAATAATTTGTTTTTTAATTGATTGACCTTCTATTGATTTACAAGATCGCAGAATGTGAAAAAACACTCACCACCAATCCAAAACATTTCAGTGTTGAAAAACAGCTGGCTGCCTCATCCTGCAGTGATTCCTCCTGGTCCACAGGGGGCGCCCGTCAGGCGAACGGATGATGTAGTAGGGGGAAAAAAAAAAAGGGAAGGGTCGTTTTCTTCTTTTCAGTATTATGAATGAAAGTCTGTTCTTTGATTTCACTCCTGAACTTGTGATTAGCAGACATTATCAATAAGGTGCTAATATCGAGCTGAACTAAGCTCGTATAAATTAGTTCAAGATGTCCGCGAGCGCTGTATACGTGTTGGATTTGAAAGGAAAGGTAAGATAACGGTAGAGCGCTGCTAGGCTAACGTTAGCTTGCTACATCCTAGCTAACACATTCTTCGTTGACAGATTATGATGTGGCTCAATCTGGTGCATGGTAGCTAACATATTAGCATGCCGCTTTGAAGCTTTAGCTTATAAACTATGTCAGTAATTTGCACTTAAAAACGATGGTTGGATTTAAACGATCGATACAACTGAAAACATACAAAGTGAAATACAGATCTTATAGCTGACGAATCAGGTGACCAGCTGTTAGCAGCAGGGAATGCAAAGTGGTTTCCAAAGCCTGCTAATCGCAAAGCTCTTTTTCATCAACAAGGGTATTTATATGTATATAAAATGCTTTTCATTTCACACAAGCAATCAGGTTAACGTCAGGTTACAATAAACATTTTAGAGCATCCAGTTTAACATTTTTCCCCTCACATCTGGTGCAGGTGCATCATAAGTATTCTGCCTGAACCGTTATGATTTAGGTTCATTTAGTATTAAAATGGCCCTTTATTTGTTTGCAATATAAAACTAATGAATAGACTAAACCCATAATGATGGATAGTAAAAGATTCAAGAAGGTATCATGATGTAAATACACCTGATTTACATTCAGCGTGACACTATTTCAACTATAGCTGCACATGTTCTGTCTGTTTCTTTAAGGTGCTGGTGTGCCGAAATTATCGAGGAGATGTGGACATGTCAGAGATTGAGCACTTCATGACCCTTCTGATGGACAAAGAGGAGGAGGGGACGCTCTCTCCTATCCTGGCCCACGGTGGAGTCCGTTTCATGTGGATCAAACACAATAATCTCTACTGTATCCTTATTCTTCACTGTGCGTCTGGTTATTAATGCATTGTATTTTCCGCATGATGAATGCATTTCTCTCGCTGTTGTGGCTAAAAATTCTTAACACACGTCACATCAGTGGTTGCCACATCCAAGAAAAACGCCAGCGTTTCGCTAGTTTTTTCTTTCTTGTACAAAATTGTCCAGGTAAGACTGATTAACCATTCACTGTGTAGTAACAGCAATGGATGAACAGGCTGATTAAGCTGCATTTGTGTTTGCATCAGGTTTTTTCAGAGTATTTCAAAGAACTGGAAGAAGAGAGCATCAGAGATAACTTTGTTATCATTTATGAGTTGTTGGATGAGCTGATGGACTTTGGCTATCCTCAGACTACTGACAGCAAGATTCTGCAAGAGTGAGTATCCACTTCTTTATGATCTAAATTAAAGTTAAATTGCTTTACAGCTGTTAGTGATTCCGCTATGAATATCAACAGTATTAAGTAATGTTTTAATTGCCTTTAACCCTATCAAATGCAACAATATATGACAAACTGAACAGTTGGACTTGGACAGTTTGAAGTCCATTACATGGACTTAGACTTCTGATAATAGGTGTTTACACTGATGACATTATGATGTAAATCAGTGCAGCTCCAGCGCTGACGGGTGTGTAGCAGTTTCGTTTTGATTTTATTCTCCCGTCCTGTTATTTCTGCACGTGGGCCACTCAAAACAGTCTTACTGTGTTTACCATAAAGAACTGTCATTGACCGTTTCGTTTCACCTTACGGGACTATGCAGACACTTGGCAAGCCAAGTCTGGATTTCCCCCAGTGTTCTGAGAACAGCAATAAGTCAGACAATCCTCCCATGTAGCCATGAGACTCTCTGTTCTTCTTTGATGCTTTATCGGAACTCACCACTGCAGAAAGTTAATTTCCCCTTTTCTCAGTTTTTTCCCTCTGTGTTTACATGTTTGTGTCTCAGATACATAACCCAGGAGGGACACAAGCTAGACACTGGCGCCCCGCGACCCCCTGCCACAGTCACTAATGCTGTCTCCTGGAGGTCAGAGGGCATAAAGTACAGGAAGAATGAGGTCTTCCTGGACGTCATTGAGTCAGTCAACCTCCTGGTAGGAACTCCTTGTTTTTGGAAGGCCTGTGTTGCCTAAGGAATGTCAGTCACAGTGTAAACTTCCCCTCCGTGTGCGTCACAACATACTGAGAGAGACGAGCTTGTTGATCTGCTTGGCTAACACTTTCTTTGATGGGGTTCTCTGTTCCTTTCTGACCCACTCATCCCTCTGTCTTTCAGGTTAGTGCCAATGGTAATGTCCTACGCAGTGAGATCGTTGGTTCCATTAAGATGCGTGTCTTCCTGTCTGGAATGCCTGAGCTGCGGCTCGGCCTTAATGACAAGGTTCTGTTTGAAAACACTGGACGTGAGTTCTCTCTCTTTGCTGCAGTTGTGTCAATAAATACTTTTAACTCAGGGAAACGCAGCCTGACTAAATTTTTTTGATGGATGGACAACATTATTGCCATGGTGTCAGTCATATACTGTCAGGCCATTTAATCTTGGACTGATTTATGCAAGTTTAGCCAGTCCCTCCGTCTAAACAGACTCTTGTTGTTTATTTATACAGGAGGGAAGAGTAAATCAGTGGAGCTGGAGGATGTCAAGTTTCACCAGTGTGTCCGTCTGTCTCGCTTTGAGAACGACCGCACCATCTCCTTCATTCCACCCGACGGCGAGTTTGAGCTCATGTCCTACCGCCTCAACACTCATGTGAGTAATACATGTTTGAGAAGTCCACACCAGAGGAAAGGGCCGGAGTCATGTGGTCTTTTTTCTTTGCTCAAACACTTATTTATAGGTGGGGAAAAAAGAGTTGACACTTAATCTGTTAATGACCTGTTAACATTGGAAAAAGGAAATGCCACTGCAGAGTCAGTCACTTGTCTCTCCACATTTGAACGCACCATTTGTTCACAACAGCCAGCCAGCAGCTGTGAACTCTACAACATAAGTTCATAAGCGGTGTAAATAATTGTGGTAAAAGCAGGTGAATCATGACCACACAGCTCATTACAGGGTCTGTGATCATGACTCATGCACATTTGGTATTGCACGATTCTTGAGTTTTATTCACAGCAGCTCACCAGATGGACGCCTGGCAGTCCTAGAGATTGCCCTTTTTAAATTAATATCAATTCAATTTATATCAAGCAAAGATGTTCATGAAACTCATTAAGTAAATTTTTGTGCACAAAAAACTGCTCAACCAGACTAAAGAGCACTTTGACAGCATTGTCGCAAAGGGAAATGGAAATGCATACTATATAAAATGAGCAATGTGGTCGTCCGTGGACAGTTACATTAGAATGTTTAAAATGGCAGCATAGTTGCAATAGATCTTTCACAATAGGGCTTCCTGTAAGTGTGCTGGAAGGGAAGTAGTATAGAGGAGAACAGACGCCTTTCAGTTGTAGAAGGAAGAAGGAATAAGTACCTTAAGAAACAACTTTTTGACCACATCTGAATATGTAATACCTCCATTACAAAACAATAAATGTACATGAGTGAGTTGCATATGCGTTGATCTGCTTATTAAATAATAATCTGTCAATGAGCAATAGGTGGCTATGTCTATCTAATGAATTTTCAACTGGAAAATGCTCACTATATGGCATCTTAGTCATAATTTAGACTGACAGCGTTTTAAATCTAGTAAGTTGTGAAGTTATATTTCTGTACATTTTTGGATATGCTGAGAAACACGTTATGGTTACATAATGACACAATGTCCAAAGTAGCTGCAAAGATTTGCGCAATTTGTGTTTCTCCCTGGATTTCTTTTCTGCAGCACAGAGTTCACATGAGAGGTTGTGTACAGTTCTAATCAAACTGTTCGGATGTGTCTGAAGAGCATATTTTCATTAACTTATAATATTTGTCTTTTTATTGCAGTAACACCCCCTGCCCACTAGGTGGTGACTGTGTCATATGCTATCCAACCCTGCAGACTGTGTACAGGTGAAAATATGTGTTTTTTTTTCATGTTTTAGGTGAAGCCCCTGATCTGGATTGAGTCTGTTATTGAGAAGCACTCTCACAGTCGGATCGAGTACATGATAAAGGTCGGTGACTTTTTCATTTGTAGCAGTACTACATACAGGAAAACAATGAAATGTGATGTAACAATTGGTTGTGATTTGAAGGTGTGCATCCAAAGTTTGCTTATGAGGCTGCGTGGCAAATTAATGCTTACATAAAACCATAATTAAGTGTCGGTTGAATCCTTTGTGTAGGTAGCACATCATGTTTAACTTGACCTGCTTGTTTTTTTTGTTGTTTTTTTAGGCAAAAAGTCAGTTCAAGAGGCGTTCCACAGCCAACAACGTTGAGATTCACATTCCTGTGCCAACGGACGCTGACTCACCTAAATTTAAGACCACAGTGGGCAGCGTGAAGTGGGTGCCCGAGAACAGCGAGATCGTCTGGTCAATCAAGTCTTTCCCCGTGAGCAGAAAGCATGACTCAAATGTTTCATACGAATGTTTACACATGACCGAGCATTCTTACATTTGGGTTTAAGTTTGTTTATGTTGTTCACTTTACCGCCTTTACTTGCTATGTATAATAAAAGGATGTTCCTCTTTGAATCTTAGGGAAACACACTTATAGTGAACTTATAGTGATTGTTCACAATATCATGTTGTCTCAACACAGCACATTTATCATTAGTGTTGTGTTAAAGTACTTTTGTTGCACTTGTTACAGGGTGGAAAGGAGTACTTGATGCGAGCCCACTTCGGTCTGCCCAGCGTAGAGGCTGAAGACAAGGAGGGGAAGCCACCGATCAGTGTCAAGTTTGAGATCCCGTACTTCACCACCTCTGGCATCCAGGTATGTTCCACACATGTGGCCTCATTACAGCCAAACAACAAGGATGTTTGTTATGAGACCGAATCAGTCAGCAGAACTGTATTTACACGTTCCTAACAAATCTGGGAGCGGATTCAAACAAATGCGTCTCTGCACCTGATGTTTGATTATTATTCTGAATGTAGAATTTTTGGTATGTAGTAAAAGTCGCACATCTGTCCTCTCCTCGCAGAGCAGGAATTTAAACAATTCACATCTGTCCCTGTTTTTGGCCAGAGGGGGCAGTAAGGGAGCTCGGTTAAACTCTGAGACTCCCCTTTGTGGTAAAGAAAATTTCTAGTGTTCAACCAACTGGTCATCAACTTGAACTTGGCCCTGTGCACTTTTGTTAATCACAGTGATAGAAGTGATACCTAAGTAACAGGTCAGTAGATTTATTGGATTTTGATTGTGATTTACAAGGAGCTGAGGGAGACGTTAATGTTTATACTTCGTGTTTCCCTCATATTTAAATGAAATCTCCTGCTGACCACAGACTAACACAGATGAGCTGCACTCACCGTATAATCACCGTTGTCCTGTGATTATATGTGCAGCGCCACAACACAAAATTATGTTTTCCCGTTCCTTGATGTGAGGAAACAATGGCAACTTGACGAACCTGAATTTGAAAATATGATATTATTGCCTCCATGGAAAACAACTGTGTTTTGTACAGGTACATAACAACAACAACACCTCAGTTTTACACTGACAAGTTTTTTAGGAGAGCTTAAGAATATTTTTCAAAATATTTAGAGGGAGTGGGAAAACATGTTAAATGTAGGGTAGGACATTTTTTAAAAGTCAGTGAGAGTCAGCCAGATTTGGAATGTAAACACACGCCCCTTTCTCTCGGAGCTCACCCCAAAGCCACGCCTCCCAATTACATGGACGCGCATTACCTGAAGATGAGCTGCGGTCTGTGACTTTGGCCATCGTGCACGTACCTCTCTGGTGCGCGCAGAGCAGGAAGAGCGTGACAACCAGCCAATACTCTGCGCAGGGCGTGTTATAGCTTCCAAAGATGATTCATATTCTTCGTTTTAACGTGAAACTGCTGAACTAGTTGGTTGCTATCGGATTTGTAAAGAGAAGTTGCACTAATTTAACAAAAAGTGCATCAGAATGAAATCTCCTACCCTACCTTTAAGTCATATTATATGCATTTTGGAAATAGTCAGTTCATTGTATTACACAATGGATTGACCTTGAGACCTTGAGAAGCTGCTGCATATTTGTCACTATCCTGACGATAATAAGATTAGATTAGTTTTCTGGAGAAGTAGAAAGTGCAGCTGATTCTGTATAAGAGTGAAATTCTTGTATGTATAATAACTTTGTAATCAGAATCTGTGTATTTTGAATAAGATAGGTTTCAAACAGTTGGAGGTCCGACTCTCCTGCTAACACACACAGTCTCATTTACATCTCAACTTTTAATACTGTTTTCTCTATGACTCTCATTAAAAGAGGTCATATTTTCCAGCTTCCTCACATTTCCTGTGATTGTCAGTAACACGTTATTAAGTTGTATGCACATGATGCAGCCCACTCGGAAACCAGAAGCTCAAACCCATGCTAATTGAAATGCATGATACTTGTAATTAGGTTGGTATTGTCAGTATAAGAATGCTTACCATTTTCCAACATAATGTGGCAGTTGAAAGATTTTTTTTTTTTGCTTGAATATGAGTAGATTCATTGAATAAATGCAGCCTCAAGGGAGGATTGGACATATTCTACATATTCATAAGCTTTTTAGATTTAAAATAGACATATCTTAGTAATCAGTCGTATACACTGCAGCCCAGCTACTTGCTCATCTGTGTTTGGTTGATGGATCCTCTTTTTGTGGTTTTCTTCAAACACAAGAGAGTGCAAAGTGCTTCCTGTAACTTTAGTCTGGACACACCCTGCAGAAGTGTGTTTGTCCCCAGTAAAGAAGTGTGAGAGAGTCAATGTCTATGAGCTGCATTTGCCTAATTAAACTCTGTTCGCAATACCACACATAATTGCAATTGACATCTCAACTGATTGGCTGAGAAAAGTTTTACAATTAGATCAATCTGATATACTTGTACGCATCACGCTGTTCCAGAAAGTCGTATAAATCTAAACAACATCTTGAAAACACAATTGCCTACAAAACCAATCAGCAATCTTATTTCCTGGAAGGAAGTCACCTGAATGGTCTGACTCTGAAAACCGCAGTGCACCCCAGGGGCTTAACGAACTTCAAGAGAGATCACTCATTTATGTCCAACTAATTAATAGCTTCTTTTTTTTTCAACATTGTCTTAAATCATATTTGCATGTAACACAGTGAATGAGTGCGGTATTAATGCCACAGAGCCGCCAAAACTTCAGAGTCACTTCAGAGTGACAAGTGAAAAATCCCACAGCGTGAAAATATTTATGAAAAGTTATAAAAATACTTGCACAGAAAAGATGTTCCGCATCATGCATGTTGTGGTTAGCCAGCTAACTGCTATGCTGACAAAGATAACAGGCTGACCTGCCATCAGATAGCAGTGCAAGCATGTAGTTAGCTTTTTTTTTTAATGAAGCCGTTTGACCAGAAATTAAACCAAAAAATAGACAGTGTGATCTGAGAACAGACATGTGAAGTGTTTCACAGCTGTAGTGCTCACACGTGTACATAATCACAAAGTATTAGAATTACTGCTTAGATCGCAGCTGCTCACTGACCTCTCTCTTTATGAAGAAAGTGCTTGGTTTGACACTGTGTTGTGCCAACCTATCATGAGCCATATTCCCACCAAACTCCTGTGTCAAGCTTGTAACCTTTGCTTTATTATAGGGCACCAGTAGAGTGGCTCTCAGACTCTAATGCAGCCACTAACGCTGCTCTGTACGTGTGAGAAGAGGCTGTGAAGTTTAATTAGACACATGTAAATATCAAAGCATGAGAAAGTTCCCCTTAACTCTACCACTAAGTGTAGGGGACACACACATGTGAAGTGTGTATGATGCACGAAACTCCACCTTATAAATTTAACTAGAAAATGGAGGATGGCCCACACTTTGGCTGAGGGGTAATAAGAGCAGCTGTTATATTTTCAAACCTTGCTCCTTAAGGTGATGGTCGAGGAAACCAAAACAATTTGGCAGATGTTTTTTTTTTTTTTTTGGGCCATAGCGTCTACCAAAAGCCTGATAAATCCAGGCCACACATGTAGTCTGTACTTACCAAACGCGATACAACAAACATCCTCCTTTCCTCTTCTCATCTTACAAGCCATAATGATATTTTGCGGGGGACGGCTTTTGATGCCGTTTCTGCTGACTGCGTACCCACAGTCAGGCCGGCTGCATGTTTGGCTGCAGGGTTGGAGGAGAAGTGCTGCGCCGGCAGACTCGGTGATCCCGCGTCGCTGTGTGTTTGTCGTCATGTCTCCGGTGACCACGGCGCTCTCTCTCTCCCGCTCTGACCTCACTGTGTAGTGGAAGGTAATAACAAGGCGGCCAGGAACTCGGTAGAGCCCTGCCGCCACTCGAGCCACACATTCCTACGCTGTCTGTCCCGCTTTCAGCTGGGAACTGGCATGATGGAGCCATGGCATGGCGACTTCTCACAGAGAGAGGTCATGTCAGCTGTCACAGCACATATCTGTTTTTTTCCACTGAAAAGTTTGTGAGAAAATGTTTTGTTGTTGTTTTTTTGCAGATGCACACTGAAGCATGTCTGTAATTAGTGCTCTAGGCACACTCACACACAAGTATCACCACCACACCATGAAATGACATCCCCTCAAACCAAGATATTATTCTGAGAAACTAATATTTCATCATTTAAAAACCCATTGGACACACTGTTCCTGTGAGTTTCTCATCTGTGAAAAACATCCTGCAATCAGCAGCAGTGAGGATGGAGGGGTATTTTTTTTTAGTGCCTCTTCTCGAAATTCAGCTCTGTACCAATATTTCACTAGCCTGGTGAAATATCGGTTAATGGCTTGTGAAAGTTGTATCTTGATTATGCTGATGTGCATTTTTTTCTCTCCTCCCCCCTCCCCAAAAAAGATACAGTTATGCAAATTAACACCGTGTGTCCCTTGAAAGCTGTTCTGTAGCTGCTTCCCTGTTCTCAGTGTGACTCATACTACTGCTTCCTCATCAACAGCGCTACTTTTACTACTACTACTACTACTACTTACAGCTCGCCACAGGCTTAAAGGTGCACTCTGCCAAAATGTATCCTAAAAGGTGACTGAAGGCTTTGTAGGTTGCTTCAAGAGGATTTTTCACCTCAAAACCAAATATTCTTAAAGCTGCAGCTAGAGATTTAACCCATAGTTTAAAGATAATGGTACAAAACGATGCACTAGCTTGTGCTGCTCATACTGCCAAAAATGCAATTGACAAAACTCAGTAGCAGTGTCTTGTTTCATCCTTATCCTTGTTGTAAGCAAGTTCGTGTAATGACTATTTGTTAACATTCCACAGTTTTCTACAGGCAGCTGTTTCAGTGTGCAGAAGGCATCAAACTCATTTGCACTAATGCATTTATCGTAGGTGGATGCATGAAGCATTCTCTGCTAGATGAATCACTACATCGTGCACCTCCTGTGTGAAGACGTTTTATTTTACTTTTTCTACTTACTTAACTACTCGTGTGCACCCTGGTTCTTTCTGCAGCCTAAAGACAAGCAGATCAGATACATTTTTTGCCTTTAGATTTTCCAAATGTGTCATTTCTGCCCATCCTAGATGCATGCTGGGATTGCTCCAACCACCTGCAGCCCTGCACATAATAAACAGTATAGATAATGAGCGTATGTTGTATCATGAGGGGTTAAAATGACTTGATGTCGGCAAATGACTCATGGAATATAGTAAAGCTTGTTTCAGACATGTTTTATAACCAGCTTTTTTCCCCCCCCGACAGGTACGCTACCTGAAGATCATCGAGAAGAGCGGCTATCAGGCCCTGCCGTGGGTGCGCTACATCACCCAAAATGGAGGTAGGTCAAAGAGTTCACTGGTGCTTGTGAAGAGTGCCCATATGTGCACGCATTAGGCAACAGTTGGGCAATGCGGTGCAATGTGGTGGGAACTAACTTTGTACTGATGCAGTTCTATGAAAAGGGGATACAATATAGAACATGAGGCAATGTGGCAACGTCCTGCGAAATGTGAGAAAGTGAACTTTCTTTTTTTTTTCTTCTTCTTCTTCTCGAGCTTCCCTGATCTGCATAGTGAGATTACCAAGGTTGCACATGTTGGCCTTTTTTTTTTTTTTTGCTAATGTTGCCACTAATTGCCAAACATCCTCGTCTCATTTCCTTTGTATTCCAGTCATTCTGGGTGGAAAGCATCAGCTGCCTCCACTTGATTTCCCTGCGATTGACTCTTTTATTGGTCCATTTGATTAAGTCTTGTCCATTTCCTCCCCCCAGATTACCAGCTCCGGACTCAGTAGGCAGCGCCTCAGCCGGCAGTAGGCAGGTGGAAATCAGACGGGGTGGAGTCATGCCGGCTAATGTGCTATCAATGGCAGGTGGCAGTCATGTGACCAGAAGACTGTCAGTATCAAGTATTTTTTTTTGTTTGTACGTTTGTTTAGTTTCATATTCGTTAAAGTTTTATTCATTCATGATCAATGCAAACGTCAGATGGAGCCTTCAGTCAAGGCACAGTTTGAAAACAAGCTTACTGCTTAATGTGGCTCCTAATGTGAGGGAGCCCATGGAGAGCAGCAGTAAGTAATGTTTACATCAACTGTTACAGTGCAGAGTTGTACACAATCTATCACAATGTGGTTTAAAAAGAGCATGTTACAATTCTCATGTAAGGTTACTGTAATCACCTGCACACAGGTCAAAAACACTCTCTCAGTTTGAGTACATGATGTGATGAGAAGAAAAATAAAAGCTGCTTTGTTCTGCCACAATTCCTCTTTGTTGATTATCTGTATATATTTGTTACATGTTAATGAACTTCAGGTCAGTGTTATTAGTTTAATAACTGTAAATTAAAAGCAAAGGTTTCTCTTTTTTGTACGATCACCTCTACATGATGCCATTGATACATCCCAGAGCAATGCCTCTCTGCTTGGCTGTTGTGCTTCTTATTTGTTTGTTGACATTCAGCTTTGCAACAAATATTCAAATGCAGCAAAGTTTAAGTTGCACAGTGAGCAGTTAAAAAAATCCTTGTTCCCCCCCAATGCCTGTGTCCCTGTCTGTAACCTATTTTAAATCATTAAATGTCTATTTAGAGAAATCCATCATCTTCTTGCGTCATTTTGTACATGAAGTCATCGCAGTCATCACGGTGAGCCGTCATGGTGTCATTTGCAGGCACCTGTCCCGCAGAAAACAGGAGGGAGGGGGGGGTTTCCTGTAGCTGTAGCTAACCCTGGATGGTTCTTTCCACCCCGTTCTGGACGTCGTTTCAAACGACTCTTAATACCCACGGCGGCCCCCGTGATATCATAGGCAACTGAGTGCAAGCACTCCGTAAACATGCTGGAGAGCTGGGAAGGATGTGACTCAAGCTGTGGTCAATGGTCACAGACGTGCTAGAGAGAAACGTAGGATGAACCGACACAGACTGGTTATTGTTCATGCCAAGCCAGACCGCAGTGGTCCTGCATGAGGTCATTCCTTAAGTTTGTCTCGTAAGGGGACTGTGATACTCCTGTAATTCATGTGAGTCACCCTAAACAGGTGCTGAAGGTTGTGAGATTTGCTAGATTTGTTGACCTGATTCTATCGGTCTAGTTTTGTCTTTGTTTTATTTTTGTCTTCTTTTTTTTTTGGAAACACCTACACAACAGGTGTGCCTTGTCTGGGAACAAAGTGCATTTCTCTTTCTAATGGATAAAGATCTAGTTTACCTACTTGTAACTAAAATGTGTAAGTTGTTCATATTCTTCTATCTTCAGCTGTATCATTCGATCTT
Source organism: Parambassis ranga (assembly GCF_900634625.1). NCBI lineage: Eukaryota > Metazoa > Chordata > Actinopteri > Ambassidae > Parambassis > Parambassis ranga. The sequence goes on along the minus strand of NC_041037.1, from coordinate 2,431,683 downwards.
TGCTGTAGACATTTTTGTTTTGAACAAAAAAACGAACATGGGATAAAATCAGAACAAATGTAAAACATTAAACTTTACTCAAAAGTATCCCAGTTAAACCTGCAGATAGAAGGTAGATCAGGTCTGGCTGCAGTTAGATTTGTTGTAGTTTTTTTGTAGATTAACAGCATGTGCATGTGAATAGATCTGTTATCTAGCAGTGATCTGAATGACAGGCATGTGACTGCTACTAACACCTACTCAGACCAGATTAGATTTATCTTTTCTGCATCAAGCTTTTGAAATGTCTTGAGCATTTGAATCAGAGTCAAGAAAACAAAAGTGTTTTTTTTTCTTTCATTAGGAGGATTAGTTTCACTATTACAAGTAGTATCATAATTTTAGAGCATCTCTGCAGTAAAGCTGTTGGTAAAATACACTCGCCTCACCAGGGAGCATTTTCTGTGATCCTTGGCCGAACATGTGAATATAGTATTTGGCGTGCGATGAGAGGCATGCATTCATGAAACAAATTTGACCTCTGAGGAGTCAGAGGGGAGCCCTGACATATACTTCATGTTTGAGGATTGCTTACTGACGGCCTGCTTGCGGAAAAACACAAGCATCCTCTCTTATGTTTGCAAATATTTAACATAAACATACGCTCAGTTCTCAAAGATTTACCGCAGGGTTATCATAGCATGGTTCTCAGAGATACTGCTTCCTCATTTATGTTAAACATGTGTCGTTTCAGAGTATTATGACAAAGTAAGTTAGTGTCAGGAGAATATTCAGATTTGCTTTGGTTAGTGTATTAAAATGTAGAAGATGTGTCTTAATATGCTGCTAATTTTAACTTAACTGTTAAAGCTGTAAATCTTTAATGTTTGTAGCTGTTAAATAAATGTAATGAGGTAAAGAGACATACAAGAAATGCTCATGTTGAATGAATCATCCATGATAATGGCTGCTTGAGTTTTTCTGTTTATATTCTCGCTTTGTCACAATAGGTGGCGCTAAAGCACTTAACGACGGCACCTGCCGTAAAGCAGACAGTAGAAGAAGAAGCAGTAACTAGCTAGCTAGCTAGCTGGAAGCCGGGCTAATAATACGGCCGCACAAAGTCACGTACAAGATGGCAAATGAGTGCATATAAAACACCAGACACCACAAAGAAGTTTTCTGGCTATTTGGGAATATTTTGGACATTTGGACACCCATAAGAAGACCCATGTGAAGACAATTCAGCTTATGAAAAAAATACGTGTGTTTTTAAAGCTAAGTCATCATAACAGCATTTCTGTCCTCGGTATTTTTAAACCAAACACACAATAATCGAAGTTTATTTTTTTATTTTAGTCACAAAATAAGTGCTTTAACAATTCTCTATTTAGTATTTTCTGTTTACTAAGAACAGTCTAAGAATTTTTAAATTTAAAAACAACATGACAGAATGAACTATCTGAAAATATGGTCACAGCATTACTTTGACGTATGTGTTTGAAACCAATATTTTCCTATTTTGACATCAACATGAACACACAGATATCAGATTAAGATTAGGCCACTCCTACTCAAGATAATATTGTAAGTTATTGTTTGTATCTGTAGTCCAATCATAGCAACGTGCAACAGGTGAATAACTACAACTACAGCTGTATAATTTTAGCCCAGATTAACGAAAAAAATCTCCTCCCTACAGGTGTAAACCAACAGGTAAATGAAATATCACTCACCTGTTGGTTTATGAACCTTTCCCCTCAAGTTGTATTTGGTTGCCATGCCAACGTCACACAATTGACCCTGATTATACAGCTGATACCTGAAGGTTGTTGCAGGCAATGGAAAATAACTATGGTTACTTAACAGTGATGAAGCAACAGCTAGTGGGTCAGACAGCGTGGCAGTCAACTTCAAACACAGGTGTGCCACGAGGAACCCCGTGTTTATCCACACCGGAACCCCGTCGCCTAGCAACTGAGGGAAATCCTCGCGTGTCACATCAGGACTCTGATCCTTGCTTGACGTCAAGGCGTTCCTCTCTCAGGCATTCAGATTGTCCCTGTAAAGTGTCTATGCACTCAGTTGTGAAATACAAATAGTTGTGAGTCACTTTGAGACAGTAACTGGAGTAAAGGTATTTCTCTATAGGTGAAGCCACAGAATGTGAGCGACTTCCTCCCACAGAAACATGAGGTGGTTGTTATATACTGGTTGAAATACTCCAGGAACTCAGTGTGTGGTCTCTGCTGGCTTTAAGCAGGGTATTCCTCATGGGGAGGAAAATTTCCATCCTCCTGTGTGTAGACTTTAGAACAATATTGGTTTAAAGAGCATATAGCTGAGTGTTCAACCATACTGGCCTTGAGACACTGCTGCCATCTCTCCAGCCCACACAATGCTGACAGATACACAGCCCAGTGCAGTACGTGACAATAAGTCATATATCCTGCTTTCACATTGGGTCAGTGACTTATGATGTTGTTGGGTCAAAGTGTAAATCAGGGTAAACATTTGACACCGTTGCTTTATTTACTTCCCATTAAAGCTCTCATGTTGCAAGTGCTTTTCTGTGTGTTGGAAACTGACTCATCAACAGTGGAGTCCAAAGTCTGTAACATCAGCAAGTACAGTGGGGCACGTATTCATTTCATAATACACAGACCGTATCATTATGGACTATTAGAGCAGTGGTTCCCAACCTGTGGGTCAGACCCCCCAGGAGGTCTAAAGATGTATCATATGGGTCAGGTGAAGATGAAATCTTTTTAGAAAAAACTTATCTCATTGTGTTTATTTTAACTATTCAACACTTTAACAAGTAAACCCGCAGAGCAAGTCCAATGAATGGAAATCAATCACTTTCAAACAGCCTGAGGTGTGCCCATGTGTCCCGGGTGCCATGTTCTGCCGTGCCAGGATGCCCTTTCACACAGCTGTCGATCCGGCACCGTGACTACCTCTGCTGCTGAGTCAGAGGCAGAACAATATGTACTGCTCTTCCTCCTTTGTGTTTTGCACACAAAACAGAGGTGCGATGAAGGTGCAACAGTTGGAACAGGCTGTGACTCAAAATGATGGACTTAAATTTTCAGGGCTTCATATGTATCATACCTAAGGAAATAATCACATCACTTTATGGGGTGAGGCTTAGCTTCTCTTGTCAGATGTGCTATGGTGTTTAACTGGTTTTGTTTCTAGCACAATGGAGAGCAGTACATAAAATATTACAATTGTTATAGATCAGTGTTTGTTAATCTTCTTTCCTCCTCTTATTCAAACGTGTCAGCATATTTATACATCTGTGCACACTGTATAAGGGCGTAGGATTAGCTACATGTAAGCCAGGAGAGGACCTTCAAAATGCTAATCTTTCGTAGGTTTAATATTCACAATATTGTAACTTTATCAGCAATTTCAAGTTTTTGTCTGGAGTAGGTGATTGAGGGAGTAACGCACCACCACAAACAATGACCAGATCCGCAATGACAGGTATGACTAATATGTCTATGACCTGTGTGATCTGAAGGACTTTCAGCTGCTTATAATGGATGTTCACACCTATAAGAGGACACATTAGCATCATTTTACTGTAAACCAGAAGGTCAGAAAGTCCACTGAGACGCAGCCGTCACATCCATATTTTACCCTCTTTAGCTATGAATCACTCACAGATATATTTAGAAGCAAAGTTCAGCCTTTACTAATACACAGCGTGTCTTTAAGTGTTGGTTCATTGACAATAACTGGAAGTCCACCTTCATTCAGAGCTCTGCTGCTTGTATTTCTGGAAAACTACCCTGGAAACTGTCATGACATCCAAAGGGAATAAAAGAGACTAAGTGCTCGCTGTCAGTGCAGCTCTGTTTGCTTTGTCAGTTAGCAAATGTTCCTTCTCTTTTATTGCTATCAAAACTGAAAGTCAAGACAAGAGGCATGGCTTTCTAAATATGCCCCTGGTTGTACTTTAGCTTTCTATGTTCATGTTTGTCTTTCCTCTCTTCTGAGAAGCTGCAATGCTACGACATGCCCTCTTAGTGCTGAGGAACTATGTGAAAATGACACATCTATAATGACTGCTCTGTACAACCTGGAGCACAATCTACAGTGTATTCTGAATTCCTTTTTTATGGCTCTCTATGATGGCACTGGGAAACCTGAAATGTAAACAACACCCTGCTAAACAAATATCGATGTGCCTGGATTGTTTGAGACGGAAGTTACAAAAAAATGTCTTGCCTATAAAAAGAGTAGAAACATTTAGAGCTTTCGCATAGTGCTGGGCAGAGTTTATGTTTTATTACAAAGGCGGAAGTCTCTTTTTCTGTTCCAGAACAAAACCATCTGAATAAATGTTGCTTGAGGCAGCATGGTAATGGAGAAGTCTTTTCTTGTAGCACAATAGAGGGTAAAATCCTCGTCTGTCCTCTTTGGGAACACGCAGGACACCTGGCTGTTAGATGTAAAGTTCAAAGGCTTGTAGGAGCTTTCAGTAACCTTCTGTTCTTGTTTCATACTTGTATAAAGAAAGACAAGTGCACAGAGAGAGCAGAGACACCTTGCACTCTGGGTAATGACAATTGCAGATTTTCAGCCGTGCCACAGTGGACAAACTTCTGTGCTTTCCATCCTTCAAATTTCTATTTTAACTAATGCCATGTCTACCAGATCTACATCTGGATATTATCTGGCAAGCAGCAACTGTAATAAACACTGACACACTCTTCAGAAACCCCCTAATTCACTTTGATTGTCCACCAGAGCGCCTTTTGGTTTCACTCCCTGCTACTGAAAATATTTGTGTTTTCCCTTCTCTCGCTCTTCTGGACATTTGATAGGCCTTGGATGGTGTCCCACATACTTTCTGCTGTCTTAATGCCGGCCCGTTGCACCAAATGATATTTTAGCACAAGTGCATGGCAACAGCAAAACAAAGAGGCACAAGATGAATTCTTTGGCCGACCACTTTTTGAATTACTGATCATGTAAAAACCCACTGTGGCTCCCAGATTGCAAACATCAGTCCTTGGAGCCTGCATGCAAACCAAGCCCTCTAAATAGGCTTGTCTATTTCTGTTGGGCTGTGGGGGGAAACATGTGTTTGACATCAGTGTCACTCGCTAGACATTTTGCAGTGGGGCTTCATTGTCCCCTTACAGCAATTCCACTTATTTTAATGGTCGACAATAGCTGATGTGGAAGAGTGCTGGTAATGACAGTCCAATCAATGAGCTCACGTTTGAGGAGAGCCCTGCCCGCTGAGGTTACATGTGTTTTAGATCCAACACTGTGTCTCATTTTGAGTCTGTTTGGGCTGATGTTTGTACTAGCTCTTTGAAATGGGCTATGGATAGACAGCAGCAAAGTAAACACACAGAAAATACAGCATGTCCCGCACCACAACAAACTCCAGACAATCAGGCAATGTGCAACATGCGCAGGGCACGGTCATGAGCAACTTTATTAGGTAGAAACCTGATGCGCAGTGACAGCTTGGGCAGAGGAAAGTGAGCGAGCTGCTCCATCATTCCATAACAGCTGAGCAGCTCACGCTCACAACAGCCAAACAGGCAAACCCTCCAGCTGTGCTGCTAATGTTCCAGTGGAAAAAAACACTTAGCAGATCACAGGTGTGGAAATGTCACAACTGTTATGGGTGTTTCCTCTTATGAAAAATATTAGGTCATATAAAACTTTGTCTTATGAAATGTTTGGAAATAAGAACGGCATTAAAATTCAGGAGACACCAGAGGATTACATGTAGGAGACATGAAAGGACACATCAAAACAATGGACTTCAGGAGGATTTGCCTTTGTTTTACTTCGTTTTCAGTTTCTCTTATGAAACTTTGTCTCTACGCACTAAACTGTATTCATATTTTTCTATGTAGCTACCCATATTAATACGACTAGTGTTTTTATGAAAGCCATTTTAGGGGAAAGAGATCTTAAAGTGCTCAGTTATGGGGAAAAAAATCTGAATCGGTAAAGTTCAAGATCTTGATTTAGTTTTATTAGTGTGTTTTTGAACGACACCTCTAATGCCTGGTTTACACTGTGCGATTTTGGGCTGTTGCAGACTAAAGATGAGCATCGTAGGAGAATCGTGGAGATATCTTTGGTCGTGGCTCTAAATCGGTGGTTTTACGTCGCACTGTGAGACAGGTTCCATGATGGCCGTTGTCACCGTCTTGCGACCAAAGACACTCCGCATCCACGTCTTCCTCCTCCTCGCATGTTACAGTCTGATACAGTGAATGGTCATCGTACAATCTGCATGCATCAAACTTGACGTCGTACCAAAGCTTATTAGATTCACGTCGTGTAGTGTGTCACGCATTGGTCTTATAAGATCGCTAAAAATCGAACAGTGTAGAAAGGCCATTAGAGACCCAGTGTCACCTGTGTGACACGGTCAGTCGGCCGGCAGATGGCACGTCTCAATAACGGTGTTAAAACAGCCATCAGTTCTTTCTTTGTCATAGTTCTCTGCCACAGTAAGAGTGGTAGATAGTGGCATGAGAAATAGTTAAAACAACAAAACCTGATAAGTGATTGGATGAACAATTTGGCTATTATAGTTGCTTCTTGTTGTTGTCACCATAAACCGTTGTCACAAGATCTACATATAAAAATGTCCGCTTAGGAAAAGGATGAATTTGTGTTTAAATATGTAAGTGTTGTACTTTTTATTCAGATAAAGTAGTGGCACAAAATCCCCATGTTATCATATGGAAATAAGCATGATGCTGTAGAGAAAGAACAAATCTATGTATAAAGTTGTAAAGGCAGGTGATGCTTGTAACCAGTATCCTCATGAACCCAACCAGTTAATGTTTCCCAGTCGCAGGGAAAAAAAAAACGTGTATTTACCCAATCAACTGTGGAGAAGAAGAGCAATGAGAGGCCTGTGTGACACCAGCTCTCTCCCTCTATAATTTCCGTCCCCATTTTCCACCAAGACCACTCAATCTTACAACCATATGGTGGTTTGCTGCCATAACCATTCACAGCTGAGTAAAAATAAACCTTAGGGTTGCATCCTTGGGACAGGGGTTTGAAGATACAGGCAGGATGACTTGTGCTTGACTTTGTGCTGGTTACGATAACCTACTGTGATTCATCTTATCTGCAGATGATTCCCCCTCATATAATTTGCAATGGGAACACGGTCAGGGTATACAATATCATTCAGTTAAAATTCAAGGGCGAGGCAAAAATAGACATTCAACCACATGAAGAAGCTCAGACCAGAAATAGCTTGTTTGATGGGTATATATTTCAGTAGTGCAATGATGGGGTCTCTCCAGAGACCTTTAAAAGCTCCCCCTCATTTATGATTTGGGGTAGGGTGGTTGCACACGTGGTTTGCCTTGTGTGTTTCTGCATAAGACAGAGAGAAGTTGAAAAATTCAAATATCCCACAGCTTAGATGTGAATTACACACATCTGCAAGTCCCAAAATAAACACACGCGTTAAGAATACCACTTATTGTTCATCTTAGACTTAATTAATGAGATTTACTAATGCTCTTTCCTCAAGGTTTCAGCAAACATAGCATGTCTTCACACACACTTTGTCTGATGTAGTAACTATTGTACATTAGAAGGAGTGGCAGGCGTCTGCTACCACCCACGTAGATGAACCTGTAAATGTGGTATGAGGTGTGCAGGCAGGAGACACACTGTGTCCTCAACCCACCTCAGTGCAATTAAAAAGATTATTGTCTTGTAATTATTGAGGCCTTTTATGTGTTTTAGGTAGTAACAGCTAGTATTTCACAATGGAAAGAATGATTGGTACACACTGTATGTTGATCAACAGGTCCTGTGCTTTCTGTGCAGAGTTTAAATGCTTAAAAGACCAAAGTGTAGGATTTAAGGGGCTTTATAACACAAGTGCTATATAGTATTCATAATGATGTTTCCATTAGTGCATAATCCTTTACATATTGTGTGTTTGTGAGCTTAGAATGACACTTCAGACGTACATAAAGGACGTGTGTTGTGTTTCTATAGCAGCAAAGAACAGACAAATCAAACATGTTTCTTCTGTAGGTCAGAGATGAGGGGAGGATTTGCAGTTAGCCTTAACCTTCCATTTCTCCAAATTTCTGTGTGGTGATAGAGGAGACTTTATGTAACAATAATCCAGTGAAATACCTGCTGTAGCATTTATGGATTATTTAAAGTGATTTTTTTAAAAATGCAAAATTTTTCGAAAATTTGGATTTTAGTGCCAATTTAACCCCTAATTTCTCCAAATTCCTGCAGTATTTTTTCATGAAACTCACTGTGGTGATAGAGGAGACCTACTTTAACAATAATCCATTGAAATATCTGCTGCAGCTTTTATGGATTATTTAAGGTACAGACTAGTATTTCACTAGTGGTGGATGTATTGTCAGGAAATGTTAGTAGTTTAGTCATTCTGATTAAAGACCTGTTACAATTTTCACATTATGCAATCTTTAAGCTCATTTATAATTTAAAAAAATAGACCAAAATATCCTGTAGTAAAGAACTCCTCACAGATTGACCTTTTCAACCCAGGTTGATTGACTTCACACCAAAGCCGAGCTTGTAGTGCTGTGATCACTATCTCCACATCTACACAGAGGGGCAATTTACACTCATGCCCAAAGGAGATCACAAGGCATTCAAGCGGTAAATTACAAGCCTGAATCAAAGACTGTAGCTCCAAGTGTGTGAACAGGAAATATTTGCAAAATAATGTTTGCCTGCCAACATTTCAACAGCGGGGAAATTTTCTCATAGTTATTCTTGTTTTATGTGTCATCTGTCACAATAGGATTTGCTTCCTAGAAACATCATGATCAACTTTTTTTTTTTTTTTAACAGGCACACTCCAGGGATCTGTTACCTGTAAATGAGCTGGTATAAATATTGTGCCAGGTACATACACAGGAAACAATCATACAAACAAAGTTATGTAAATCATGTCACTGCTACTTCTCTATGCTACAGGACGTGTAGTTGAGTCACAGCTACGGAGAGCAAGCAGATATCTTCGGCAACATAGGAAATCTACTTTCATCATACTCTAGCCTTTTTATATGCCATGCCACAGGCTTTGTGTTTTTACATTTAGGGCAAACACTTCCTTGTTGGGTCATTCAGCAAATCAAAACTTAATCAGTCTCGTCGTGTAAGTGAAAGCATCACCTTCACCGAAGCTTGTTAGGGCACTCTAGAAAAACACCAATAACAAAAGACAAACATATGGTAGATGTTTTAAAAAGGATCACGTGATTTCTGAATGCACATTCATCAACAGCTGCAATACAAAGTAACTTTATTGAACTTTTCACCTTTAAGGAAACAGTGATGACAAAACCGCCTTGTTTTTGAATGTAAGATTAAGATTAAGAGTAAGATTAAGATTAAGATTAAGAATTACTTTATTAATCCCCGTGGGGAAATACAGTTGTGCAGTAAGTGCAGTTTTAGGTGAAAACCTTTCTTGATAATGTACATCCATACACGTCTGTCCATGTATGGATGTTGAAGGGGTGTAAATACGTGTCTTTTTATGCACTTCATTAGGTAGCACTTAATGACAGATATGGCAGGAGACTGATTAAAAAAAGCCATGTTTCACTTCCAGTTTTTCCCAAAGAGATGCAAGTCTTGCTCCATTTAAGAAAAGTAAGAAAAGACAGTGATGGATGTACGTAAATATACACTGGATGCAGTTTATTCTAATATAAAATGATTGCTCATTGGCTGTCAAGTCTTAAATAATCCCTGAATGTATCAGAAAGAGCTTCCAGATCAGGCTGTGCCTATATGCCATGCAGTGTATAAAAAGGTTGCCCTATAGTATATAAGCAACTAGTCTAAAAATATATTTGGAATAGCTGTCACTAAAGTATGTAGGATTGTATTTGGTGGTCCTAACCTTAACCACAGCTATGTCTTTTTAGATGTGTATTTGTAGGTGGAAGTGGGGAATAAGAATCTATAAATGGCAGGTAGAATTCATGGCGTTCCCAGAAGTACCACACAAGGAATACAGCTCACTTAATTTAGGTGATTTAGGTCCAGATCTGCCTGCAGGATGCTGTTAGTTTAACAATGTGTAAAATGTTTTTAAAGATTGATGGATGGAATTCTTCACCTGCTCCCTTTCACCCTTCATCTCTTGCAGTGTGAATGTCTCTCTCTCTCTCTCTCCCTCTCTCTCTCTTTCTTTCCACTCCTGTGAGGTGAGCTGAGGTGAGGGAGCCAGCATCCCTCAGGGCTGAGGCTCCACTCCTTTGATCCTCCACGGCAGATATAATCATTGATGGTACCTCAAAACTAAACCAAAAAGACCCTTTGGAGTCATCTCCCTGAATTCAAGCTGCACTAATCTCAGTGATCTTTATCTCCACACTTCAAAAAAGGCCCAAAGGACCACAAAAAAAAATCAGTTTGTGTCTCAGAATCTCTTGACCTAAATCCTAATGAGGAGTTTCACCACACAGGGATGAAACAGCTCAGCTCTGCCACCTGTTTGTATGCTACTCAGGCTCTGCTTTCCAAAGGAGGAGGGTGAGCCAGAGTTCCCCTTTTGTGTCAAGCTCATAGCTTTTAAACAGATGCTGGGTCTGCTCTAGCCAAACCAGCCTCACTTTTAGTGTTGACCCATGTGGTAATTCTATTTAGCTTCTTGCAGACCCCATTAAATTCACCCGAATGACTCAAGCCAAATATATCAAGCAATTTCAGTTTATATGGTCGACTTTAGTGAGTCATTTTAGTTTTACCAGCATGCACAGGTTGGTTTGAAGGAATCCTCCAGGAGATATATTTTTAAGGATGATTTAAAAGTCAGGGGAGTTTGTGTTGCTCTACTCCCACAGGAGATATGTTTAAAGTGTTTGAGTTATATTGTTAGAAGCTTGTGTGGGAAAGTCTTGGAAAATGCGTTCCCTCAGAAGGAAACTTGTGTTTGCTGCTTGTTGCCGTACAATCTCCAGCATCAACTCCATCTGCATCTGACAGAGGCCGAGTGACACATACATTTCAGTGGAGAATTACTGGAGTTGTAGGCGGGTTACAGAGGAAGAAATTAGTCAAATGTGTTGATTGTCCTTTGTCTAATTTTGCAGAACATCCCCATAAACTCATCATGCACTCCCTCCTTAATCATCTATTACCCTCCTACATGGACAACAACAACAGAAAAGCCCATTTCCCTCTGCGGATGGTTAGCTGCAATGGTTTTGTAATTGCTTACACGTTGAAATGTCCTCTTCAATTTTATAGGAAGGAGGAAAAATAATAACAGCAACATTCCTGAGGCGCTGTAATTTTCTTCCGGCGGGTAAAAGTTGTCCATTATGGTCAGGGTCAAGGAACACATGCAACCCCGTCATCAGGGCCGCGTGGTCGGCCACATCAGAACCGCCGGTCACGACCAGTGGAAAGGCCCTGTCTGTTAGCACAACACACAGCCAATCACCAACCAGAGGCCCCAGCTCCTCGGTACATTTGCCCCCCCTAACCACGCCGCGCTCTAATTTAAGCACACATATTCCATTGAAATTACAGCATATGTTACCCACCCTTCCCTGCAATTTACATGATTTGCACACTGATGGGGTGAAGTTAGACAATGCTGATACAGTGCATTCAGAGGAAGTTTCTTTTTTTTATTTGTTCTGAGCAGGTTAGAGAAGCAACCACCCACGTTCTCAAGAAAACAAAAACCAAAAAAATGTACGTCTAAACAATAGTGATGGGCTGATAATGCAGTAATGGATCACTGAACAGGGAAAGTAATTCTTTCTCTGAATTCATTTGCCCATGTCAGATGGTGCAGAAAGTTACATGCCAAACATCCTACTGAAATGCCAACGGGTGTCGTCTGCCAAAACACACAACAGTCATTCATTCAGATGTGCAACGAAAACTAAAGTGGCAAAGTTGACATTTAAAGTGAAACAAAGAGATCGATATCATTTTTATTTTAATAAACAAAAACATCTGTCATTCTAAGACGTAAGTGTAACCAGAGGAGATGCCAAACAAAACATTTAAATCTTAATAATGGTGATGGTAGTGCGTTAGATAATAAAGCTAACATGATATGAGAAAATAAGTATTTCATTGCTACCATTTTTATGTCATGTTAGGCAGGGTGATCCAACAAGCATCAGTGTTGAAATCAGTGGGGCTCAGCGCTGCAGCAAACAAATGGAAAAACATCAGAATCAGAATCAGAAATTACTTTATTTATCCCCGATAAATAAAATAAAATAACATTTCCCCGGGGAAATTCTTGTTTGTTACAGACACATAGAATAAAAAAGCATTTAAATCCCTGAGTTGTTACCTAAAGGACATACTACTGTATAAACCTTTACATAGTAAAGAGCATGACATGAATGTACAGTGTCTGAGTGACTGTTACAGTTCAGAGTTCAGAAGTTTGATTGAGACAGGCAGGAATGACTTCCTGTGTCTCTCAGTGGTGCATCATGGGAGTCGGAGTCTGTTTCTGAACGAGCTCCTGTAGCTGGTCAGTAAAAAAAAAAAAAAAAATAGGACGCTTTGTGTGACGGAGATCGGAGCTGCTTGTCTCCTAAAATCTGTGACACCACTCTTTGACCGCCTGAGACAGGACAGATGTCTCTAATGTCCATACAGTGTGTGATGAGTTGGATGAGAGAATATGTGGGAAAACTAGCTTCCATCTTTGCAGCTAGTTTGAAGATATTTGACAGATTTAGTCTTGCTAGTGTTTAGTTATATTGTTAGTGTGCCTTGATGTCAATCATTTGCTTTACTTGGTGTTGACTAAGCACTAAATTACCATCCATACAGGATCTTCAAGGAAATCCATCCATCCATCCATCCATCATCTGAGTCCACTTTGTCCTGCAAGGGGGCTGAAGCCAACCCCAGCTATCTACTGTCAATCAAAAGGTAAAAATGTTTCCTATTGTAAGTCTCAGTCATGCGTGAGTACACCTCATTCATCTCAAGTATGCGTAGGTTAGCTTGTGTGGGATGTCACTGGGCTGCATCAAGTATAGAATCCAGAGTGGAATTTCACAGGTGTTGTGGGAAGCTGAGGCTTCTTTCTACAAAACAAAGCGTCTTCATGCCAGCAGGGTGTTAAACTGTAGTTGTTGTTGGACCTGAAGTTTGTCTTCTCCCTCTGATGTGTTGACAGTAAGAATGCACACTAACTCACAATGGCTGTCTATGAAATAGGAAAAGAAAGACATAATAGACAAGCTAACACACACACACACCTCACCTGGGAATGCTGTGAAAAATAATACACACGGCTGCACTGCACGGTGCATCCTGGGATAGACGGTGGTTGTGATGAGTCAGTACACTACAAGGTGGGAACCTGCAGGGTGTGTTGTTGTGGTGTCTTGGTATCAGATTCAGACGCAGTTAAAAGTATTTGACTTTATTTTTAGAAGGAATGTCTGTCGTGCTTTGCATGCGTTATTGTTCGATGTTCGTAGTCAGAGAAGCGGATTCCATGAATTGTTTTTGCCTTTGACGCTAACGAGGTTGCAAGTGTGCGAAAGCATTTTGCAGCTGTTTGACGTATTGATGTACCCTCTGGTTACCAAGAATACAAAGACGAGGCAACACAGGAATTAGTGTTTTGTGGGAACCATCTTTATCATTGAAGGATACATTCACTGTTGTGTGTGTAGCTGTGTAAAGGAAGAGCGTGTATGTGGCTTTTGTAAATTTAGAATGGAGCAGAATCATCCAACATACAGCTTCTAATGCATTTATTAAGGGGGGTTCTTGGTATTAAGGGTTCTGATCCACCCTGAGGGAGTAAGACAGACAGGACACAGTGGGAGTCTTTTGAATCCCCCAGTGAAATATCTTTATTTCGGCCTGCTTTCAATCCGTCAAACAGGTTTTTTTTTGATGAATGAAACGTGGCATTTGTCCAGTGCATGTCACGTTTACAGTTCAAGGCCGTCTTTGTTTAACAGTGATGCGGTTCAGTCATTTGCTCAGGTGTGTTGAATGCTTCACAATGGTGCGCTATCGCACAGTAAGTGCTTTTGAATAGGAATTTGTTCATTGTCACATAAGATGGAGAGCCGAGGGGGGCTTTGGCATTTGAAAAGGCCATATTTGTTGGCCTCCTCTGTGAGTGTTTACCTTCAAGGACAAATGAAGCCATTGAGTCCCTGCGAGCTGTGAATGAGCTCCTTCTACACACACAGGCTGTTTGAATGCACATCAAAACAACCTCAGCAAACCCAGGGACACATTCCACAGGCGTTTAATGTGAGGGCAAATAGGCAACCACTTCAATAAAATACCTCTTGGATGGAATTGCATAAGTGAAAAAAGCAAGCTCTGGCCAGACCGGGGTGAAACTCAGGGAAAAGGGCTGGTCGAAGTTTTACCTGAAGGTTTTAAGGACTTTTTAAATAAGAGGGATTTATTGTGCCGACAGGTTTACCACAGACATGGTACAAATACTTAATTGAAGGAATGTCAATGTAAAACGTTGATCAGTGCAAGCGCCTCAGAGCAGAATTCATTCACTGAATCTGTGAAAAAGAAAACATGTCTATTTTTACACCGTGTCTTTTTGAGGTTGAAACGACAATAACAAGCTGAGCCCTTGCGAAGGCCATCCTATTTTAATTATATTGTACCAAAGCTCCCCCACCCCATCTCTCCCTCCCCTTTCCGCAACCCCTTCCCTTCACAAACACACACAAAAAAAGGGCATCACATTACACGCTAACATCTCCGCCATGTAATTATACAATCTGCAGAAAACATGTATTTTTAGGGTCAGTAAATGTTTGACTTGTGCTCAGCTGTATGAGGCTGAGAGAACAGGCAGGGGTATTTCACTGTAAAAATTTTTAACAACTCGAACTTCATTGTCCAGTTTGGGCATTTTATGATCTGTAGGCGTTTACTTAAGTTTAAAGCATTTCCAGTTCCAGCAGCATCCATTAAAAAAACACAACCCAGAGCGCCGAGCTCTCAGTATAACAGGTGTAACTAGTTAAAGCTCTTTACAGTGCAGTACAGTGGGTGGGTTTTCAAGGTAACACTGCTGGAATTCTGCGTGTTGCTATGTTAATGGGATAAATGGATATCATAACTTTTTTCTCTCTGTTGAATCAATAAGACATTTCAACATTAAGTTGCTAAAGTAGATCTCAGATTGCAGAAGTTTTAATGCGTTGCAACATCGGCGGCTTGCTCACAGCTGTCTTCACTTCTGGACAGAGGTGCATGCAAAGTTAGGAGGCTGATTGTGTCATAAAATAATAAATAATGACCCAGAACTGCTCCTCTGTTACTTTTATTTTATGTAAAAATTGCAGTTTCTTGAAATGTTTATTACTAGGGAGCATTTTTCCTCCATTTTATTGGACTACTGGCCAGAAAGTGAGTCTTGAAGGCCAGAACTTTCTTTAAAACGCTGGCAAATTAATGGCTGAGTCATTGGGATTGGTTGACGACTCCATCCAACTCTGTATGAGTAACGCACATATTTTGAACATGAGTGTGGTGAGTGTTATAAGAATACTTTAGATAGTCCCACCTATAACAGATACTGTGAACAATGCCAGAACCATAAAGGTAGAAAAGGACAAAAGAACAAGTCACATTTTATTGTCTTTGAAAAGTAAACAAAGAGTTCTTAAATGTCTGTCAATGTATTTAGACTTATATAATATACATATATAGTAGAACTTCCAAGATGGCAACTAAATGGTCTTCATAAAACCCATCTATATATTACAGCCTATATTGTCCACATAGCCTAAAACCTTATTCAGTATAAAGTCCTACCTACATATAAGCACTAAATATGGATTTATTTACCACTGAAAGTAGTCCCCAATCCTAAGCTACTCATCACTGCAGCAGTTGTTTGCGTTGTGTATAAAGCAGTGTACAGTAAGATGACTAATTCTAAATAATAGGTTGTTCTTGGCATGCATGGTGAGGTTCGACCAGCTGTGCTGGCAAACTTAAACTAAAACGCATCATCTAAGGTGCACTGCAGACTTCTTAACTTATGTTAACTGTGTGTTAATGTTCATTTGTGTGTTGCTTTTTGTGTTTGTATACAAGGGTTTTACTGGATATGTTGTATTTATTGTCACCTCTCACCAATCTAATTCCCCTATGGGGATTAATAAAGTATATCTTCTTCTTAATCTTAACCTTAATTCGAATGAATATCTTGGATCTATTTAACCCCTTTATGCTGAACCTGCTGAATGTGAGTGTACATCCTGCAGAACCTTCTGTTGGCTGCTCTCAGTCATTCTTCTCATTAGTATCGCAAAAAGGACAAGACTGCACATGGTTCTTTCTGTTATTTATTACTCATCATAAATTCATCAGAGGCATTTTGATGTGAAATGGGACAAAGAACAAGAAAGGATAATTATTGCTGCTATAGGCTGCAACTTGCCTTCCTAAACCTGCCTCTGTCACATCTTCTGATGGGAAGCTATTTGCGGCTCTGCTCACTTCACAGCTCATTGTTTGAGGTATGATCATGCACCACGGTTGCAGTGCCAGCGTTGGGTAATTAGCACATGTTTTATCAGAGAGGTTCATGTGACTACAGAGCTGCACTCCATCTACACCTTGCTTTTGTTTCCAAGTCACATAATCTCTTGAAGTGAATTGTTTGCAAAAGTCGAGGCCTTATCTTGGTTTTTAGAATAAATAAAACATTTACGATAGGAGTTATTGTATCTGGTGATGTGCCAGTTTTTAATCTAATCTATGAGAAAAGATTGATTCCATGCCAGAAGGTTTGATAACCCAAATCTGTAGGCTTCTTATCTAACAGTGCTATAGGTGCCTAATTATCAAAATTACTTGGAAATGAGTCGAGCCATGTTTTCACGTTACATTCACGCTCACTTAACAGCCATTTATAATCACCAATTAACCAAACAGGCCCATATTTGGACTGTCGGAAGAAGTTAAAGCACCAAAACTAGAAGAAGGACCCCGGCAAAATCCAAAATGTCCGCTCTTTGCATCAACAGTAACAAAGCTGTAGCAATATACTGTCTTTGTCAACCCAATTTCTATTTGTGGGCATGTTGCTATAATGTTTGACATCATTAACTAGCGTCTTGGTTTTCTGACTTGTTTTACTGAAATATGTTTGAGTTATTTCCACATATTGTAGTATAGTATGATTCCTCTTTAATGACCAGAGGTGAGAGATTCTTCTCTCGTTTTATAGTTGATTATTCAGGAAGCTGCTGCTGCTGGATGAGTAAAGCGTGCTCTTCCTCATTTTGACTTTGGCAGGATGTTAATCAGCCGCAGACAATAATGTCACTTGCATGTGCCAAGAAATCCTTTTGGATTTGGAAGTCCCACACTATTATAAAGTCACACATTGTTTTGTTCCAGTTTATGTACCGTAAACATGAGTAGTGGTCACGTGGCTTCTCAGAATAAAAAGTGATCCAGCCTGTGGTGGTTGAATCAAACGTCCTACCTGGAAAACACCTCTGTTTTACATTATACCCTAATGTTTTTCTAACAACACAAATAAGATTGAACTCTTTTGTCATTCTTGATTAGTTTGGAGACAGAGGTACCTCAGGGGCTACAGCTTCATTATTGGAACTTAGTGTTTGGTGTTGATGGGTAAAGGAGGAGGGGGGGGGGTTGTTTTACCCAAGATGCTATCAGATGAAGTAGTATTTACCCCACTGGTGTCTTCTGTAATTAAAGAGTGTGTCTTTACTAAAAGCTATGGCCACTAATCACTCCAACAGCCGCCGTTCTCCCCTGGCCTTTCATGGTCTCATACGTAGCCTTACAAAATAAATGCATTAAGTCATAATCAGAAATAAAACTAAGACTATCTGACTATGAAACTTTCATTTCAAATCAGGTCTCTGCTGATAATTACAAGATGAATCAGTCATCACTTTAATGTGCTTTGAATAACGTCTTTGAAATACGACACTGCGGCGACACAGAAATCTGCCCACGGGAACGCCGTGCCTACAGAAACCACCGTGAGGCCTTGGGTCTGTGTTAAGCTGGACAGCTTATCTACAACACATCTCCAGGGCTGCTTAAAAAGTCTGCAATTGTAGGTTGTCACAGAGAAAGGGATGATGAGTTAAGCTTGGCTGCTGCAATGTCCCGGCTCATTTTAAAGGCAACCATTTACATTGTTAGAGGACTTTAAATACCCCTTAAATCCATAATATGAGAATGATGTTTGGAGACATTTGAACGACACCTTAACCTAGTTTTTGGTCTGAATTAGAAAAACATTGTTATTATATGCAATGCATGGCTCACACAGATTATCCACAGATTATCCAAATCTCTCCAGACTATTCTGCTAGTTTTTAAAGATTTAAAAAAAGAAGTCAGATCACTTAATAAACTTAAAAATAATCATAGATTAGATATTAGGTTTTTGAAACTCAGCATTATTACTGGACTTTGTCCATTGTTAGCTTGGATTAGCAACATAATACACATGGAGCTGCTCATGGAGAACCTTAGAATATGAGGACACAAAACCTCTGTCATGCAAGGGGACAATAATATCTAGGACAGGAATGATTTTTCTGTTTTGCAATGTGATATCGCCACAGCAAGCTGTGTGATGTCATTTCCTCTGGGTGTTCAATTTGGCAAAGTTGTGGGAGATTAAAGGTTCTTCCGATACGCTTCCTCTCCCTCTGAAGAAGCACCCGTGTTCCCCTTCTAATTTGCGTCCTCCTGCCATTTGCTTTGTGCACAGATTGCTGCCTTTGAAGTGGTGAAGCTCTGCTGCACATGATGTAGATTCAGATGTGTGCGTGTGTGTGTGTGTGTGTGCTGCTTTTTTGTGCATGTAAATATACCAGCACTGGTGTGATAATACAAAATATAAGAGTTCAACAAAAGGTAGGTTTCCTGGCGTCCTCATTCCCATGCAACACAATGCAGACGGACAATAGAGCCAGGCTCGGTCACGTCATTGTCCACCGAGATTCACTGTGAGCTTCAGAAACATGAGCCTGCCACTCATCCCTCCAGTGGCTCCAGTGAAGAGCTAACCTCGGCTTTATCTCTGTGACCGTCAGTATCCAGTTGCGTATGAAGTGTTGTGTTTCTAAATGCTGCTTCATATATGTTTTTTTTTACCATTTAGGAATACAGTTGTTAAACTGTAAAATGTAATATACAGTGTTTTAAAGGTACGATTTGTAGGATTTAAAACATACCCAAATTAACCGATATTATCATTTAAATGCAAAGAAATGACTGCTGAGATGTAGACGGGGTAAACACTTAACTAATAGTGTTAGATCAGTATCAGTTCCACAAGTCCAACATGAAGTAGCGAACCACCTGTTAATGATGTTGACAGACAGCTAGTTCTGTGATGGCTAAAGCTCTTTGTGAGGGATCAGCAGAGAGAAGGATCAACAGGAATGCCAGCAGGTTTTGCTGTGCTTCATCTTCTGCGATGCCCTCTATACCCAGGCTCCTGACTATAGGGGACCTTGAGGACCTTTAGAGAAATCTGCTGTATTAAATGTTTCATCCTTGAAGCCTTGAACCAATCAGTGCATCACTTTTAGACTTTGCCATAAAAAGCAACAAACAAGTTTCCAAAATTAGCAGCAGAGTTGCTTCTTTTTATGCCTCACGCTTTTTTCTTCCAGCATGATGTTGCGTGCTGATGGTGGCTGGTTTGTGCGTCTGCTGACAGATGTTAAAATGTTCCCTGATCTGATAGCAGCCCAGTCTTTGATTAGCTGAGTGAAACAATGGCTTTGACAAGAGTGCGAGAAAGAATTCAAAACACAGACACACACACACAGACACAGTGAGCGCTGAGGCAGTCATTGATAGGAAAGTTTAATTGCGGCATCCTGCAGGAACAGCGTGGAGTCCAAACACAAGTTGCAACACATTCCTTTAATGTAAAGACGAAGCTGCAGTGTGTTTATGTGTGTTGCAGTGTAGAGTCCGCAATCACCTTTTTTCAGAAGTAAGAGAAATGTTGAGCTTTTTAGAGCTCAAATCAGAAACACATAAAAAGAAGTGTGGGATTTACAGATCATCCAAACATGCCACCCTTCTTCCATCCCCAGAAGCAGCCCCTGCTGGAAGTCTCAGGTGGCCTCCATTCAACAGGTCAACACGACCTCACAGGACCTGATGGTCACACCAGTGCCCACCACAGCTGAACCTCTGCACTCAGCAAGACAATAATACAACCCCCCCCCCCTCCTCCTCCCCCTCACAAAGCAAGTGGCCTCCTTACAATGCATGGCTCCCATTAACAAAGAGAGGGGACTAAAGCAGCAATCAATGCAGGACCCTCAATGAGGCAGACCAGGGCTGTGCAGACGTCTGGGCTGGGGATTTAACCGAAGGCCTCGGGCCATCATACCTGACTGCAGGCAACCTGAGACACAGGAGGAGGGGGGAGGACGAGCAGGGACCTTTGGAGGGCTGATTGGATTGCAGTGACATCTTTTTAGAGAGAAAAATGTGTATAAGGTGTATTACTTTCACATCAGATTAGTTTTTTCCTACACAATAATCAAATTAAATGTTTAAATGAAGAACAGAATATTTTTTTTCTTCCTCCAGAAGGTCTTTACAACTTCAACCCCAAACAGCTTGTAACACAACAGAAGGCATGGATGGATTACTGAATGAGTACAGACTGAGGGGCCCCTAAGCCTGTTTGAAATTACTGTTATTACCATGTCTTGTTGGAAAAGTCAAAAGGCTCAGTCATAATGGGAAGTCACATTCTGGTTTTTGTCTGTCCTGATCCTGATCTGAGTCAAATATGTAGAAAATATTTAACATTGTTTTAGCTGCATCCAGTCTTCATGTGTTGGAAAGAGAGTGGGGGGGGGGGCTGTTATCTCTGCATTCTTTGATACATTTCATTTTCCCAATCACACACTGACATTTATTTTGACATTCACTTGTCAGCTCTGACACTTACACTTGTTCAGGTAAGCTTTTTTGTGCATGTACAGCAGCTCAAAAACAAACCATCAGGCACAACAACAGACCTGTCATACATCCACCAAAACAAAGACCACCTGAAACAGTTCCAGCTCCAATATGAAGGGGGAAATCTGAACAAATGACTAGCAAAATTATAATATAAAATATGTGCTTGCGTGAGTGTGTGTGTGTGTGTGTTTGCACGTGTATGTGTGTGTGTTTTGCTGTGACACACCGCATAAATATTTACATCTCTTAACCAAATGAGTGCGCTGATGTGGATTTAAAAGCTAACATTACAGAGGCTGGAATAATGAGCGTGTGGTTTCAGGGAGCTGGAGAGAAACACGCTTGGACAAATAAGAACCGGTGAGTAAATGGAGCCTTTGTTAGACTCTGTGATACTTCTTGCGCTGCACAAACAGAAAGGAGGTGTCGCAGGTGATTAGGAAAACAAATGTCAAGTTCTTTCAGTCTGCTATCAGCTGCACAGGTGCGTGGTGTGAGTGTGTGTGTGTGGAAGCACACCTACACTGAAGTAGAGGAGTTTTGTGGCAGGACAATAGTTTGACTTGGTGTAACCTCCTTCCATCACATGTTTTTTTCCTGGAAAGCTGGGCTGGTTTTTTAGAACATGGATGCTATTCTGACAGAGAACATGTGGGGTATAAACTGTCTTTTTTGCACAGCCAGCAAGCGTCTGAGAGTTCCTATAAGTCTCTTTGGGTTGAGTCAGGAGTTGCATACTGTAAAACCAAACATAAATATCACATGCACTCTTTTATGTGGTTCCCTGTGAGAGGATTTAAACCCTTCGACTGTCCTTACCTGCAGGACTCGTTGCTCCCTGTGCATGGTAAATAATAAAAGTGATAGAAAGATGCAGCACATCTGTCAACAGAAGTGCATATGTGTGTTTATGGTGTGCTTATTAAAGCTCTCGCAGGGTTTTAGGTAACAGTTTACTGTGAGGTTGCGCCCGGGGAGCTCCTCTGTCGATCGTTTTATTACACTTTTATTGCATTTAACGTGTATACAAAGCAGGAAAAAACACACCCGCTCCAACATTTTGCAACATATTCTAAATTAGTTGGACGTTGTTTTTTATGTTGTGTATCTCCAGGAGGTAGTTAGTAATTCAGCTGTTGATTTTATGACCCATTTAGATGATGACAAAATGAATAGCGGTTTTGTTTGTGGTTACCACACCTTTATGTTTTTTATGGATTGGGGTTTGCAGATGTGTTGGCAGGTATCATTGCAAACAAAATTTATAAATCTAAAACAGTAAAATGTTCCTGCATGTTGCTTCAAGCAAGGCCTCCCCAGAAAAAAGTTACCATGCTGGCAGCATATGTTCTTCTAAAACCTGTGTTTATCATTCTGCATTGATGAAGCCCTCATGGATATTCACCTACTTGCACCTATGGGAACCCAATACCATCAACAGATGCTGGCTTTTGTGGACTGATAGCAAGCCTCACCTTCTTAGCATGGAGTGCAGAGCAGAGTTTGAGTGCAGTGATGGAACCATGTTTGTTTTGAATGTGCTCCCACCTGAAAGACTGAAGATCACAACCATTTACTACAGGGTCCAGCCTTCTGTGTCTTCTGCATGGAGAGTCTGCAGATGTGTCATAGTTCTCCATCAAACTTGTTTGCAGTTTCAGAAATAGTATTCATGCATATTAATGATAATGGCATCAAAGCATTATCTGCAATTAAATACATCATTTCACACTTTTGACACATCTCAACACAACATCCAGGTTGTTTTGGAAATAGTGCTGCAGACACAACATCACACATTTCATTTACAGTGCGTTATGAAGAAGTAGCATCACAGTTTACATTTCATACCAAACAAAAGTCATAAAAATGTTGGCTGACACTTCCCACCAAAGAGTTTTATGAGTCTGCTTCAAAGGAATGATTCAGTAAATGAATCTATACTATAAAAACACTGTGAGGGTGTGGTTAAAGATGAGACCTGAACAGACAAGTAAACACGCACGTGGAATGCAGTAATAGTTTTCTAAGCCTGTTCAACACAAAACACACCTACACTCGGTTATATGACTACAAAAACATGTCCAAAGTTGATTTATCGGTCTTACCCACACAAACCTCACTATCATCCAACACCTATACACACACAGAGTGTGTATTTGTAAAATTAATCACTCAGAAAAATTAAAACTCAGTTGATTAGGGTTGCGAACAAAAAAACTCGACAATGATGAATCTGCGTCGTCTTATCAATAGAAATAAAGATAAGTCCAAAATGGAAAAACAAGAAATTGCTGCAAAGCTAATGTCAACGCCCAACACTTTGTCAAACAGTTTTGACATCCTTTGAACTTTGCATTTACCTTGAACGATAGCAGGGATATTATCAGCCGCTAAAGTGAAGAAAAGCTCGCTGATTTCCAAGAGGTGAAGAAAAGGAGGTTAATAAATAATTTTTCTCTGTTTTTCTCTTCTTCTTTTTTTTCATTTTCTTTTTACACCTTCGCTCCTTGTAAATTTCCCTCTCTCATTTTTGTCCTTTTGCCTCTTTTAATGGATGTTTTACTGCCCTTCCTGTTTGGACGAGTTGGATTTGCAACACTGACTCATATAAAAACTTGTACAATCATTTCTTAATTTGTCAGCATTTCTACGATAAAAGCATTGTTTCCCTGAGATGAGCCATGAGATGTTAGCACGAAGCAACATGAGTCCGATGATGGAAAGCTGACTAATAGATGGTTAATTAAAAAAAATCACGCACTTGATGACATGTCCTGTTAAAGCATCAATATTCACGAATAAATCAGAAGCAACCGTTGAATGACCCACTGGATGTCTGTCATTGCACAGAATGTGACTTTTTTAAAATGTTTTTAAGCAGATAAACTAAGCCGACCATTGTCGATGTACAGAACTTATCTTTATTGCTTGTGTTGCATCTTTATTCCTCGCCTGTGTCATGTCATGTCTGTCGTCACATGTGGGGTCAGGCCAGGGGCGCTGTGTTGTCTCCAGGTGACAGCAGAATCCTCCTCTTACTCATGTTTATCACTGCGGGTGCTGAGGAGCTGCTGAGTGAGGTCAGTGTAAACCAGGATTAACCCTTCCCACTTTCTAGTTGACCAGAGGGTCACTGGGGGGGGGGGGGGGGGATCTCCTGCATCTCACTCAGCTCCCTTGTTTTTACTCCCTTTGTTTCGAGGAGCATCGAAAATATTTCAATCATTTAAAGAGCTTTTGGTTGCTGAGTGGTTGCCTCCTGTTGTTCGGGATGAGAGCTCAGTGGTGTGCCCTTTTAGGAGCAGGTGAAATGGGAGATCTCAGGGGGATTCGTTCCTGAGATTCCAGAGTGTGAGCTGTTTTCTTTGTTTGTTGTGTTTTGGAATGATCATTCCACAAGTTCATAAGTTAAAAACTTTCACGATTTTCTCAGTCCTGGGTTCATGTTTAAGATCAGTTCTTTCCAAGAACCAACAACGTTGTTCACAACTACACGATTCTCTGCTGCACTGAGGGTGACGGAAAAAAAAGAGCAAGAGAGCAGATTCCCCGCTGTCTCCATATTATTACAACAGCTTGATATTTACAGGATGTCAGCTGCTGCATAGAACTGATAACACTGGATAGCACAACATCTTATCATTTCCAAGCACAATAAATATCACATTACTCATCCCTAATTAACTTAATTAGCAAATAAGATACGGGAGCCAAAGGTCTGCTGGGAGACTTTCTATAAAATGCCATGAACTTGGTGTGAGGACACTCTGGAGCTCCCTGTGGCCACTGTGACCTCCCAGGCAGTGTTTGCTCTCTGACACAGCATGAACATGTTTTCACTGTGGATCCTGGGCTCATAAAACACGCTAATTAGAGGGCATCCTTCAGTCGAGTGCAGCTATCAGTCACTCATTTTATGTTTATGGCCATTTTTTTCTGTTGCTGTAAAACTCTACTCGAGTGCTGTATAGCTGACTTAAGGAGGCTGAAGGAAGAGATAAGGCGCTCATAACGTCTCTGTATCAGCAATGTGGTTAACACTGTCTCCACTGGGTTGTAACCCTTGGTCAGGCACCAGTACATGGCACTGACAGTCGCCCACGCATGTTTCCAAAGCCAAAGATCTGTGTTTGCACGTTGTCTTGGAAAAAAGGCACAAAACAAGACAGCATCTTAGTCTTGAGTGACATGCCAGATGCAGATTTTTAGATAAATGCATCAGCAGGCAAAATACACAGAAGTCCGACAGATACAGCAGTCGAAGCATGAGAAAACAACGACAGTCCGGGTCCCATTCAGCAAGCACGCGATGAGTCACAGCAGCCTGGGCAAACAACGTTTTCTGGCATGACTCACAACCACTGACACATGGGCATCCAGAACACGTGGACGGGCACACAGCAGGCAAGTCCAGGCAATAGTTTGCAGCCATTTACACCTGGATAAATCCACTAATCTCTCTCACACCAAACCTTCCTCTTCACCCGGCTCTGAGGATATAAACACGTGAATGCAAGGGTTTTGGTTTCGTTCACTGTCTGATTGGTCCATACCTGCAGCAGGAGCTCGCTCCTCCAGCTGCTCACATGGCCATTATATGTATGTGATAGCAGCTCAGTGCAAACCTGCTGTGAGTCACTGCATTAACAGGCAAGGTGTCTTCTGACTTCAGTTCCCATCACATTGTACTCAAGTATGACTGATAAAATATCTTTATGAAGCTCAAAAACAGATTTATACCTTTTCTTTTAAGTCAAGCGTACAAAAGCAAACACACCGCTGTCAGTCAGGCTGTTATGGTGGCTTTGCATATCCTGTCTTTCTTCCTAAACAGGATTTAGAGATTAATCTTTCACTGTGAACATGCACTGCACACCAGGTTGTATTTTCATACACGCTTTGATGCGTGCTTTGTAGCAGCTAAAGTAAGGTTACTGTCAGGTCTTTGGCTTCAGGGTGCTCTCGCAGAGAGAAACAAGACAAGCTTTCTTCAACCTGACATTAGATAAGACTTCGTGCCAAATAATGAATGACGCCAGAACATTCAGTACTTGTGATTGAAGCTCTTTGCTGTAAATTGCGTGCTCATAAAGCTGGTAATTCACCTGGTGGAATGTGGTAATTCCACCATTTATTACACACAAAAAAAGGATTTAAAATAAACTGACTAGACTTCTTTTGTCCAACTAGAAGTGTATCCTTCATATTGATCAAAACTGTGTCCATAGGAATGATCTGTAATATATAGCTGCAGTCAGTTCTTAAGAAAAAGTCACTGAATATGATGTTTGATGCATGAAAAGCTAAAATAATCATATTTAAAATCATCATACTGTTTCATCGCAACATATGCGATGTATGGAATCCACAGTCTTCTGCCTCCAATAATCGTCCACTGCGGATGTCACAATGGTAAATATGAGATATAATGAAGTGTAACATTTCAGAGGCAAATAAAGGAAGAGAACTTGTCAAGTCGAAGGTTTGAAGTTACGCTGAAAGTATACAGAAGCAGCGACTTAGGAAGAACCTGAGCCTCCTTCACTAACAACACAGCTGCTCCATGTCAAAGTCACACTGGAAATAAAATATCTGGCGTGTAGAGCCAAGAAAAACTGCTGCACTTTAGTTATGAAATTTATGAGGCTGATAAAGGGAAATCCTAATCAAAAGCACATGTTATACAACAAATAAAACCTTAAAAACATCTGACACATCTGCAACGTGAGCTGGAGATCCACTGGAATCTGACTGAGGTTGACTGGAAATGTTTCAGTATTGTTTTCATACTTTGTCCTTTATAACACTCCTCAAGTGTGTCCATTTGTCATCTGTTGTTGTACTTTCCTCTGAAAAAAAAAACCCTCCCTGCTCTGAGTTTAAAATGTGGCTGCGACCTCTGCGCAGTCACTCAGGGTCTGAGGATGAGGACGAGGTCTTGATGCAGCCACTACACTGGACACCACAACCCCGGTCTCTATAAAACAGGAATCTTTTTTTTTTTTTTTTTTATTTTACTCCAGGGTCACGTAAACATCAGCGCCAGACCTGAGTGGGATCAAAGTGCTCATTAAAGAAGCCCACAACCCTGAGAAATGGCAGACCAAATAGCAGCCCATGGTGGCGGGCAAAAACTAAATTTGGAACAAGGGCATGCATTCATTTCCCAGGAATGGGGTGTCTTAGGCAATTGCCATTGAGCAACGGCAGTGTTTTAAACAGTAGTGTTTTAAAACTGCAGCTTTACAGCAGTAAAAAAAAAAAGAGGAAGAATTGTTTCAGATAGAAAATGTGCATTACATCTCATTTTCATACCACAGAGGTGTCAGAGTTTCTGCTCATTTAACGGTTTCCGCCAGCTGGCCTGAAATAGTGAAAATGCAGTGTTTGTGTGTGCAACAGAAACACACTGAGGGTTTTGTTGAAAGCAAGTGAACACAAAGTGTGATTCACAGTGGCCACTGATTAGAACAAATATGTTTTTTTTTCCTTTTAGAGGTTATGATCTCTATGAAACTGTCTTTCCTCATTGGTTGGTAGCATACAGGGGGAAAGAAAAGCTCTGTTTGATGTGGCGTCTGAGTGAAAGCAAAAAACACCCAAGCACAATTATATAATCACCACTTACAGGCTTCTTAAAGGCTCAATCAGAGAAATGTTAACATTTGTGCAAGGGACAATAGGTTTTCCAGTTGCAAATGTAAATCAGAGCGGCCGTTTGTGTAAACAGAGGCGAGGAAACAATCTGGAATCATCTGTTGATTCAGATTTCTATTTGAGTCTTTCTGATTATGGCTTTCCCACCGTTGCTTCGTAATTACAGGCCTGCTCTCCTCAGCAGTGAGGTTCACATTACAAGTGTGGTTATCGACATGTGTGTGAGAGCGAGTGAGAATGTGTGAGAGTGAGTATACGTGACAGGCAGCGGGCTGGGGTGGGGGGGAGCACAGTGCAGCCTGAGCGTGCCTGTGGTTGACCTGTTAGCCTTAATGTCCACTCGTGAGGCTTCATTATCAAAAATAATGCCTCTGCTGTGACTTGAGATATTTATATATATATATATATATATATATATATATATATATATATATATATATATATATATATATATATACATATATATACATATATATATATATACACCATACACAGTGTAGTGACGACAGGCCTGTTCGTGAGTGATGGAAAAAAAACTGATAACACATCTGACTGCCTTCCTCAGTGGTGCTCAGTGGTGCTTTTGCCCTTTTCAGCCCATTGCTCACTGCAGAGCAGCCTCACCTGTTGGTGGACAACGCTCACTGTGCTTCAGGTTCATTAAATTAAGAAACTTAAGAAACCTTTATTAGTCCCACAATGGGGAAATTGCTTAAGGCAGCCCATACACCAGTGAGTACACTTGGAGGCTATGCAGGTAAAGTGCCTTGCCCCACGAGGAGTTGGGATCGAACCACCAACCTTCCGGTTATTGGACAACCCTGCTGTACCACTGAGCCACTGCTGCCCACAACATAACACAACTTAACATTTCAGATGGATTCAGATCTGGGCTTTGACTTGGCCCATTCCAAAACATTCACTCTGTTCTTGAACCATCCTTTTGTAGGACAGCTCGTCCTCGTCCTCGTCCTTGTCTTGCTACTTGACCTATTTTTCCTTGAGATTTCCTTGAAACATGTCAGGACTGTCTATTCCCAAACAGACGTCTGTGACACTTAATTTTAGAATTGTATTGTTCCATCAAAAACAGGCCCGAACCATGATGCTACCACCACCATGTTTCACAGATGGGATGGGTTCTTGTTTTTGAAAGCAGTGTTTTACTTTCTTAAACCCAATCAAATTCTATTTTAGTTTCAGACTCTTTAGGTGTCAGAAACATCCCTTTATCCAAAATTATACATGAGTAAAGATCTAATCAGGATTTTGTCATAGTAGCTGTTATATTGTGTGCATTGTTTGTGCATGAGCACCAGCATTGTCTTCCACATTACTAAATACATACATCATTTCCTGGGAATGTGTTGCTTGAATCCGTTTATGTCGGTAACAATAACAAAAGAAGCTCATATGACATAAATTGTACCAAAATAGGCTCTGACATGTTGAGATGACAACATGCTGAGAAAGATTTCCACACATATGCTGAGCATACAGCAGTAACGTGCAGCACTGGGCTCTTATATCCTAATATTATGAGTTAAATTGAGAGTCATACAAGACACTATCTGTCTTTAATTTGACCGTTTCCTTTTAAAAAAAGCTTTACAGAATTTTTATAAAAACACTGTTTGCTGTGGGTGAGTCCATCCTAAATCACAGTGTAGTAAAGATGAAGAGAGAGTTAATTTGTAAATGAGTATTTCTACATGGTGGCATTTTATGGTTTTACTTTACTGAAGGATATGCATATTTTTTCAACCACTTTTGTGAATGCAGCCAAAATCATCGAAGGATTAGGCTAAATGCTGTTTCCTATGCAGAACTTTTGGGTTAAACCACATATTAACTGTGGAATTTTGATTCTCCGGAGAAGTCATCAGTCAAAAAAAAGAGGACAAGACTGAGTTGTAGTTTCTTTAAGCTCGAGAGACAGCGCCAACAGTCGCTACTTTTTAACTGTAGATAGAGATATTCCCAGATGAGGCTTAGACAGGCCTAACCCCAAATGATGAATTAGGCTATTCACCTCTGCTGAATCCACACAGACCTCTGTGTGTTTTGTCACATGAAAACACAAGGTTGCCTCTTGTACCCCAGGCTCAACTATGTAAAAACAGAGGAAATAGCTGAAAGAAAAGGTGTCATTTTTCTTCATCTGAAAGACTGTGTGTGTGTGTATGACTGAAAAAAGTGAGAGCGCCTGCATGCGTGAGAAGCACATGGAGGGAAAGTGAGAGGGCGATGGGAGAAAGAGAAACTGGCCTCTAATTCGCTGATCTCAGCTGATTACATTTTCCCGTCCAGACGGTAGACATTCCTCCAACCTGTAAGCCACAGCCATCGGGCCCCTCAGCTTTTACTCTGCAGCAGAGTACTATCAGGGGTAAACAAGCCAGCGTCCATGCTGGCCACAGAAACAGGTGGGTGTGAGGGGTAAGACTGGCCACTTAACCTCCTCACCCGAATAGAAAAAAAATAATTCTCACAAACATCAAAAAGATCTCTTGCGGTTCCTGTTTATGTGGTTGTGAAAAACACAACATTTGTGCCACAAGGAGTTAAACATCAGATCTGTTCGCCGGTGTAATTACAGCTTTGGAATGTGATCTGACTGAGCTGATCAGAGTGAAGCTGTCATTCCTGCAGGGAGTGAACCACTTCACATGGCACGGGCCTGTGAAACAGCCAGATCTGCCACCAGAACCCGTCCGGTGACACGAGGAAGATGTGGTGACATGGAAGAAATGATTCAGATTAATGCTATGACCATGGTGTGTCAACTGTGTGTGTGTGTGTGTAAGCAGCTCCTCTCTACAGACCTTTGCATCACCGTGTATCAGCGTTTTTTCGAAGTAAAATTAGTACTACTACAAAAAAACACACGCACAGGAAACCCCCTGTAGTATCATCTGGACCAGTGTGTACATGGATTTTTAAGCAGCTCCTTTTACACCAGACAAACAAAAATCCCACTAAAAGGCACAAGCTGCTGGATGTTGTCTATGATAGAAATCATAAAACCAGTGTATTCCCATGTTCACCCAAATTCTTCACTCATTTGATCATATGAAGGTTTTAATTTATACATAATTAAGCTTGTGGCCACTTTTAAAAACAGGTGCCCGCTAAAGCAGCTGCCCGCCCGCCAAATATGGAATAACAGGGAAGTGGATGAACTCTAGCACCCCAAAACTTCAACAGCTAGAGGTGTCACACTACCTTAGAACGAGGGATGTCCCGATCCGATCATGTGATCGGAAATCGGGCCCGATTACATGATTTCAGACTCGATCGGAATCGGACATTACCTCCTGATCAGGACTCGGATATATATTTATTAGGGCTGTCAAAGTTAATGCCTTCTGTGCAGGGTGGTTCTGTGTCTTGTAGTGTAGGGGTATGACAGTTGCTTTTGGAGCGACAGGTCCTGGGTTCGAGACCTCGATGTGCTGCGTCTGTGAAATCTCCCAGTGCGGTCACACACCCACACACACACACACACACGGGTTTTGCCGTAATGAGTGCCTTTATAGAAAGGATCGGGACTTGGTGTCGGCAGATACTCAAAATCAAATGACTCAGACTCGGACTCGAGGGCAAAAAAACCTGATCAGGACATCCCTACTTAGAACTACAATCCATCTATATACAATATACAATACAATATATATAATATTGATGTTTTTTGGCTGCAGCTGCAGAAGTGAAGCAAAGATAACACCCAGTGATCACTTATTTTCACTCCTTTGTCAGTGACAATTACAAATAAAAACAGTCACAGGCCTTCATTCTGTATTCTACTAACATGTTAGGTCATGTCCTGTAACTCCGGGAACTATTAATAAGACAATGGATTTCTGAGAGCATGGTCCTGGCACGCTAGGAAACAATAGAAAGTCAGACACTGGTGTTAAAAAATGAAAATAATATTTTAAAATTAAACTGCTAATTTCAGTGTAGAAAGAGTAGATTACTAGTTTTTTAATGAAATTATTCTACTCTTTAATGTAATGAGCAGAAAAAAAGCAATGTTAATCTAAAAAGTGTCAAGCTGTGAAGTAACAATACCTCAAAACTGTGTTTAAGTCAAATGTACTTATCCTGCCTGCCAGAACATACACACAGTCAAAACACACACCTCACCCCTACAACAGCATCACTTTTTCCGCCATGAAGGCCACAAAGGTCAGGGAAACACTGGCTGCATTTCAACCCCCCTGCTCTTCGGCAGGCCATACATTTACTATCAACAGGAAACATCTTTCACAGTAAAAGGAAGTGTTACTCTCTAATTGGCCTGATGTGATTCAGTGACCAGTCTGATCTCAGCCAATGGGAGGAGGGTTATTTTAAGGGGAGGTATAAAAAGGAACCGGAGGCCTTTCAGAACGCTTAGATGGCACAAAGTTTTCACACGGACTACATGGTGTGAGATCAGCTCAACTTCTGCAAACTTGTTAAGACTGTACTCGATATAGATGCATTACTAAGCACATCTGGTTTCATTGTTGTTCCATGGATCCTGTAACACATCATTAAACCACAAGCAAAAGAAGATGGGGAAACCCGGCGTATTTAAAAAAAAACTAACCTCATTATGATTGTCTAGTCTTGGCATATGTGTGGCTTTTTGCCCGTTTTTATGAACAGAGAAAGATGATCTGTGTATACAGTAGCATAGAATATATATTAAATCATAAATCATCCAGGAGCTAACGGGCACATAACGGTGAGAGGAAGGCCCCAACTGAGAAAGATTTACTGTCATTTATTTCCACACATATTCACATTTGGAGATGACGAAGCAGTTACCCATTCAGATGTCTCATTTTTTTACTGTCCACATTCCTAAAAATGATTGTTCTTCCCAATTTTTTTTTTGATTCAATGAACTGCAAGAGACATGAGAACAGAGCCAAAAATATCATTACACAGAGGGTGACATTAAGGGAGCGTGGCCTGTAGCGGCGGGGAGCTATGACGGAGTTCCCTGATTAGTGAGTTACCACGCAGAGACAAAGGGCCTCTGAAATCACAGGAAACAGAACATTCAAAGAGCCGGCGCACATTCCAAGAAAAGCAACGCGCCACAGAAACACAACATGATCCAGGACGTTGCTGCGTCTGAACATCTGATGAAAGCTTTAGCTGAGCAAGTGCAGTGAAATATTAGTAACGAATGACTCCAAAGAGCAAATACATGGAATCTTAAATTACTGCCGCGCATACATCAGGTGCTAATCTTTGATCTCTGTTCCTCACATTTTCCTGCTGAGAGATGGAAAACTCAAAAGAAGACATGAGTCTGAGCCGTGTTTGGATAAGAGCTGACCCTGATTAAACAAACACACACTTCTGAATCCACTAGGTGATTTATTACAGATGCAGACCCTTAAACCTGTGATGTCCACTTCTTCTTCCACTTCACATTAGGCTCCGTTCAAACTGTTGAAAGTCGATCCAGCTAGAGTAGGATTGAATCCAGATAGCCTTTAAGCTGAATACGTTCAGACCTATTTTCAAATCTGGCTATAACACACGCGTGTCTGCACTTAATCCAGCTTGATCCGGCTTGTTTGTTGTCCTCCAAACAGCTAGGTGGCGCCTCATAATATGCAGAGTCCGTTCAGGCCACGGTAGGACGCGCATGCGTTGTGCATTTTTTTTGTCCCGTGTCGCTCGTTCTTTTGTTTTTTTCGGTTCAAAAAGCAGTTTTTTCCTTTGTAGCCCTGTGGAAAATAAACTTGGGACAAAGCTGTCATAGTCTGACGGTTGTTTACATGCGGCTTTTGTACGCAACGCGGACACTGTCCCTGTGAACCGGACGTATCACGACGCTAGCTGCATTTGTGTTCAGACCTGAGACACGTTTGAGCCAATCTGGCTAGGTCCACTTCCGAGGGGTGGATTGAAATCAATCTGGATATATGCCGATTCGCATTGTTCAGACTCAGAAAAAAACGATCCGGATGGATCCGGTTACGACCCGAATCCTGCTCTAGCCGGATTGATTCCCTAAGTGCGAATGGGGTCTTAGATGATGCATTAGATCTCAGCCCAGGCTCTCTCTCTTTCTCCAAAATGGCAGCTCTGTTTCCGCAGTGCTGGTTTGCTTGCCGGATTAGAACAATTCCCCACCAGCCCATAATTTGTGGGATTTTCATAACATGACACACCCAGCCATACATTTCCATTAAAACCCCATTTTGTCCTCTATGAGGATATTTCAGGAAGCAGTAGGACAGTTTACCCCGGACCCCCTTTTTTTTTGGGCTCCTTTGGGTTAGGACCTTCATGGATGAGCTGCTAAAAATCTCAGATTTCTCTTCAATTGTTCAGTAGTAGGTAACAACAGGGTTGGGTGGGTATAAAAAGACATTTCAATGTGGTTGCACAAATTCTAGGTCAAAGAGAGATGAAGGGGATCTATTTCCAGCCAAATGTGCTGTTTATCTCTGTGTGTAAAACCAGTGGGGAACCTCTTCCCCCACAAGTCAGGCCCACTTCTCCAGCTTGTGGCATGTGTGGCTACCTGTGTGATTGTCTGTTTTCTCTTTCTCTTTGCTGTGTTGTAGGATGTTAAAGGGACAGTTCACCCCACCAGCAAATACTCATGTTTACTGGCCTACAGAGTGGTTTGATGTGAGGCACAGACTTTGTCTTCCTGCCTCCTGCCCAGTGATATTCTGGTAGTTTGGCAGAAAATAGTTGCTACATGACAGACCCCACCTGGAATATTGTCCCAGCATGGGAGGAGAATGTGTCTGTCTTCAACTAATCAGATCAGCAAATAAGTAAAGAGAGTTAGTCTCTTCTTTTATTGTTTCACTTATTGATTTTAGTGTCTAATTGTTCTATTTTTGTGTTTTCTGTTCCTCCAGATTTAATTGATTCTACAAAACTAAAATCATGCATGGACCTTAGTGTGTGTGTGCGTGTGTGTGTGTGTGCTTGTATGGACAATCTCTGGAAAGCACTTTGTGTTTATTGTATGAGAAATGCTACATAAAAGATAAGATTAAGAACATGATATCCCTCAGATACAGAGAGCAGAAGCAGGCTGTGGGCCTATTGTCTGTATTTTAAGGACAGCAGCATATCTGTCAAGCTTTTGTCTCTCAATAGGCTGAGAGAGAGAAAAAAATGCCAGTATAAATCTTAGCTGGGTCGACCTCAGAGTCTACAAAAACAAATTAGAGCCCTGCAGTCTCCTTGGCTCACTCAGAAACACACATTATACAGTATACACAACTGGTGTACATGTGTTCCTCTTAATCTCTGATTTGAAAGACAACATTCAACTTGGGCCTCAGCACAGGCAGGAATGTGGTATCTCTGTTGTGAGCCTGTGTGAGGTCCACGCTCCTGAGCTGATCACAGACACGAGAGAGCGAGATGTAGAGATCAAGAGACAATGTGAAGATTGCTCAATAATTGCATTTATTAGCGAGGACGCCTCAACATATGTCACACTTTTTTTTTCCATTGTTGCTGCAAAACGCAATCAATGTTTTAATTGTGTCTTAACTTTTGCCGCTCAGGAAGGTGCAGCACACCGAGCAGAGAGAGAGAGAGAGGAACTGTGATTGTTCATTGCAAACATGCAAGCCACCTCAGTTTGCGTTAACCCACAACACACAAAGAGCCTGCGCTCACACACGCGAAACACACACTTCAGGAAATTATGGCCAAACTGTGAGAAGATTCACTGTTCGAAAAACAGGAAGTGGTTACCAGCTGCATTAAACCAGAGTACACCTCTGTAATACTCACTCAAAATACACTGACAACATACAATACACAACTGCTCTATAAGCCTAAAGGAGAACTGAGAAGACCGCTCAACCACGTCCTCTAAATGAATTTTTATTTGATTTATTTGCGTATAGCACAGATGCTAGTACCAACAAGTGTATATTATGGGATCCTTCTTATGCTGGAATGCAGCTTCTCTGAGTAAAAGCTCAATCTGTATGCAGGCCCTTGTCTAAGAACATCTCTACACCTTTAACAAAAGAATGTCTGAATTGCATAATATAGCAGGTAGATTAGCAAAGGCTTTTTTCTTGCGCTGTGTCTGGGCCTCAGGTTAAATGGAACAGCTGCATTAGAGAATGTCACCCAGAGCTACAGGGCTCTTGCTTCATGACCACAGATGCATTTATGGATCAAGTGTGTTTATCCCCTCAGCTTCAACCCTCAACCCCCTCAGGTTGAAGTACATGACCTGCACCGCGGCAGAGAAATGCCCAGGCACGCTGACAAAATCGCCAGGGCTTAGATGGAAAAGAAAAACAAGAAGGGACTTAATCGAGCCAAAGCAGTTACTCCAAGGACAATAGAGACAACAGGTCTTGTGACGAGCTGGTGTGAGAACAGGTTCTGACAGTTCAGCTGAGCAGCAAACAAGATGGGCCTGATAACTGCTTAAGGCAGAGCTCAGGTGAGTTCTTTAAGTGGTCAGTCAAGGTTGAGAGGGTGAGGACCTGGAGCTCTCCAGAGGTCATGGGGATACAGACGCCTAAAAGTAGCAGACACTTTGACCTTTGACCCTAAACAAAGCATCGGAGAAGGCTCATTTGTGGAGGAGTAAGAGTTGATGTGTGTCGACTTTCCCCGCTCGGTCACAGCTCAAG
Source organism: Parambassis ranga (assembly GCF_900634625.1). Taxonomy (NCBI): domain Eukaryota; kingdom Metazoa; phylum Chordata; class Actinopteri; family Ambassidae; genus Parambassis; species Parambassis ranga. The sequence continues at coordinate 2,395,396 of NC_041037.1, read as the reverse complement.
CAGCTGCAAAGCTCTGGGCGTGTGTGTGTGTGTGTGTGTGTGCATAGCATGTTACACTATTCACTGTGACAGCACAGGATGATCACATATTTTAGGAGCAGTTGGTTGATGAATAAGTGTCACAGTCATAAAATACCAGAAAGGAGCAGTTATGTCAACAGTCCCTCCTCATGGTAATTACCTCAGCCTCACAATAGACCTGTCTGAAGTATTAATTATATAGTACTGCGGTCACCATCACTCTCATGTCAGGTGGAGTTGTCGTCTTACATTTCACCTTTGCTTTAGTTAATCTTCACTCCTCGGCTATGATAAGAAGCAGCCCCTGTGTGTGTTTTCAACCCATAAAAAGCAAATAAATTACAGCCTGATCAATGGTGGGGCCCATTCAGGAAGCCAGCAGAGAGGCACAGATGATTCCAGAGATACAAGTTATTCAAGAGCTGTGGGGAAGAGGGGGTTTGAAGCTAACCAGTCGGTTGAGGCCCCTGAGCTATTACAGTAGGTTAATTATACTCCAGTTGAAGTGTTAAATAGACCAGTAACCTGCACTTTGGTGTCGTTTATTGAAGCCAGGTGTGGTAAATAAATCAATTAGGTATGCTGCCTCACAAGTAATTTGACTCACTGTGCTCCTCGGGGGAGCTTTCAAAACTATCTTTGACTTTTAAGTTGCTGACTGTGTGGGTATTTTCAGTTCTGTTGCAGTAGTAAAACCCTGCCGTATTTAAAGTAGATGAAAATCCTCCAACTGTAAACGTACAGATTTCAGACCAGACTCCATCAGTGCAGATTGTACCACAAAGGAAAAGTTGAGAGGAAACCGATATGTGGCTCAGCTAACCACTCTCTCCGTTGAGGTAGCACACTTCACACATTCACGAACTGAATATTTTGCATTGGTGCGGATTCATTTAGTGCATCATGGACCCACCTGGTTAGTTCACAAAACCAAACCACAAACACCAATTCCTGTCAGCAGGCTAAGAGTGAAAGAGGGACACATCAAAATATGAATTCAGCGCGTGCCAGAATGTCAGTACACACCGGATCTCGTTTTGTTTGTCAACCACAGGTTGTTATTTTCTCTGCCTTTTGCAACCAAACCCAAAAATCTAAATTACTCAGTTGTAGATCCACCCTCAGCACCTGAACACTCCCTTCAACTGCTCTAACTGTAAAAAACAGAGAATCTGATTTTGCACTTGTTGCACCCAGATTTCTGTTGTCTGAAACTCAGACTACAGACAGTCAACCATTAATACAGGACTGATGAATCAGCATCTTTCTCACCCATCACCCGCTCTAAAAAGCAAGGGTGTTTTATGGCAGTTTGACTGGAGGTTAATGTCCCAGTGTTTCTTTGAGATAGCATCTATAATGTGCAAAGGAGCCTACTGACCCCCCCGCTGCCACTGCCTGATGAGTTATTGACTGACTGCCGGACAGCTCGCAGGAAAACTCAGGATGCCTCTTGGCCTTGAGTCCCCGACGAGAACAGGCTTCACCTGTGTGGATCTCTCCCCTAAGTAGCTGCCATGGACGATATTTGAAAAAGACTGAGAGGAAATAATCAAACTGGTCAGTTTAAGGGGTTTTTGTCAACTGTAATTTGACATTTTCACATCTTTAAAAAAAGAATTCATAAGAGAGAGAGAAAAGATTCTACATTCTCACGAATTTCCCATTTAGATCAATAACTTTATATTCGGTCACACCCTTGCTAATGTCATCAGAGGATTGCACTGGCTGTGGTCTTCCACATTTAATCATTCTAGTGCTCCTTAAGATGACTCGGAAAACAACGCACAGCTCCTCTTTGTGTGGCTGGAGCGGCGTGTTCATGACTTAACCCAGCTGTGGGATCATCTCATTTGCTGAGCCTCTTATAGAGTAATCAGCTGATAGTCACCATGGTAACCACGACAAACGGAGAGAAACTTGTTACAGATGGGAGATTTGCAAAACTGTCTGGTTTAGGGATAGACTGTAAGAAAAGATGGGCGTTACTGAAGGGTTTCACCATGGTAACAGCCAGCTTATTAACCCCACAGAGGCCGGCTCGTCCCGGGCTGCAAACATCTTTACTTATGCTGCTTTTGGAGCCAGCCTCACGTCAGGAGCCGGCACTGGTTTCATTTCTCAGCTGTATTTCAACCTCAAATGTTGATATTTTCCTAAACCTTTTATGTAGCTTTGATGCCAAAAAGGAACTCAACAATGACTGAAACCCAAAGTGAGTGTGATTCTTCCTAGAGAAGAATCTGCTCTCAGAGCTGCTGTGAACATCCTCTGGCTGTTTTTACAGCCTCGTTTATGTCATGATGAGTAATGTATGAAACGGTTGCATGCTTTCAGAACAGTCTCTGAATTATCTTATGAGAACCTGAGCTGAAATTGAGAAACCATCCTCACATTTAGTCATCCTGAGTTTTTTACATTGAATGATCGACTCAATGACATTTTGACCCCCTCACCAGATGCTTCACCTGATGACATTACTCTGCCTCCCACTGGATTTCACACACAATGCTGACCGCCCACTTCACGTAGATCGTTCCATCCGTTTGGACATGACGGCGTAACTCACGCTCACTCATTTCCCAAACAGATGAGTTCTCAGGTGAAATGGCGTCAGGCTTTGGCTTTGGGACTTTTCAATGTCATTCATTTAAGCAAAACACAACACCATTCAAACATACAGGATCAATATCGACTCTGAAAGAGCTCGGTTCTGTGAAAACAGACGAGTGCACTTAAGGAATGGTAACCAGGTGTAGGAGAGGAAATACCTGGAGCATTCCTTGCTCCAGGAATGTTTTTATTAGCCCCCTTTTTTTTTTTTTTACAAATGTCGCCATTTCGAGGTGTGTACACTATAAAGTGCACTGCAGGCTGGATCACTCAATCAAGCGGAGCGTGGCTTCAATGGGGAACCTGTGTCGAGGTTGGGGTTATGTTATTTGAACAGCTGGCACAGTTTAGTTCGGCATGTTCAAATGTGCACAGGTCTGAGGTTGTCGTACCACACAGGGAAGAAAAAAAACACAGGCCTCCCCTTAGTTTTCAGCAGCATAGACTTGACTTTATACAGTGTCATCATACTCACAGTTAACCTGCTGACACAAGACAAGGGTTAGAGATCAGTGAGAAGCGTTTCTTTGCTCACTTGTAGAGAATAAAAGAAGAAGACTGATGTGTAGGTAACTACCAGCACATCCTAGTTAGCTTAGCTTTACTAACACTGTGAATGAGATAGCTGTGACTGTGCTGCAGTCTTCACTTCGACAGAAAGCTCACTGTGCCTGCTCAGGAAATAGTGTCAACTGACACACAAAGTGTTAGTAATGTTTAAAAGCGCTGTTAGGCATAATACCTCCACTTCAGGAAATGCATGTGGTGTCAGTTAACACTACCTCCTACTCCTAATAGCTGTCTTGTAGATGCTAAATATGCAGCTGACAGTAAGCTTAGCCCATGCTGGAAATAGGCAAGCTAAGCCTGATCTGAACATCAACACCAAATTGTGAGTTAATTCTTCCAGCACACGAGCACCTCTTGATCCAAAAACTGTTTGTTTGTAAATGTCCTAATTACATAAAAACCACCATTAATGTGCTGCCAAAAAGCCAAATTTGTAACATTGCGGAAATGTTAAACTACTCCCTTTAAAGTAGCATTAGAAATACTTCCAATACTTGTAGTTCATAATGTGCATTGAACCCTGGCCAGCACTTGAATTGACATGTGTCCAAACAGCGGTCTGAAAATGTTCCAGTGATTTCAGAGTGGCCCACTTAAAGCCCCTGAGAGCGTGCCCATTCTCATTTATCAAATAAAAAGCACCTTTCTTTGCACTTTGGAGGAGAAAAAAAACAACATTTTCACAGTCAGTGAAGCCATGTGTGTGTGTGTGTGTGGTGTGTGTGACGAGAGGGACCAGTATGATTCCTGGTGTTAACAGCTAATAAATTGAGGCCCATCCCCTCAGTGCTCTACCGGCTCAATTATATCCACATGTAGCCATTATTCCTGCCATGTTAGCTCGAGTGAGCTGCATATTTTTAAAAGGTGGGTTTCTGTAACACTTGCTGAAAGCTACGTTTGGTCGTCGGGACACATGTTTGGGTTCTGTGGAAGCCAGACGCTGGCTGTTTTCAATGCAGAGGTGCTGTGGAACACAGCAGGGGCCGGGGGCCAGTGTGTGCTCTTTGTTTTCTGAAGTATCACCTCTGTGGTTTGTGTACAGATGGCGTAAGAAGGTTTATTATACCCCGTTCACACTGGGGAAAAAAATGTGGCTTAAGCAGGATTCGGCCGCATCCAGATCAATCCAGTTGTGTTTTTTTCTGAGTGTGAACACCTCGAATCTGGCTGTATCCAGTTTGATTTCAATCCAGCTAGATCCACCCACGAGAGGTGGATCTAGCGATGTTCTACTTCCGGTTCACGGGGCACGACGCGGGACAAAAAAAACGCATGACGCATGCGCACACGCGGTCCTACCGCGGTGTGAACGGACTCTGTATATTACGAGGCGCCACCTAGTGGTTTGGAGGACAGCAAACATGCTGGATGAAGCCGGATTGAGTGCGGACACAAGTGTGTGCTAGCAAGACTTGAAAATAGGTCTGAACACATCCAGCTTAAAGGCTGTCTGGGCTCAATCCTACTCTAGCTGGAATGACTTTCTCCAGTGTGAACAGGGCCTAATTATAACTGGGACAGAGTCACAAACACACAGCCAGATTCATGGTGGAGTGGTGATAAGTATCCATATGCTCCATAACAAAGTGTGTAAAAGTCAAATAGGATCAAAACATTATCGTAGAACAGACTTGAACTTTTGTTTTTTCAGCATCAGTTTAAGTGTATATGAGTAATTTTAATAATGTTCTTTGGAATGCATAGATCAGTGGGTCCCAGCAGTCGAGTTGGTTTGTCTGTGCTTTCCAGTATCAACAGGTTTACATAACAATACAAGCAGCCAGGCAGTGTCATGCAGCACATTATTCAAATGAGTGCAATTCAATTAACTGACAGCTCTGTTTGGTGTCTGTTATCTGGACCTGTGAAATTCAATTGCTCTTTAGTTATAGTAATTGAACCATAGAGGCCTTGTTGAATGGGCCCAGCAGGTACAAACGTCTGCGCAGGCCCGTGTCTGTGGTTGTGTTTTTAACAAATGTTTGAGGGCTGAAACTGGAGCAGGACTGGAGCCAGTGCTGCGAATGTCATGCCGTTGGCGCGTGCCAGCCTTTTCTCTGCTTAACATTTCTCCTCTCTTGTCCCACCACCACCACCACCCCCCCGCCCCTTCTTTTTTTTCCAACAGGGGGGATGGAGAGCCTCAATGCTATCATTCTTTGATTCTGTTTGAATCTGGCCGCATGTGAGCAGGAAAAGGAGCAAAACGTGCTTCCTGAGTTTTCTAGCTAGGGGTAGGAGGCGAGGGGGAGGGAGGGGGGGGGGGGGGTGACGACGGCTGTAATAAGCCAGGGGGTGGCTGGTTAAAAATAACTGGGCTATATAAGCCCGGAGCAGGATCCCACTCACTCTCAAACTCTCGCTGCCTCTCGCTCTCCTCAGGACGCTCCGTACAGGCGCTGGCTGCTCACACTCACACACTGTTTTTCCATGGAAGTTAGTGCCGGAGTGTGTCGCATGAGGAAGAGCTGATGTGTCTGAATCCTCACCACAGTGATGAAGCACTTACGGGCCTGACACAGACATGATGGCATGCCTGCATTCGTGTCACTAACTGGAACAACAACCAACTTCAAAAAGTGAAAACATGAGATTTGCTCATGGAGAGTGTGAGACATGGAGACACAGATTCACTTTTGTATTTTTGAGCCATTATGGAAGTTTTTCCACAACATATATACAATATCATTCTTTTAATGGATACATGATAAAATCAGAAAGACGCTGAAAATTCTCCACATTGCTCTGAAAAAGTCATAGTCATTGGAAAGTATATCATTCAAACATGTCAACAACTTGACAAATGACTCGTTAACAGCACATTGACAGCGTGTTGACAGCATGGTAACTTAACAGACAGGACAGCAGGACGACTTTACAGTTGTGAAATATGAGTATTGTGTAAATCGGGGAGAGGGATTTTGTGAGGCTTCTCTGGAACTGTTGATTAGCAATACGCTTTATTTCACTGGTTCCTCTTCTATATATGTGCAAGTTGGGAGACACGGGGTCAAGAATCTGAGGTGGACACCGAATCCCCACCAGCTCTTTAGGTGTTTGTCCTATTCCTGACCTCTGACCTCTCTGTAGAGGGGGGAAAATAAAGGGAGAATTTCCCTACAGGGATCATTTGACCGCTTATTTACGAACGTGGAGTGTCTGTGCGTTGGCTGCTGAGCGTCCCGCCCTGTAAAAAAGTGAGGCCCCTGAATTAAATTCTCTCGTCGGGTATGTACACTTCTCCACAGGAAGTGACGGATCAGAATGAAATACAAACCTGTCTCTTAAACGTCATGCAAATAATGAGTGCTCCCACCAGACCTGCCAACTCTTTTTTTTTTTCCTCCCCTTCCTTATCCCGTTGCTGCACTTTGGAGCAGAGCACACTGTGTGCCGCTTCACACCAGTTTGTGCTGCCCAAGCGCAAATGTTTCAGTCGTTTCTGGCTGGCATTTTACTTCACCGGGTGCAGAGTTTTCTGCTGAAGTCTTTGTACAGATCTGTTGTTATTTTATGGATCAATAGGAGGTGTATTTGGTGATTTGTTTCCCATGTTGGAACAATTTCTTTTCATTTTGAAGTCACTGTTTGATGAGATTTGGTTCCAAAACAGATCCTTTGACAATAGTTTACAATCTTTACAACAAGCTTGCCATTTTTGTTTTTGTTTTTTTTGTTTTTTTTTGGGTCAGGGGGTGGGGGTGAGGGGGCATGGATCAGCTGGAAAGGCATTTTGTCTATTCACAAACTAAGGTTACAGATCCAGAATGATCTGTTTGTCTTCTTAGTGCGATGATGAGCAGTTGTGAGTCCCTGCTCGACATTTATCGAATATTTTTACTGCATTCAAACAAGAATTAATGAAGCATGTAAACCACAGATGAAAGGTTTAATAACAGGTTACATAAATGAGACTTAACATGATAAAGAGGTTGTTTAAGGTGGTGGAGTCTGGCTGCCTGTTCGCTGTCACTGGCTTTGGCTTCATATTAAACACACAGACTCCCTATAAATAAGACATAACTAAGTAAACTAATTATGTCCAATCACACAGACATATATTATATTCTAGTTTTGCACATTGAACCTCCAGCATGGCGCCCTCACAGGGTGAAATCATTTACATACTGAGCCGGCTAATGATGCCCGATATAAATAGATAAAACTGTACTGCTTCTGTAATTTAAGAGATGTAACTGTAAGAGTTCACTTAAAGTTCCTACATGTAAACTTTGGCGCTAGAGGTAGCTGAGTAAGAGAGGAAGTGAGACTGCTCTCACTCTCACTAGTAGCAAAGCAGAGCAGGGTTGCAGCACTGAGCCGGGGTCGGAGTCAGCAGTCATGGGTTCAGACATCAGGCCGGCTACTCTGCTGCCACTAAAAACACGTTTCCTCTCCGGCCTTACTGGACTGCTTTCTGCGTGACGCACTTTCCCCTGAACACACAGTGCCGATCATCAGGGATCAGGATGTGGAAACCTCACAGCTGCACACAGTGATGGTGGACCATGACAGCTTGATGATAGGTGATGTATCTGTCATGAGGAGGAGCTGAGCTGGATCAGACCATCAGCACATCAAGTACTCAAGCATTTTTTTTACTGTTACCTGGCTGCCTAAAAGTAACTCTGTGGAGTTTCAAAATAAAAGTACAGCTCTGAAGTACTTCTATATTTCTCCTGCTCATTTCAGAAAGGAAGACATTGTGCTAAATTAAGCTTTCTAAGGATCAATAAATGAGTTATTTTCTGTCAGTAGCAGCTTCCTGTGAAGTGCACCTTCACTAATTCTATATTTCTTAGGATTATTATGGATAATTGATTTGAATATACGTAAATAGAACCAGGGGTGATCGCTGACCTCTGGAGCCAGAGGACCCCCAGCAGCTCTCCCACCGTCCTCGCGTCAGAAACCAGATCTCTCTGCAGAAACCGCAACAAGCGCGCCGAGGTGGTTTGTGATGTAAATGTGACCCTAATCGACACTCCAGCCCCCCAGCTCCCCAGCTCCACCATTTACACCTGAATGGGATGTTACCTTAAATGATGTTTACATCACGACTGGCTAGTGCACGAAAAGAAAAAGCAACGACGACCCTGGCGCCTGTTTGGACAAGCCCGCTGTGAGGGAACAAAGCCTCCTTCCACTGATGATAATGAGGAGAGAGAGAGAGAGAGACGCGCCAAACAGGTGGATGCTGCAAATCTTTGTACCTGAAAAAAATGTTTCAAAAGTCATTTTATGTGTCCCATTTTATAGTCGTTCTCATTCTGATTGGATATAATAATAAAAAAAACTCTTAAACTCCTAAAATGAAATGATGCAATCAAGCGGGGGGAAATAATGTCACATCTTATAAATAATTTCATGTTTTTATTGTTATTAAAGCATATTTAAAGTAATCCCTCTGCCTGCCTTTTATTAAAAATGTTTATTTCTTTCCATAGTTTAACAAACTTCTCAGTTTTATTACTGTTAATGACAGAAGTCATGTCTCCTGTGCGCCAGGATGATGAACTGAACGCCTGGCAGCCTCCAGGTTGTTGGAGCGGTTTCTGTCATTAGGATTATTACGTAAGTATCTATGGTTGCTATACAGCCCGTGTGTTTGTAATTTGCATACAACTTTTTTTTTTCCATCGCTCCCTAAGGTGGGTTGGTCTGACTGCGTACGTCAGCCTGTGGGGGGGGGGAGGTCCCGCACATATAGGCTGCTCTGCGCTGCCTTCCACTGTCACACAGCGCACTGAGGCCGGCAGCTTGCGGCAGCGGCTTTATAAGAGCTAAATTTACCAGATTTTACGTTGTTTCCTGAGCTCTCACAATTGGCCAGGCGTGCTCGGGTTAGGGAGTTATAAGGTTCGGAGGACCTCCTACCACTTTCAAAGTTGTTCATGTATTTGGAGCGCAGCTGTGGAGAGGCGACAGTGAAATAGGCGCACGGACGGACTCTGGCGCAGCTGCCGCGACTTTTTGACAAGAGATAGTTGTGTATTATTTTTACCGGAACGATGGCCTTACCTGGAGTGATGCTACCGTCATTCTCCACATTCTCAAACCAAAGAGAGAAAACCTGGGAAAATGTAAGTTTTGCATTATTGTTTTAAAGCCTGATCAGATCTGAATTGAAGTTTTTTTAAAAAAAAAGCAATTTCCAGTCTCAACTGTATCTAACATGTCTCAACATCTGTGTTTTTCCTGCAGAGGTGGAAAGTAGAGATGGACAAACCTGTCTCTGGCAGCTGCTCCATGCTTGAAATGGTACAAACTCTGGACAGTTACAAAAAGGACGACGAGGATCTGAGTAATTTTTTGGATCTGGATTTTATTCTCGCCAACACAACTGGCACATGCAGCGCGGGGGAATATGTGGGCACGACTGAGCCCAACATGTTCACAACTGGAAACTCTGTGGCATCATACCCAGCAGACGACCACCGCTCGCCGCCACCCCCGTACGGCGCCAACCTCATGACAGAGCTCCTCCGCTCCGAAGGAACCAGCAGCTATGGCATTACGCGCAACCCCGGCGTGCAGGGGAGATTTTATGTCAACACTGCGCCTTTTCCCCGTCCGGAAAACATCAAAGTGGAGCCACCCATGGACAGTTACGGGCCAGTTTTGGGCATGGTACCTCAGAGCTGCAGCAAAATCAAGCAAGAAGGCAACGTTTCGTGCATGATGTCCTCCTTTGAGCAGCCACGGGTGGCCATCTCTCCACGGGCAGCCAGCAGCATGACCCCGCCTCTGAGCCCCGATGACCAGGGCGCCTCGGACTGCCAGGCACAGCTGTGCCAGCCCATGAGCTTCCCCCAGAAATATCACACACCGGCAGCTTTCCAGCACCACCCACAGGCTCCGCAGATGCAGATGTCTTTCCACGCTCCGCATGCTGGCTTTGGCATGTATGATGAAGGTCTCAACCTGCAGCCTGGCGCGCAGAGAGTGATGCTTACGCCGCCCTCATCTCCCCTCGAGCTGCTGGAGACCAAACCCAAAAGAGGAAGGCGCACATGGCCACGGAAGCGCACAGCGACGCACACCTGCACGTTCGCTGGCTGCGGAAAAACCTACACCAAGAGCTCACACCTGAAGGCACATCTCCGAACTCACACTGGTAAGTTTCAGCTCATACATGTAACTGTGCGTAATTACGCAGAGTGTGCCATGGTTCCCCCCTTGTCAACACAAGCTGATGAGATCTTTTTTTTTTCCTTGTCCATGCAGGTGAGAAGCCGTACCACTGCAGCTGGGAGGGCTGTGGATGGAAATTCGCTCGCTCCGACGAGCTGACCCGTCATTTCCGTAAACACACCGGGCACCGACCCTTCCAGTGCCACCTGTGTGAGCGCGCCTTCTCCAGGTCTGACCACCTCGCCCTTCACATGAAGAGGCACATGTGAAGGAGCCCATAATCGGACTTGGGGGGGGGGGGGGGGGTTGTCTATGGGGGTGTTGTGTTATTTTTTTATTGCATATTTTGTTTTTATTATTTAAAATGTTCTCCACATGACCAAAGTATTTTATATAATATTGAATTTGAAAAAAAAAACAAAACTTTAGTGTTATTATTTTCTAATAACGTAGCTGGTACTACTTTGGTTCAATGAAAGCTTTAGAAAAGCTTTGTTTGCTTTAGAGCAGGCAGACCAAGAAGGGGCTGGCCCTGTACATACTACTCTTCTTTGACAGAACTGGAATGCTGTGTTTGACACAAAAGTGCCTTTCTATGACTGTGCTACTGTAAAAGTCTTTGTGACAGAAAAGTACATGTTCCTGTTGACATGAGTTGAGATGCACATACAGTCGCCTAAACATGTGCAAAGACAATGTTTTATTTAAACTGCCTCAGTGTCTGAATGGCCTTTACTGTTATTTCTGTTTTTTTTTTGGGACGCTTTTCTTGGTGTGAAACTCTTGGATCCAGCCCCTCTGTACACTATCAGGGCTTGATGTCCTGTGCATTATTTTTTACTTAAATTTATATAAATAAGTACATGGATTTTATACTGTAAATGTGTATTTATTGTAAATATTAAAAAGAATGGAATTGAACATTTCGACTGAGGAACCTATTTGTCAAATATGCTTAGTCATTCCTGATACTTGTTCACACATTTAGTTTAATTAACCACATCCACCCACTCAACAAAGGTTGCTTTAAAAAAAAAAAAGTTACGCAGCAGACCTGCATCAGATCAGTTACACTAAATACATCGTGCAATGCAGCAATTCTGAAACACTTGATTTCCACTGTGATGTTTTGCAGCTGCAAGACAAGAGAAGGGCAGCCGCTTGTGGGCTTAGCCTATAAATACAAACACTCCATTTCCATAATTACAGAGTGAGCCAGGAGCCGTCTGGACAGAGGGGCACAGCAAAACCCTCATCAGGGAGCCCTTAGACTCCCTTTCTGATGGGTAGAAATTATAGTAGGACATCAAAGGGGCCTTAATACTACAATTATACAGAGTCACTGTGCCCTACAGTTTCAAAGTATCCCAAGTCCGTGCATATTATGCCTGTATGGTGTCAGGGAGCATTTGTTTCTCCCGCATCAAAGCCCACATTCAGTGCATGTATCAAAGCCAGATGGCATTTTTAAGAAAAGTCATGACTTCTTCAAAACTTGATAAAACCGCAGCTGCAGTGATCTCAAATTAGCCCACAGCAATAAAACATATTCACAGAGTACATGTGTTGATCAACACTAGACTTTATCATAATTCAAAAAAAAAAAGAGGAAGTACAGCCCAAGTCAAAAATAACTGCACTGTTGGATGCAAATGTATCACTCTCATTTCACTTTTCTTTTTTTGTTCCAATATCAACACAGACCTCCAAGATATACAAATACATTCAGTTCAGGGCCTTTAAGACAGAACCAAAACCTACTGAACTTTCTGCCGATATAATATTTAAGTTCGCAGACTTACCATGTTCCAGGGACGTTAAAAAAAAAATCACTTTTATTCGATTAAAAGCTGTTACAGTTCGTAGCAACTCAAACGTTCTTTAACATATATAATTACATACATAGTGTGCAATATTACATGTTACAGTGTTGATATGTTGATAAATAAGGCGCTGTCACTCCTGCACATGTCCAGTATAGGCTCTGGAATATACAGTGCATACATTATGTGCCAAATAAACCTGATTAGTGTTGCAATAATTACACAAATGATATATATTTTAAGGCATCTGAAGAAATGTCCTCCAACTTGATCAGGAAATATAAATCCACAGGAAAACAAAGAATCCAATGGTAGTGTGAGGAAGAACGTGTAACAGCACCAACAACACTTTTTTTTTTTGTCCATTTTATAGAGGCGTTTAGTTGTACGGGAGTGCGACTTGTTTTCGGAGTAACAACAAGGCGACCAAGAGGAGGGGGGGGCACCGCTTCAGGTAGACCTCTGCATGATTATCACTAGCATCGTTTTGATTACACTTCGATCCATGCACTTTAAAAGCCATAAATAAGCAGATATGAAGGCGTTAATGGAAGAAACAACTTGTAACGTTTGAAATCATGCCATTGATGATCTGATCGCTAAACTCCAATCAGTCCATAAAACTATCAGGAAACAATATTTACAGTGAAGTAAAAAAAAAAAAAAACAACTAGAGCAGGTAGAACGTAAAGTTTGACTTTCAATAAGAGTAATGAAAGAGTACATAAAACTGTTATAGTGCAGTTTACTTCATACACCACGGATTCATTGCTTTTGTTTATAAATAAAATACTCATTAAAATGTTAAAGAGGCTTTTGAATAAGGCAGGTTAATTACCCACGGAGCGAGATACAGGTTGATGTTGAGCACCCTGCTGGGTCTGGGTTGCGTTAAATCGCTATGTTCTTGTAAGGCTTAAATCAAGAGGCTCCATATTGTCCGTGATTATAGTCGCCATGTAGTTTGGAGGCAATGAACCTGAACTGGTTGCTAAATGTGGACTCATTTGACATGAATCCAGTCATAGCTGGAGAAACTCTGGTCTCTTACACAAATTGGTAACAGGGGCTTGCTAGTCATGTCAGGCCAGCGTCGGTGCCGTTGTCGACAATACGGGAAAGGCCCGCGAGGGACACAAAAGCTGCGGCGGGGGGGGCACGCCGGGTCAGGCGTTGGCCATGTCGGCCTTGCTGAGAGCGATGGCCAGCTCCAGGTCCTGCTGCTCCTGGAGACGAAGCCTCCTCAGCCTTTCCTGCTCCTCACGCTCGCTCTCCCGCTTGGCCCACTCCAGCTGCTGGCTCTCACTTCCAAACTAGAGCAAAGACACACAAATTAGATGTGGAGGAATGTACTGTAGCTGCAGATGCTCAGATGTCATCACAATCCATGTAAAATTAAGTGTTTTTAATTAAGCAGAGACTACATCAAACATAAGAGAAATTTTATAGCAGTAAATTAAAAAACAATACATTAAAAACACTTGGACGGCACAAAGTAAAGTGAAGAAAAGTAGCACTAAAAGCTTTTAAAAAAAATACACAGTGCTGAACTAGAGCCATAAATTACTGGTCACATGTTTCCCACATTCTGTGCATGGATCAGTGTCAATGAAGATATTTATAGGAAATAATTGTGCTCATGATTCACCATACTTAAGATTACGCAGTGCGGACAGGGGTTTTTTTTTTTTTAAACATGCAAAGGATTGACCACCACACCCTCGTACGGTACAGTCTTACCTTGACATGTTCAGATCCTGGCAGAAAAAACAAAAATTACAATACAGAGAGCTCGATATAAAAACCACAAATCCCTTCAACAAATAGTCATGCTGGCATTAGGGATAAAATAAATTCATGTCATGTCAAATGAAAACACAAAAGCTGCCATGCATCATCTCTCCACTTGAGAGCACGCTCAGCCGTTATGGCAAAAGAGGCGGAAGACGGGAGACAAAGAGGCAGATTTACTCTGTTTGTGCTCTGCTGCGAGGCATATCATGCTCTGACAGCAAATAAGCCTTCAGCTTGCGCTTCCTAGTCTAGAAAAATGCTCCTCGAGTGCTACCTGACCAGACAAGTTCACTTAACTTGCTATCTAAAAAGTATAGAAATCCTCACTTCCTGTCAAAAGGCTAAAGCCAGACAGGTGACAGCAAGACACATGCAAGCCCCTTACCAGGCAGGCAGAGGCAGCGTATGACTGGACAGGAAGTCTTCAAGTCAGACATGCAAACATAAACGCCCAACAACATCAAGACATCAAAAAAAAGCTCTACGATGTTTTAAGTTGTTAGTCAACAGCCAGTAAACACGACGGTCCTGTGAACGCTGAGCTAAAGTCAGTATGCGAGGAGGGGGCGGGGGGGAAATGAACAGAGGCCCAGAGCTGACACCTTCAGCGCAGCAGTCTGAAGAGTGAGATCGTAATATCGGCAGCTCATGCAGACACAAGATACCGGACTGAAGAGAAAACTGTACGTAGACTACACTTACAGAGGCAAACTCTGCAAAACCCACAGGACCGTCTTTGGATGCTTTACACGACTGTGTCGCAACAAAAGTGTTTTTACTGTCCGCTGCGGAGCGAACGCTCTGGAGCGGCTCTGATGCGCTCACACTGTGCGTACCTACTGGAGAAGGAAGACATTTCAATACATGAAATCCATTGCCAGAAAACACCACCGCCGCTGCTGCTGCTGCTGCTGACATCTTTACCTCAAATGCTACCAACTGCACTGTGGGAAAAATAGCTCGCACCTAAAGGCCGACGTGTAATAACTGTGTCACTAAATATTTACAGGAAACCAACAGCTTTAAGTTAACCACATTTTTTGAGCAAAGCTCTCTGGTGCATCGAAGCTTGAACGTGCACAGTGTTGCTTTTTTGGAACACAGAACTGCAGAAGATGGACACACCCAAAGGAGGCTTTGATCACATTTCCTATTATTGTGATATTATTATTATTGGCCATGAATATTAAGCTAGCTATAAACTGCTGATAACAAAATTCCAGCAGTTGTCAAATATTTACTCCAGCCCATCTTTAAGACTGGGCTTCTCACTTCCCTTTCACACGTGAAACACATCTTTAGAACCAACTGAATCTACTCCTCGCTGCTCTGCTGTGTGTGATAGAAGCAAGAAGAAGGGGAACACCAACTTTCTCAGGCTGTGGCTTCTGCTGAAGTAATAAGTGTGAGGTCACAGAAGACGGGGCATGGGCTGGCCATGGCTTTCCGGTGATATGTTGGTTCACATGCACATTTAAAACAAGAGGAACACGCGGCTAAATTCGTACACATGAAGAGAGGAAACTGGCCCTTCAGGCTCATCATATAGAGGACAAATTTAACTCAAAGCAGCATTACAGATGGAGACAGATTTAAACTGACGTCCTAATAACACTAACAGGGTCACATCACTTTATTTACCCGCAGTATTAGCATCTCTGCCACCAGATTTCCTGTTTACACAGTATCAAAAGAAGAAATTACTTTCTCTGTGCCCTCACAGCTCAGCGGGGAATTTTTCCTATTTAGTGAGAAAACAGCCAATCACAAAAATGTCTTACATTCATTTTTGTGGTAAAATAAATGATGAACTGTAGAGATTTCAGCAGCTTTCAACATGCTAATTTTGGAGCATCACTGAAGCCTTAATGTCAAAATACAAGCACAGTCATGTTCAAGCACACACACACACACACACACACACACACAGGTATAAAAATCGGGGATTACCATAGGGAGGTGCAGGCCGGTTCGGCACATTTTTCTTTGATGGGAGCACGGGATTGTCCGACTTCTGCTCACACACACACACACACACAAGGGAAAAGAAAAGCAAAACTCATCACACAAAATGATGACCCCGGCAGAAATGTCCGCCAAGACAGAAAACCTTTGGACCTGACTGTTTTTACAAAAGTGATACATTGGAAGAAAAACAAGAACTCAAGATGAGAGCAGAATTAACAGCATAGCTTTCTACAGCTTACGTGGAAAACTGTACTTTATGGTGCAACTGATTCCAAACTTCAGGAGCCCTCAGAGCTTACCTTTGACATCTGACTGAAGTCGGCAAATCCGCCCCCCTGGCTTCCAAAAGAGTTGCTTCCAAAGGGGTCCACTTTCCCAAACAAATCTGCGACAAGAGTGCATTGAAATGCATTTTGGAACATGTGAATACATTTATGGAAAGAGCCAGACATTATGATGAAGTTCGGCCCCAAACCACACACACACACACACAGAATCATCTCTGCATCTTGCTTATTCTGAAAGGGCCCTGCGAGCTATTTTCAGAGGAGGGAATGTGGCATGACTGTTTAAATTTTCCATGACATTTCACAAAAACCTGTAAAGCGGAGGTTTTGTTTAACCTGACGTATGCATCTGATCAGCTAATTAAAGGTGTCAGTTGGTGTTCTGTTAACCAGAACTGTGCCTGGGCTGTTTTGAAGCTCGGTGGTATGCCAAAAAAAAACAACAACAAAAAAAAAAAAAGCAAACTGCAGATGGTTAGTGAAAAAAAACAAAACATTGTAATAGAATATGTTTGTTGTGAGTGTGTGGCCACAAAAGAGCCCATTCATGTGCAGCATGCAGTGTTTTCTTTTGGGCTCAGGTCTACAGTTGCCTCTGTGTTCCTCTGAAGCACGTATAGCGCAGAGCAGAGCATTGAGCAGCAGCAGCAGCCACTAACTTAAAACAACTTCCGTGCCGAATGAGGCACAGCACTTCAATGGCAGCAGATATAAAGACGGGACAGAGGCAGGAGTGAACTGGTTAAAAGGAGTGGCAGTGTATTCTAGTAGAGCAAGACCAGCAGTCACAGAGTTTCTGTTATATTTGGCTCGTGCAAGCCTCCTGTTTTTCCAGAGTAGGGGGGAGTATTTTTAGTTGGCCAGTAGTTAAATGCGTAGGTACTGGACTAAAAATAGCCCCACACCACAGGAAAAATTGAAGCCACAGTGAGTAAAAATGGTTTGCCCCCCTGACGCCCCCCCCCCCCCTAAAAAATAAAATCTAAATCTTAACACGTCACCCAAAATGGCTAAGAATGACTCTTTGAGATGGATTTCACAACGAGAACTTTCTCTCGTGTTCAGATGTCCGTTAATAGAGTCACATTCTGGGAAAGCGGTGCGGAAAATGTGCTGTTATTAGTACAAGGATTACTATATATTTGTTTTCTTTTTTTTTCCACAGAAGAAAGAAGTCACATCTCATTTTGACTGCATAAACAAGCTAAATCTGACGAAAACAGCAGAAAAAACACATGAAATCATCTGAATATCTTGGCACAAATACTCTTCCGAAGATGCTCGTGTACCTGAGTCCTTTGGTTTTGATGAGAAGGGGTCCCCACTGCTGAAGGCACTCGGCTAAAAAACAAGAAGCACATGTACACTGAGTGAGCTGATGTTCAGAACACACACACACAATGATGAGGTCAGCATAACAACTACAAATCAGTGAAGTCTTGTCTTCAGTGAAGACATCTTCTTTCTCTCAGAAATGAAAACGTTAAAAAAAGCAACAGGTTTAACAAAGGAGCTTTGGTTTTCTTGCATTTAAAAGAACCTTGATTAGCACTCCAAAGAAGTCTCAGTTCACTGCTGAAAAAAAAGAGGTCTGATACCTTGGCTGGCGGTGTGGGTTTTCTACCAAAGGGGTCTGCAGATCCAAACAAGTCTGACTTGTCGTTCCTCTTAAAAAAGTCTTCTGAAGAGGTGCCTTTGAAGGGATCACTTTCTTTGAAGGGATCTCCCCCAAACGGGTCTAGAAAAAGTGATAAAACTGTCATTTACACAATCTGACAAGAAAAGCTTATTCACAGAAAAAAGTGCAAGGCTTCCAGCTACAAGGCAGAGGACAGGAAACGGCAACAACTGGGTGTCACACTGTCTGTATTCATACATGCCATTAATGTAACAGACTTTGGGAAAAGATCCATGACTGCGAGCCTCTGCATGCCAGGTAAACTTGTCTAGATCTTGAAAACTGATACAAGTAGAATGACGTGGAATCAGCTGGACCATGTACAGAGTGGCTATTTAGTAGTGTAATGAGAACAACTATGAGTTTTCACAGTGGTCTGTGCCCAAAAATGGAAGTATACTTGTAGCTGTGGGCCTTACAGAGAGCAGGTAATGTGATACAATACGTTTTTCATACCCTTGAAGAGGTCAGACTTGAAGGGGTCTTCTGTCTGGAAGGGGTCTGCTGGAGGTTCCTTAGCACTGCTGTTAGTCCTGCTTCTGTTGAACATGGCTACCTTTGACTTGAAAGACTCATCCTGGCGAGGACAGAAGGATACAGAGAACATCAAATCCGAACGTGCCACTTTTCAGACAGTTTGAAGTCAGTTTAATCAGTTTGTTCCAACAAATCACAGTGAGACAGTCATTAAAAAAAGCACGTGCACTTCTTAAATACACTAAAAAACATGGCGAATAGTGAAGGGCTCAGCACCATAACATCCATGGCATACAGAGACTACAACACATCAATCTCCTCACCGCACTTCTGAAACCTCCGTTCTCCTTCTCGGTGAAGCCTTCGCTTAAATCTGGCAGCTTGCTCGGGTTCCCACCGTTGACATCATTCAATGCAGTGTTGTACTGTTCAATGGTCTTGGTCACCTCTTTTTGGTTGTCCTGGATCAGTGACAGCTTACTGCGAGCCTAGAGGTGGCAGCAAAGAAGGTGTCACAATCTTCCATCTGGCAGCAATTGGTAAGAAAACCACAGAAAAAGTCAAAGTGAAAGTTGCGTTGGTGAGTTATTTTCCTTTTACCAACCATGAACTACAGACTTCTAAATGTTGAGTAATGCATCAGACTCCTGGAAATGTGACTTGAGGCGAGTTAGTGGTTAAAGTGTTATGAAATGAGCTTAACCACAATGATCGAATGTCAGTGCATGTGCATAAATATGATTATCAGAGTCAGACAAGTCATCTTTATCCTTTGTCATGTAGTACATCCTCATGTAACCTGTTGTCTCTCTCTCTCTCTCTCTCTCTCTCTCTCTCTGTCTGAACCGACCTGGCTAAGCTCGTCCTGGGTGGTTTTGAGCGACTTAACGATGCTGTCCAGCTGGACGCGGCCGGTGAGCAAGCTCTGCTCTAGCTGGGCCTCCTCCTCCTGCAGCCGGCTCAGGTCTGACTTGGTGCGGCTCACTTCATCTTCCTGGCTGCGGATGTCGGTCTCCTGAGAGCGGATCTGACTCTGCAGGGATGAAATCTGGAGGGCAGAAGCAAAAAAAAAAAAGCAAAAATAAACAGTTTTTATAAATAACTTTAGTTTCACTTCTTTTAAGACGTCAGGAAAGCTTACGACACAATAAAGCGTTACTGGAAACCCAACGATTTCCATGTTTGTTATATACATGTCCCTTCAATACACCATGCTTCTAACCATCTGCGTCTCATCCTGGCACTTCTGCTTGACGTCGTTGAGCATTCCTTCGAGCTTGGAGCGCTGCTGGTCCATCTCTTCCACACGTTCTTGTGCGTCCTGTTTTTGGGACTCTAGGTCCTGCAGACTGCTGTTCTCCCTGTCCAGTTCATTCTGCATGTCCTGAGGGGTCCACAAAAAAACACACCATCAAATGGATGCACAAGCGTTTACAGAGTACATGTGTCATCTGGGTACAGGGATGGGCCTGCATTTATTTCAGATAAGACTTTTACTTCTTACCTGAACGTCACTGTTTTGTTGTCTGATGACTTCCTCCTTTTCCTTGATTTCTTGCTCCAGAATGAATTTCTCTCTACAGGTAAACAACACAGAAAAATAATTGTCATAACTAAGAAGAAGAATTTGATGCATTCAGTGTAATTCTTGGGTTTGTTAATGATATGCAGACCGGTTTCCTTTAACACTGCAGCTGCTAAACAGTCACACTGTGCACACGTCTGCGAGTGCTGTTATAGATTGAAACATCACTTCACTATAACGTTCCCTTCCCCTCCTCTCAGAGGAAGAAAAACAAAGCGATCCCCCTTGCTACTCAGGGTGTAGAGGGCTCACCTCTGCAGCTGAGCTATTTCCTGGCTGAGGTCATCCAGCTCTTTGATGCCTGTTAGCTCTGCTGACCCCGTGGAGCTGGTACTGTCCTGAGGCAGCAGACACAGAGACAGACGAGTGAGAGGGGAGAGAGGACAGGGCGAGGAAGTATGAGGAATGAGGTACAGTATGAGGACAGATAAGAACAGAGAAAGCACACAACATCAGGCCAGAGGACATCAAGGGATGAAATGGATGCAAAGAGAACAAAAAAGGAGGGAGAATGAGAGCAGGGAGGACATGTGTGGTGCACAGGAGGAGAGAGGAGCTCCCCGCTGCTGCGTCTAACAAAACAAAAGTCACAGGAAGGAGATACAAACACCTCACACAGCTAGAGACCAAGAGAGCCAGACAATGTATGAATGACAAGAAACGCTTGCAGACAAGAAGATACGATACAAAAGAGCAAAATCCGGCTTTTAGTGTTCAACAAGCCAACATACTCAATGTACTGGCACTCCAAGTGCAGATTATGCATTTGTACTGCTTTATCCTTAAATTTCACTCTATTCATGGCAATAGTTATCTTTAGTTCTTAATTTTTTTAGTTATTAATTTCATTTTAAATTGGAAATTGGTCTTTACATTACGCATCATTGCCTTACAGGTCACATTATAATGTTATTTAAATAGATAATAGTTGACTGACACCCTGTTCTAAGTCTATTAAACTCCATGGCTCCCTTCTAGCTGGGCTAACAATGGGTCCTGGGACAGGCCACTGATGATGAAAATCCAGCAGGTGGCAGTATTTCTTGTGCATTAAACTAGAGACAGAGAATACAACAGAACAAAGGCGCCACCTTGTGACACAAAGCTCTGCTACTCACTCTGCGCATATTAAGTGCAGCAAGTTCTGGCCTCAGGGAAGAGATAAGCCCCACATAGCTCTGCTAGACAGGATAGAAAAAAAACGAAAAGCATAAAAAACTGTTTCACACCCAAAGAGCAAGAAAGCAAGAGAGCAGAATTTAAAATGCATATAATAGTAGCTGAGACACATATGCTGCAAGGCTTCAGAGGTGCAGTGGGATATAGTGAGGTCTCACAGCTGCAGTCCTTTCTGATGGAGGGATCATATCTGGAGTGAGTGTGGAGGGCGGATCGATGTCTTTGGTGACCTTCTGCTGGATCAGATACATGGCCAGAGAGAACTGCTCCCTCGTCAGCTTGCCTGTCTGTTTTGTGTCAGCGAGTCCCCTGTGGAGGAGGAGTTAAATTATGTACTGTGTTCATTCTGAGGTATGATGTCAGTAGATTAAAGCTCAATTAACAACAGCTCCACTTATGCCACTGTCACTACTACAGCACATTTCACTTTTTCTGTTCCACTATTACAGTGGAAATGTGTTGAACTCTGCACAAGATGGCGCCAGAGAGCTGTGTTTGGTACATCAGTTTGCTTTCAGTGCTTTCTGCAACATGCAAACTTGGACGTTTTCACAATTTCCCCTCTGCTGTTGTGTGTAAAGACCATCTCCACCTGAGTGCTGGGTTGGTTGTGGTTGGGTTAGCTGCTGATTTCTCATTGTGGCTTAGCTGCTAAGCTTGTAGGAGAGAGCTGCCATCTTTGTTAACTTTCTCAGTTTTTTCCTTTTTTTGCCCAGTTTCCAGGTTGAGTCAGGGCTGTTTGGTTTCATCTTTTGTTTTGCTCTTTGGCTCTGTTGATCTGGCAAATAAACTATTTCCCCCCCCAGTTCTTTGTTACTTCCCTCTTCCCCTAGGCCAACATGGGGACATAAAAACACTCAGATAAAGAACACTGTAAATAAACAGCTGTTGGTTTAAATAGCATTGTGCTGTAGTCTCACCATATCTGTGCCAGCATTGTCTGGGAGAGAGTGGACTGCATAAAGATCTCGATGACCTCACCGCCTGAGACGAGGCCGTCATTGTCGGCATCTGTATTCTTGAAAATCTCATCGTATCTCTCTCTGTCTGCCACTGGTACCACCCAGTTCACTGCGGGCTACAGGGAACAAAAGCAGATTAGAAATGATGGAGACAGAGGCTGCTTTAGCAACAGGTTGAAGAATACAGCAGTATTTAAATAAAAACTCATTATTTCTTGTCTGGGTTGTTGGGAGATTAGACTCCTAAACTATACAGCAAACATCTAAAGTGGGAAAAAAGGAGCACAGCCAGACCACGTGACCAAGCGTGTCACCAGCAATGCACCTCTTCCCTTTCAAAGAAAACCTGTTTTTCCAAAAGTCACAAGTGAAATATCCCTGCAGCTATATACAGGCAACCTTGGTACAACACTCAGAACAATGTGGTAAAACAAGTCCAGCCATCAGCGACAGAAAAGAGTTAATACATGAACTCTTACATACTGGTCTCTGCCTTTTGTCACATTTAGGGAGGTGCAGCGGGAAAAATGTAAGGATTTATTTTCTGTAAGGATTTAATGTCCTTTTGGTTACAGCTTGTTTAAAAAAAGAATTAGTCCCATTAAGGGAGTGACATCATAATTATGAGACTGAGACACACCATGAAACATACACGAAGACCTTTAAGAAAGGGATGTGTGTGAAACTGCAGGCAAAACAATCTGCATGCTGTTTCCTTCCTTATGAAGGAAATAGAGCCAATAATACAACTGAGAAACATCTGCACTCCTCATATATCACATGTGTATATAATACGGTGTAATAATTCAGAATGAACTAATGTGACTGCTTCTCCACACTGAGAAGAACAGATAATAATATCGGACAGCAACACCATGAAACCACATTTTATTACTCAAAGAGTAACTAATGTAGTAATGCAATAACAACAATAAGGTGGCGTGAGGCGACGTACCGTTGAGCTGGATTTGAAGGAGTGTTTTGGAGAGAGGCTGACAGCGCTTGTGCTGATGGGAGCAGCGCTGCCCAGAAGAGGAGGCGGAGTGCTGCGCAGGGTGTCTTTGAGAGGAGCTGATGCAGACGTAAGACCGGACAAAGCAGGCAGCACGGCCACCGCGCCTGGAAGAGTAACCGCAGACTTTTTCCTCTTAGAAGGGGGTATGAGGGAGGCAGGTAAACTACTTGGGACAGGCTCCTTCTCCATGGCGCGATACACAAGATGCATAGCCTAGAAAATCAGAAAACGAAATTAAATATGTTCTTTCTATAGCTGAGCCTTCTTTAACTACTCAAGAATGACAGTTAAAGTCCACAACCCACACACCCACTCAACTTACAACAGTGAATTCTTCCTTATCCAAGTGTCCATCTTTGTCTACATCACTCAGATCCCAAATCTACGTAGGCAGAAAGCAAAAGTTGGAGATGTTTTTAATTGTTCACAAAGATTGTGCGTCATTATGTCACTCTGACATTAAACCAGCACCTTTCCCAACACATCAAGAGGTAGCTTCGAGTTTATCAAAACTGGCCTGACTTTATCACCAGGGAGAAGGCCGTTTGTAGGAGAGAGACTCTCAAATATTCCTTCGAACTTCCCTTTTTCATCAGGCTGGGAAAGACAAAAAAAAACACAAACAAACTTCAGCTTGGGTGATAAGACTGAGTTTCTATCATGAGTTACTGACATGGACTTACCCTGATTGCCCACTGTGAGTCAGGTGCTGCAGCCGAAGCAGTTAGTAATGGACTGTTAGTGTCTTTCTGTGAGAAATAAAGTGGAGATGAGACATTAACACGCACAGCGAAAAGAAAATACATCTCAAAATGTTTCAAATCACACGTCTCAGGAAAAACTTACAAATCTGGGTGCTGCTAAGTTTTGGTTGAGGTTGTTCAGACTGATATCATTCCCACCCTGTGCTGATGCCACCAGTCTCATAGCTATGAAGAAACCCTACAAAAGAGGAAGAACACATACTCTAGACTCTGGTATTTTGTGCACACATCAGCAGATCAAGCACAACAGCAGAGTTACAGAGAAATGCTTACCCGCTTATCCAAATAGCCTTTTCTTTCTGAATCGGCCAAATCCCAAATCTTTAAAAAACAAAAAAAAAAGGAAAATAAATCAAATCATCTGCTGTTTTAAGTCAACATATTAGTGTTTATTTATTGTGACCCACCTTCCCCAGCGTGCTGTCCGACAGTCCAGACCTCTTAAGAAACTGAGCTGCATCGCCGGCTGAAATTCTG
The DNA here is from genome assembly GCF_900634625.1 of Parambassis ranga. Taxonomy (NCBI): domain Eukaryota; kingdom Metazoa; phylum Chordata; class Actinopteri; family Ambassidae; genus Parambassis; species Parambassis ranga. Next base: position 2,371,046 of record NC_041037.1, on the reverse strand, counting down.
CCAGTGTTTCCTGGATCCAGCTACAATATGAGCCCATCAGACATGACAATACTCACTAAGAGCTTTACCATGACAGACAACATTCAGCTGAGAAGGTATCACATGGAGCCTTACCTGTCTGTAATAGTTTTCATAGGCTGGGTTTCCATTTGACAACTGAAGAAGACAGAAGAATTAAATAACACTGGACAAATGTCAACAACTCCATTCCTAGCTGTAAGATTAGCATCGCCTACATCATATAAAAAGACGCAAAACACACCCTACGTCCTTACGGTAAATGTCTGTTTTATTCGATTTTAGCATGTAGTTAATAATGTTTAGATTTAAAGAGAACCATCCTCGCTGTATGTGCCTCCCCCCTCCATTAAAACGTACAGTAACTTTGCTATCCTCACTTCACCTAGCTACCATCCTCAACGAAAACCTGCCAAAACGGTTTCACCGGAACATTTTCACCACAAATTACGTAACCGCAACGTGGCGGAAGCTTACAACGACCGTCACTGTCACTTTATATCGACACAAACTAAAATCTGACACTTTTGTTGAGCTGTTGGAAGTTGTTACCTGACTCAGAGTCATGAGCGCCGCCATATTTCCTGGTGTCTCGGGAGTGCGCACACGCCCCTGAAGCGAGCGGGGACGAGCGGCGACAGAGACCTCGGGAGTGGTTCCGGTGGGCGTGGCTTACCGGCCGGCACAGGGATAACCACAACAGCTGACTGCTAATACAGTGTATGCGAGTGTAAATCTTATTAAAATGGCCTGTGGTATTAAATCTGACTGATGCAAAGCTCGTTTTACACGTAGTGTAAACTATGTTTGCTCATTTGAACTATTCCAAGCTTTTATATCAATAGAAAATAATATAAATATTGTCTGAAGGACATGCTACAGTACTATACATGATTATGTGCAATGTTAACATTTGTCTACTACTAGTTGCGTCCATATTCGTAAATAAGGTCTGAGTTTAATCTTATTACTGCAAACTGGATGTGCACTCGAGGAGAATTTGATCCATACACAATTCATCTGGACACCCAAAGACACATCAGACTTATTTGGAGTGTGTTATCATCCCATTAATATATGTAATGGATCAATTAATTTGTTTGTAGGTCATCATTAACACACAAAAAACAAAAATGCTTTATAAATTAGATCGGTTAATCCCAAAGTGTGAGATTAACACCATACAAACTGTGACAACACATCAAGGTTACAGTCTTTTAATAAAAACTTTGGTATCAATAACATTCTGTCCAATAAAAAATAAGTGTGTGACCCTCACAGGAGTCACACCAGGGGCTCACAAGACTTTCAGGACACACTGCAGGTCAGGTCACATCACCGTGAACAACTCAAAAAAAAATCATTGTGTGATTAAATTGAGACTAATTCATATTTTAACATTTAATTCACTGTATTTAACGTTGTGAAAAGGAAAACAAAACGTCAGTGCCACCGTAACCAAAATAAGTTATTTTACATGACTCTTGATTTGTCTCCGTTTTGATTATCTGGGGGTGCGTGTAACTTTGAATTATGTACATTTTGTCCTTCACCAGGTTGTAAGAGGACTCTTCCATCATCACGTGATTTATGGTAAATGATCAAATCTCTATGGCTCTTCCTTTTTCCCCACTTTAGCTCTTTTTAACCACAGCTTTTGGTCAACTTTCAAAATACAGACAAACAAGGAAATCTGTGAAAGTAATTGTGTTGCTCATGAAAAATCAGGAAAACAGCAGCGAGAGTGCCGCCTTATTATCTGTAATTACAAAATGAGGAATGAACTTAAGTTAGTGGAAAACCTTACAATCGATCCAGCAGTTCAGGGGTACAACATTATGACCAAAATGAAAAAGACACCACGTCCATTAACACCCAACTGGCCCCCATTCACTACATTTAACCTCCCACCCCAACCCCCTCAAGATGGATTGAGTCCAAATTCCAGGAATAGGATGCACAGCAGCCACAACAGCCCTGGGAAACACAGGACAGGAGTTCTGAAGGAGGGGCAGAAAAAAACCATCTCTAGCCACACCTCCTCAAAGCTCGTCTTTAGGCTTTGCTTCCTCTTCATCCATTTCTGAAAGTGCTTCCTCCATTTCGTCCTTTGTGTCTTCTTCCTCTTCCTCCTCCTCCTCCTCCTCGTCTTCCTCTTCTTCATCCTCAGCTTCAGTGTCTTGTTCTTTGTTCTTCTCCTCCTCCTCTTTACGTTTTAAGTCATCCTGCTCCTGTTTCATTTTCTTCTCTGGCTCCTGTGGGGAGAGATTAGATTATGACCACAAACGGTCTCTCTTAATCTATTCAGATTTGCACTGGCATTTTGTGCTGCACAATTACAGTTTGAGATTACCAGCGTACCTTTGTCACGCCCCATGTCTCCTTTGCAACGTCTTCTGCTTCCTTGACATCGTCTGTGATCAGGAAGTTGTCAAAGATTGTGCCAGATTTGACCTAAGATTAGGAATGACAATCATTACACCACAGTTCAAGCAACATTTTAGTAATAACAATCTCTTTAACAATCTCTTTCTCCCATACCTGCCAAAGATCAAGACCTAAAACAGCAATGTTGTCAAACTTGTAGATGGCTGAATCAGGACTGTATTCAGGGTTGTCAATCTCTGGGTGCACCCAGGCTCCTTTGTAGTTGGGGTTGTCAATCTGTCTGGGTTTCCACTCTCCCTGTAACACAGAAGATATATAGCAGGTTGCAAAGGAGAACACACAAAGCTTAGGATCTGTCCACGACACATTCCAAATGAATCCTACTTTGTATTCAGGGTTGGGGATCATTGGGGGCTCCCACTCTCCATCCATATCCTCGTCCCAATCTTCAGGCTTCTTAGCATCAGGGTCTGGAATATTTTCAGGTTTGTCCCAGTCCTAAAAAAAAAAAAGGAAAAAGAAAACACTCAGTAAAAACACTTGTTTTTCAAAAGGTAGCGGAGTTACAGTACTAAGCTCACCTCAGGCTTGGCGTCATCAGCGTCGGCAATCTTAGCACGGTCATCCCAGTCCTCTGGCTTCTTTGCTTCAGGGTCCTTAATTTTCTTAGGTGGCAGGAAGTCCCAGTCTTCTTCCAAGCTGCCAGATTCTACTTTCTCATTGTCAATCTTCACCTCATAGGTCTGATCTGGATTCAGGATCAGTGTGTACAGGTGGGAGAGCTCATCATCCTAGAAAGAAAATGTACTTGGATTTAGCCACTGATGGAGAGAAGGGTTTGCATTTTAGAATAAACACTGAACAGCAGAATTACCTTGCATTTAACCTCTTTCTTGATGAGGTGATTCTTGCCTTTGTAGTTGAAGATGACATGGACTTTTTTGGTGCTGTATCCACAGATGTCAGGGCCTATGTGAAAGATATTTCATTACAAGATGTGCTGCCAGATGTTAAGTGCATTACATTTAAATCATTACATACCAAACATAAGGTAGTATGAAGACTCTCCATGCATGTCAGTCTGATCCAGATCAGCGGGGAAGACCTTCACGTAGCCACCCCCACAATCAATCTTCTGCTCATGCTTGACTGTAAACTGAACAACCAGAGACTTGCCCTCGTTGCTGAACGGCTCAAAACGGGCAGAGGCAGCATAGAAACGAGCATCTTGGCTGGTCTGCAGACCTGAAGCGGAAACAAACATTATAACAACAGGGATCAAGTTGCAACGTACAAGTTTCTGTTTCACTTTCATGTTTTCATTTCTGCTGATTAATTCAATACAAGTGGGCAGCTGTGGCTCAGAGGTAGAGCAGGGTTGTCCAATAACCGGAAGGTCGGCGGTTCGAACCCAGCTCCTCCCTAGTCACTGTTGTGTGCATTCAATGAATGCGTATGAATGAACCGGCGGTGGTCTAACCCCTGGGGTAGCTGTGGCTACATCTGTAGCCTACCACTGCCACTGCCACTGTGTGAATGTGTGCAATATAAGACCAATTATTATTATTATTATTATTATTCAAACACACACTGAATGCCAAGTATCTTAAGGCCTGCTTGATCAGTAATTAATTTATTAACACACTGTAAATATGTAAATAGGAAGATTTAGATGAGGAACCTAAAGTTTTACCTTTGTCTTTCTCTGCGTCTCCATAGAAGTTTCCAGCCGTGAGTTTCCACTCTCCATAGTCAGACTTGTGTTTGGAGTTCACCCAGCGACTTCTCCATTCATCTAGAACAGAAAGTCATCAGTGAGGTTCAACACGTCTTTCAAATACACCATGTGACTTCCCTGGAAATCAAACAATACGTCTGAGAAGCAGCTATCAAGATGTAAACCTAGTTTGGTTCGTCAAACTGCAGATTGCTAACTTTTAGTTATTGCAGTAATTTTGCTAGCTTCAGGGCCTTGCTAAAGTTAGCAAGCTAACAACTTACTTTATGTTAAGATTCTGCGATGGCTGCTTTTTGAAAATGTTTTTTTAAATGATATAAATATATCTAACGAGAAACACACGATGATACATTTGAGCAAATGATGGCTGAAAAATCAAGCTAGCAAGCAACCAATTAACGCTAACCTCGTGAAAGACTGCAATTATAAATTAATGTCAAACTCACCACCGTCCAGAAACTCCTCCCTGAAGTAGATCTTTGCATGGACGCAGTAAACAGCTAATATTACAGCTGCTACACCTAAAACTTGCATTTTGCCCATTTCAGCTCTACTTCACGAAGTTATAAAGTAACCTTCACAGCGCTGAGAGGCGAAGACGTTGTGGAGAAGGAAGAGAAGGGAATATTTTAGAGTCGCTTCAGCTAACAGATGTCTGCCTGTGATTGGACAACAGCAAGGTGTGCCTGGACCAATCAGCGTAGACCACGAAACATATGTCCTCTGCGGAGCCCGGTCCAGGATCAGTTTCTTATTTAAAGCATTTCACTGGTGTCGTTATATCAACTGTCCAGCAGAGGGAGCCAAATATAAATGAACTAGATAACACAACAAGAAGAGGACTCCACTTTTATTTTAATTACTAAAGTGCTGTCATTATGTGAACCATACAGCAGAGGGAGCCACATATATATGTATATATAAACAGAAGAAAAGAAAAACAAGACTAGTAATGATTGATCATTGATCAGTGTCTCATGTGTGTGACGTTTTTGTTTTATGTTAGCAGTGATTGTTTTTTTTCTCTTTTTCTTCTTATATCTCAACTAAAAATGAGGAAATGGAACTGTTACAAAGAGCTTTTTCATTCAAAGATTCAAAGATTATATTTGTGCTAAATGAGCTTCTACGCGAGGCTGTGATGCAGGCTGGGTATTTTATATAATCAAAGAGATGATTCCCAGAAGCTGAAGGGAGCAAGTTTGAACTTACAATTAAAATGTATTCCGCATAACAACATTGTGATTGTAATAGAAAATAAATATTACTAAAGATCCAGTTTGTAGTAGATCTAGTTTTATAAAGGTTTAAAACATTCAAAAAAATGATATAATACACCTCTGTGTTGTGTTGCATGTAACACTAATACTCTTGTAATACCACTCTTTACCACTAGGTGGACTAATGTGGCGCCTAGTGGCTTTCATGCCAACCAAAGGCAACGAAGAAGTGACAGACGTTACCCACCTGTGTGATGATGATTATGATGTGTGTGCTCTGCTAAATGCTAAAAACAAGCCCAGCTCGAACAGTCCACCATATGTATTAACTCCATGGAATAAATTGGACCGTAGTCGAGCAGACTGCGGTAAAGTTTATAGTCTGCCTGTTTGTTTGTTTGTTTAAACTTTCTACTACGTCAGCTCCCCTTACTTGATGTCGAGAGAAAGATTACTGAGGTAAGAATGGGTTCTTACTTTGCCCCCTGTAGTGTTTAAATTGTATTTTTGACTCAGTTAACATAAATATGTGTAATTATAGTACAACATGATATATTTACAGAAACAACAGTGACCCCATTCTAGGGAGAGTACTCTAGAACAGTGGTCCCCAACCACCGGGCCGGGGACCGGTACCGGTCCGTGGGTCATTTGGTACCGGGCCGCACAGAAAGACTGAGCAAAACATATATTTTTCATTATCTGAGTCTGAAAGCTGTTTCATTTATAAATCGATCAGATTCATCCGCCTGTGCCTTTAAGCACCTGCCCAGACGCTTGTCTCGGTCACGGGATACGGCCCCAAAATTAAGCCCACAAGCAGCACAAATGAATAAAAAACAAACGTCTTTGGAGAGCTTCTTCGGAAAGGGGAAAAGGCCTAACGAGGAGACAGAAGAAGAGGAGCCTACCCCTTCAAAGAAAAAGAAACCCGCATTTAAAAGACTATATCAGGAGTCCTATTTAAAATACGGATTTATTGCAACAGGTGATTCTCACACACCAAGTCCGCTCTGAGTGATGTGTGGCGACAGACTCGCAAATGAGGCAACGAAGCCTTCAAAACTGCGAGACCGAGCACCCTGCATTAAAAGACAAGCCATGGAAGAAAACATGAACAAGAACGACTGAAGCAATTAATGACGGCCAAAACAAAATTACGGAGTGGACTGGACATAAGAAACACACTTCGGGTGTCATGTCTCCCATTATCCCCAGATAGGACCGCCTCATTGCTGAGAAAGCTCAAAGGCTCCCACTAATTAAGCATAAGAGTAAGTTGTCTCTTTATGCACTTTTTTTCTGTGCCGGTCCGTGAAAGTATTGTTTTACATGATACCGGTCCGTGGTGCAAAAAAGGTTGGGGACCGCTGCTCTAGAAGGTCTTAGGATGCGTGGTAAACATAGAATTGAAGTAAATAGATTGGCCATATGACTCAGTCTATTGGATGTAGTTGTTTAGTAACATTAGAATAACATTTCCAAGAGTTTAACTCGAGGCCTGGACAGTAGGATTAGTTTCGAAGTCATTTCGCCAATCTCCCTATTGGCTTCTTCAAACAAATCCTTGAGGCCAGTTGCCTCCATTGAAAGTCTGGATGAATGAGAGCATCCACAGACATTATAATAACTTCCAACTCTAATGTCAGATCATGCATCCATAGTGAAACTAAAATATGTCGGCTGCTCATCCACCTTTGGTCCATCTTGGTACTTGTTTCCCCATCAGTACACACAAAAAGTGTGAAGAAGACCAGGCGAACAGTTCTTGAGAAAACTAAGAGACACACAGATGCAGGGATTCCTTGTAAATGGATCAATGAATGCACAGAACAGCTGGCCACATCTTACCAAGACAAGCTACAGGTGTCCTATGTCAGTAAAATGAAGAAAAATTTGATGGTCACATTTACTTTGTTTACAGAACGCAATGAAGACAGGTCCCAACACATCGGATGATCACCACCTGATTCCTGCACCAGCCCTGTAATCCAGGTAAGACCTTTAAAGGAGTTCACTGTCACTGTATTCCTGTAGATCAGCGGTCCAAGAAAATGTCAACAGCCTGCAGCTCAATAGTATATTGTGTGCAAACAAATGAATTACCTCTTCGTTGCCAGATAAGATTGCATTTAGACTATTTTGGCAATGTGAGGAGCATAGTGAGCAATTTTGGTTCTCTGCTTTTTGTTGTCATAGTAATTGAGGTTCACCATAGGTTACAGAGAGTGAATAGTAAGTCAAAGCAAGAAAAGCAAAATTAAGTCATTAGCATGTGTGCCGGTGGGTGCTTTGCACATGTGCATAAAGCAAGACGGGTTTGAGTGAGTTTGAATGACATTTTGTTTTTGTCTAAGTGAACTTTGAGGCAAAGACAGGCAACTGGCGCCAGCCATCAGCCCGTCTTCCTTCCCCCCTCCCTCTGAGTGATCTGCAATCATGTCAAGAAGGGGAAAATGGTGTCCCTTTGAAAAGTGTTCTTAATCAAACCCAATTAATTCCGCTCCTTTCCCTTATTATTTCCACCGTGGACCACGTCCCGCTAGTCAGCCTGTTAACTAGAGCCTGGGCCCCAGTGAAGGTCATGCTTGACCAAGCAAAATAACATAATAATGTGTGTAATTAATTACTAGTTCTGAGTATGTCTTGGGCAAATCTGGGTGTTGTTACTTTAAGTCTCTTCGACAAAGGTGTGGTGTGAGACTAAATATAGTTTTGATCATTTTCACAGATTTGTTATGCCAGATTACTGAGGCATGCAAATGGTTATAATTAATCACCTATGTAGCAACTGCAAAATTAGTAGTTTGCAGGTACTGAGTGATTATCATTTGTTGTCTTCATTATTATGTTTCCAAAGCTATCTGAGCAAATCTCATGTTCTTTAGTTAGTTTTACAGTTGGTGAGTGTAGTTAAGTATCCCTCTCCACTAGCAAATTATTTTCTAAACTACCTCAGAATTTAGGTGAAAGTTTTGAAAGAGTTTTGAAAGAACGTTAGAAAGGTTTTCTACCAGGGTAGTTTTCCTTCTTATAATGAATGGGAGCAGAAAAGTCATACGGGCTACTGGAGGGCAATTATAGCTCAAGCCCTTGTGGCCTCTGTAGCCTAGTAGGCGGGCCCCCCTGACACCCCTGGTTGGGCCTGATGGAGTGGAGCTTCATCTGCCTAACGGCCTGGCAAAGATCCATAGGCCTGGGCGAACACAACAGGCCTCCATCAGGCCAGCTCGATCTGTCACAGCTTACATGGCCTATTGTGCTGCAGCGCTCATTAACAGCACAAAGTCATGTTGGTGCTGGTCACTAATGGATGTGTGGAAAGAATAACAAGGTCCACAATCGAAGTGCTTCTACAGTCGTGCTCTGTAACTTTATTCTGTGTTTTGCACATAGAAAATGAAAGTTACGCTCTAAAAACCTAAAGGGACTAGAAATTAATATGTAATGGAATTGAAAAAAGGATGAAAAATAATAAACATCCCCAAACAGTTATGTGTCTTCTAGTAAAAAAAAAATCCTTTTATTTCTTTGGCTCTTTAGTCCACAGACTGACTGTGTTTGTATTGGCAAAGGGCTATAAGTTTTACCAGAATATTGTGCCAAATTCCCTTAAAATGTATTTATTATACTAACTTAATGACAGTATTTTTTAATAAGAATGAAATTTCTGATCCCTTAAATTCATGACATAAAATGCAAGTAGAGCCGCAGACAAAAGGAAAAATATGTAGTTAGCTCAGCACCCTTTTGCATTAAATGAATGCACACACATCAAATTCACATACAATATTAAACACCCAGTGTCACAATGATCTTAGCAGTACATCATTATGTTCTTGCCTGTGGTCCAACAGCTACATGAAATTGTGCTACTTCCAAGAAGTAGGAGAGGCTGCCAGCACCCATTAACTTTCTCACTCTAAATCCACCTGACTTAAGTGAATATTGTGTCAACAATACAATGAAGAGTGCCCTTTACCAGTTAGGATGATGATTAAGACAGTGTAACAAAAAGAGAAGATGATCTGTAGTGCTGTATCTGTAAATAAAAAAATAACATCAATGGGTTGGTCTTGGAGGAGGAGAAAGGTTGTTCAGAGTTTGAAAAGGTTTTTCAGGGGCAGCTGAGGACAGTCCGTCTATGGCTGAGAATCTGAGGTTAATCGCTTTAAAAGCAGTAATTAGGTGTTAAGAGGTACGCTTGTCTGTCTAAATTAGCCTCCAAGCCAGATTACGCTCTATGACTTCCGACTACCTCCCCCATCAGAACTCAACACTCTTTAAAAGGCCATTTAATATTCCCTTTAAACTCAACTGATGATTTTAAATATTCATTTTTGCTCACTTTATAGCAACTCTAAGTGTAGTTAAGAAAGGCTGGATATTATTTTCACAGTTAAATAAACAAAGTGAAAACCCAACCAAACAGATATACAAATAAACCTTTTTATAATTTATACAAAACACTATGGCATTCTAAAGAACTGGATAACACCTTGATGGGTCAGTAACCTTAATCAATACATGGTCATCTTACAGCCAGGCACCTGTAGACGGTGTTAGTGCCAGTATAGTGTTTTATTACCACCACAAAAGTCAACAAACTTTGTTGTCAAACAATAATTCAGTACAAAACATTGCTACCTCTGACTACGTGGCTCTACTTAGCGTCACTGTGCTGTATAAAGTCAGCATTTCCCCAAACATTTGCAGCTAGAACAAAATAAAGGGTCCCCAGAAATTCAGCAGTATTTCTAGGGGTCAAAGAAGTTCATTTAAAATAAAAAGTTTCTTATTTGTGAATTTGATAAAATATCTGTCTTTGGTGTTATGTATTCTCTTCATTGGTGCATCAGTCATGAAGTTTTCATAAAGTTTGTAAACATTCACAAGCAGCTCAAATATCCATCCATGTTCGGTCACATGTGCTGCCAGGTCTTGTCCATGGACTGAATGTGCTCTTTGGCCTTCATCCTGAGTGCTGCAATGCTGGAACTCCTGTCGTCCTCCATCGGGTATTTATCATTGAAGCTGGGTGGACACTGGTATGGAGGTGGGCCCATGGGCTGCATACCTTGGACCATGCCAGGCGGGGTGTTGAGGAAGCTGTGGCTTGGATAGGCAGGCTGCAGGCCCTGTGATGAACCCATGAATCCTGGAATTGTGTGCATGGGTGTGGCACTGGAAATAGGTGAGGTCAGCCAGGGATCTAGTGGCATTGGGTTGGCTACTGGCCCAACGCTTGGAGGCATTGGAGGGCGATTGAAGGATAGCATGGGGGAATCATGGAGCTTCATAGTGTTAGAGTCCATCTTTTCTTGACGTCTCCACTTTGCTCTTCGATTCTGGAACCATACCTGAGCAGAAATGGATTAAGGTGAGGGGGTGCAGTGACAGGAAAGCACTGAATGGTAGTATATTGTAATTTTACAAGAGTTGTCCTGTGGGCAACACCAAGGTGATTGGTTTAATGTTCTAGTCCGCAAACATGGAAAAATGTTTCTGCAGACATGCAGCTTTTCAACTACTAAGTACTTAGATAGAAGATACTTTTTTATACATATCTGGACAAGCAAGTACAAGGTTATTGATTTCAAATGACTCCAGCAAATTTAACCTAAAAAAGAAATCCAAAAAAGTAAAATAAACAAAATTCTATTTCAGGTCCTGCTATTGAATTGATGTCTCTGCTGGCACCCTGTTCAAAACTTACCTGGATTGAAATCATGCCAGGAAAAAGGCTTTGTGGTGCCCTTAAAGATCATGCAGTTCGGCAACAACGTGTGTAGATACACAAAGATCAGGCCTCGTGAAATAAGATGGTGTTTGGCTGCATTAACAGTAGACATGTTTGGTGCTGTTCAGGGGTATAATTGTATCAGCTATATATATAACTGAAGAAATATTACGGAGTGCTTCACTGCACGTTAGGGCTTTAGCAGCTTGCAGTCAGAAATGTACCAGTATTGGACCTTTCATCCGTGTAACTACCCTGAGCACACAAGCAAAATCATCTAGGTAAGGCCTAGATTTGAACCTCATGTTGTGAATTGATATTTTGTTGTCCAGATATGAAAAAAGTCAACAATTTTCATATAATGCCTAAAGTCCTTACCTGAACTCGAACCTCAGGCAAGTTAACCTTCATTGCGAGCTCCTCACGGCTGTAGACGTCGGGGTAGTGGGACTTCTCAAAGGCTCGCTCCAGCTCGTGAAGCTGGTAGGTGGTGAAGGTGGTACGGTTTCTTCTGTGTTTCTTTTTAGTGTGCTCTTCCTCCTTAGTTGTCTCTGGAGACCCCTCAGCAATGTCTACTTCCTTCTGCATGTTGCTCATTTCTCCATCACATTTGTCACCAGAGAAAAGGTCTGATTCTAATATTAAGGAAAAGAGAAAAAAAAAGGAAAATGTTATTTGTCAGAAAGTTGCAGTCTCAACAACACATTTTAACTCATTTCTCTGCTGCTAAATAATAGCTTCTAGCTGTATAAATATCTGATTTTGACAAAAGAAGATAAAAAATATTGTATGCTAAGAACATACTTTTGAAAATGTTTGAACAGTCTGCTTTCTCCTGTTTGACCTCATACATATTTTCCTCATCTTCGGTTGCGTGATTTCTACACAGACACAATCTAGTTGATTGAAGCAGCAGTAGATTAGTAAACCTCATCATATGTCAACACATAGATAGAAGAGAGTAAGTGTAGTGTAACTGCCTCAGTTACTTGTCAAAGAAGGCTGTTATGGCAGTGATATTTTCTCATAATAGAACACACTTGAGCAGACTTTTGTTGTATTTGTTTGTATTTGTTTTTGTTAATTGCTTGGCTTCTCTGTCAGTAATCCTTTTTGCTCCTCCACACTGAATTATCACATTGACCCTTATTAAATGAACATGCTCTACTATACACAGCATTTTAAAAGTTAGATGTCCACTTTTTGTGAGGATAGCTGTTGAAATAAGGCCCAGGAAACTCTTTTAGGAGTGTTATTCTTACTAAAACCTGTAACCCAAATAAGGTGCAAGATTAAATGTATTATTATAGTAAACTTTTTAACATACCGGCTGATCAAAAAGTGAAATTCTTGTCATGATAAATCAGCTTAATGACTAATGACCTTTTTTGTCATTAAGAGTTTTGAACCCCAGGGGGTTGGCAAGTCCAGATGACATCATGTCTTTCACTGAATTCTTCCCCTGCTGTAATCCCATAGTAACAGATGCCACCAGTTAAACCTGCAAGTCCCTGCCTCCTTTAATCTAACAAGGGCTTTAGGTGGCCTCTGTCAGTGCCAGGTAAACAGTCACAGTCCAGATTACGTTTTCCAAGAAATGAACGTAGAGCAAGTGTCTGCAACGTGAGCTGACTAATCATACTTTTAGGCAACATAGGTAATGGGTGTTTGAGTTTAGGGACAGCTGTGGTTGATCTAAGGCTACAGCATTAGAAGAGTGAGATGAGGTCAACCACATCCACACTGGCCAGTACCAAGTGAAAAATAAATGGGTCAAAATACATAAATCAAAAAGTTGTGTGATGATTAGTAAAATATGAATTCACCTGAACTTTCTTGCAGATAGATCCTAAGTTTTATAAGACCTGTCTAAGACTTATACTAGGTTATTAAACTTGTAAATGGTGGCAGCAGATCATCAGTATGTCTCTCTGGAAACTAGAAGCTGAGGTCAGTAGTGATTGTTGGAAAAAGTGAAAACCTTCTCTACAGGTTGTCTCTGCCATAGCTCATCCGTTTTATCTGCTCTGGCTACTGTACTCTTGACAGTTTGTAGCTCTGTTGTCATGGGAAAAAGCTGAACATTATTTTGTCTCTGTTGGACACAGATATTCTATGTTGCCAGCCATATTTAAGCATGATGGACAATATAAATATCTGAAAAAAAGAAGTAACGAACTATACCAAAACAACTCTTTATGCAACTAAAATGTTTCTATAGCCATGTTGCTTAGAAGTCAAGCTTCTATCACAGAGTATATTATACTCATGTTGGGTTAAAGGGCCATCAACTAGCAGTATAATTTCCTCTTTTTTTACTTCACTTAATTTCAACCAGTTCTGCCAGGGTATCAGACATGCACTGCTCTAGTCCTAAGGACATTATTTTAATTTTACTCAGTATTCTAAAGTTACCAAATCATAATAAGTCTGGCTCAATGGACCTACATGCCAATGCTATGGCAAGTAGAGCACAGGTATGACTAATTGCATTAATCTTGGCACCCATCCAATCAGGTGTGACAGTAATCTTGCATGCACAACGCCCAGACCCAAGCTCTGTAACACCTGAATGGAATGGAACCAGTAAACACAACGGTCCCCTGTTTGACAGGACAAAATAACAAAATCCGGTCCTGCTACATCAAAGTGTAAATCTACATTCTGTAAAGTACTATGTGTTGTCCTTTGAATAGATGAAGACCTAAATTTACAATCAGTGCTGGAATATAAGCTATAGTTACATGCTTCAGACAACCAATCAGCTAAACTGTGATAGCTGCTGCTTAGCATTGAGCTCTGATGAAGACCACTGGTACAAAACTGTGTGAAAGTGTTGCGTCATAAAATAGATGGGAGTCTCTGACAAGCTCATTAATAGAGAAAAAAACATTTGCATTTTGTGCCAGGTAGTACTGTTTCTTTTTGAAAAGACTCACCATGGTAGGATGACTGCTGAGAGCTGTCACCTAGTTCTGGAAGGTGTCCATAGTGGTCTGGTGGTATCTGCTTTTCAGGCTCCTGTGGGTTTGCTCCATTGGCTTTTTGACTGTCATCTCCTCCCACTGAATGGAGTAAAGGGTCTTGGTCTTTAGTGAATCCCAGTATGACATCAATACTGTGGACCCTGCCTCCACCACTCGCCCCGGCTCCTTTTGCCATGTCATAGTTGTCCAGGCAACTATCATCCACTATTCCCAGGGTATCCATTGACAAATGCATTCGAGCCTTTGAAGACACCTTTTCTTGTCCTTGTCAGAAAAAGAAGTCTACCAAGTGAGACAGTGTGAAGTAGTTGTTGTACTGTGTTCTGCCTTACATGCAATGGAGCAGATTTGTGGGAAGTGTAAGGAATGTATCCTTTGAGGATCCTGTCAGTGAGGCTGAATGTGTTGTTTCCCCCAAAACAGAACAAACTCACATCTGAAAAAGAGTTTAGAGAAAAGGATAACTTTGGTAAAAAGGTAATTTAAGGGCTGTCAGTAGTTAATGTAATGTCTTTTTGGCATGTCCCTGCATTTAGCTATACAAGGTATGTTATTTTAAACAGTAAGGGTGATTGTCTTTTCTAAGTGCTCCATCTATTTTCAGAAAAGCTGCGTTGCTGTTGTTCTACAGGGTATTTTTGTACCATTAAAAATATAGGACGAATTCCTAACCATCTTGGTGAGCAGTTTTGCTCTGATCAGTTTAGTTTATGAAGGAAATGTAATCCCATTCCTCTTTATGGCTGATACAGTTTTGCCTTTACACTTTACATCTATTTGCATTTTACTTATGATCCAATTCGGCACATTTTTATTACAAACACAGACTGCACTCGGACGATATTTCCATCATTTAGATGAATACAAACAATCACTATGGGGAGCTATGCATCAATAGCTGACATAATTGGGTAAAGAAGTACAAATCTTACCTTCATCCAAGTTCCTGACACAAAGCTACACTGCGCACATGGTGTCTCTGTAGGCCATAAGTAGACAAATGACAGCATTTACTGTAGGCACTTGTTAACTCCCAGTTAAGTCCCTGAAATCCCCTGCAAACAATTGAGCAAAGGACCTGCTGCTGTAGTCCTGTACAACGAGAGCATGTAATGTCTTCCGATCTACGGACAAAATTGTCCTTAACTGCATAAGACACCAAAGCTGGTGGGGGAATGGTAGTAAAACCAAAGGGTTTAAGAGGTTTATTAATTGGAATCCTGCCCCTTTAAGAATGACTGACAGTTGTTTTCTGGTCAAGTAATTGCTCCAAATGTGTCCTGCATTCAGACCCCAGAGGGAGGCCATTGCTAATGAAGCCTCAACAAAACTTTCTTTCAAAAAATCTATTGTCTGAAAGATAATGGCTTGTACTGAGAGTTTTCACTAATCCCTTCATTACAGACAGTGTAAGGGAGAAACAACACAGAGATGGACTTTTTACTTGAATGGATACACACTGTAACGTTTTGTATTCATAAAATAGTTTCATTTAAGATGCCACGTAAGTTTTGAACCACTGCTTTTAATAATAAAAGAAAACAAACAAATGAAGGAGGTGTGGCTCAGAGTGGATAAATTGTCTGATTATATGGTAGTTATAAATATTACACCACCAACTGATGATTTCACTGTCCGGTAATGCATATTTAAGTCCTTTATTTAACTATCAAACATAACCAATTAGTGAATGGAACTAATGTTCAACTAAAGCTACTCCTGTCAAAAGTTTTCCTTTAAGACCCAGAACGACTCAAAACTACATTGTTTATATTATAATAAATAAATAGCGCTGTTGCGGGTAGATAATGTTGTTGCTCATAGCACACAGTGGAAATGAGTTGGTGGGGTTTCATCCTGCGGCCTCCAAGTTTCTCTTGTGCCAGCTGGAACAGCCAAAGCTGGTGCAGCTACAGTAGGTGTTGTAGAGATCAATCCCATCCTTAATGAGCCTAAAGACTTCACTAGAGATTTCCTCTGACCTCACTCCTCCCACCCGAAGATATATTTAGGGGTTCTTTGCATGTCAAACATACAATCCAACATGGAAAAGTCGTTTTTATGCAAAAACTTACATTTAGGTATTTTATTAGGTATTATTTATTAGCTATCTTTATATCTATATTATGCTTGTACTCCCTCCTTCTAAGAATGGTCCTCCTATATTAACCATTATCATATTTTTTTTTTATATGTATGAGTTCTTCATAATGCTAGCCTTCTGTGAACTTATAAGTCAGTGTTTATTCTATAATGCCTTTTGGCATGCATGCAAAAGATTCACCTTCTTCTTGGAATCTGGGAGCTGAGGAATTTTCTATGCCAACAAGTCCAAAACCATCTGGCAAAACTGACTTTGCCAGTGCTGTAAGCTGTAGTGCACCTTGCAAAATGTCTGCAGTTTAAGTGGCTTTGGTGACCCCTGTTTCTGACTGTCAGGTTGTTTTCCAAGAAAGCGGAGCCTGAAAAGCTCATTACTTTTGCCTGTGAATGAAATAAAGAACTTAAATATGCCCCCCTCCTAAGTGGGATTTGCCATGCAGCAGGTTGCTACCATATGGTGGCTTCAAAGAAAGTCAGGACTACAAGGTGTGCAGTGCTACCTTCTTCTAGCATTCAAAGTCAGAAGTGTAGCCCCTTTTCTGTTATTTTAGCTGTTATGCAGCCTGTTACACCTGTTCTTGATAATTTCACACTTATTAAATAAGTCATAAAATCTTCTTTACCATATATACAAACCTATACTCACAGATGATATTTAATCCATTCAATATACTGATCTGAGAATCATCAATAATTCTCATGTCATTATTGGCTAATATTTCTATGAAGCTTGCCATAAATGCTTTTAGTAAGCATAAGAAACTGATAATCATTTTATCACATTAATATATTAAAGCTGTCCCTCATTGCTTGTTTCCCCATTATCCTAATTGAGTACAAATTGGTTAAGAGGGCGCAGCGCAGCTATCAAGCGCCTTAGTTTTATCAGATGACAATTTAAGTCCGCGTCATCCTATTAGGAAGAAAGCAGCTCATGTTTGAAGGCGCTGCGTCAGCTTACAAGAGAAAAGGGGGATGGTGAGCAGCAGGGGGATGACAGGGAGAGGATGGAAAGGGAGGGTTAAATGCTGAGAGGCTAAAATGGGGGAAAAAATTACTTTGTGAGTGTTGTTCTATGTGGTGTTCTATATGCAAAAAGTCAGTAGAATAATCAACTTTATTTTTCAAAGTAGATTAAATAGCAGAATAAAAGGCCATTTCTGCCATTTAAAAAAAAATTTGGTGAAGGAAATAAGGCTAAAGAAAATGTAAATGTTATTTATAAGTCGGCAAAGAAGCTCCGACTGTGACCATCGAGGGGACAGGCACGTAAAGTGTGCAAAGGTTTAATCCTAGATTACACTGTATGTGTCCTATAGGTGCAAAAATCTACCATACGTACCATGTACCACACCTGAGAACAGGCTGCTGTGCTGTACATGCATGTACAAAATG
Source organism: Parambassis ranga (assembly GCF_900634625.1). Classification (NCBI taxonomy): domain Eukaryota; kingdom Metazoa; phylum Chordata; class Actinopteri; family Ambassidae; genus Parambassis; species Parambassis ranga. Next base: position 2,353,457 of record NC_041037.1, on the reverse strand, counting down.
TACTTATTTAACCTGCATGTACACCTCATGCATTACACAATGCAAACTTTAGAAGTTTCAGCTCTTTATCTTCTAATCCTTTAGTTTGTCATAATGGACAAGGAGTTAACCCTCTCTCTGCTCATCCAGATTAGGACCTTCCCATTGTTAATGCTTGTCTCACTTAAGGTCTAATTTACCATCTTTAACCTTTTAAAGAAAAACGTTTGAGCCTTATTGCTTAAGAGTCTTTAATAATGTTATTAACAGGGCAAAACAAAACAGTCACATGTTAATTAGTACTGTAGTAAACAATATGCCATGTACAGAAGCTCTCCACAGACAAAGCAGTAGATTTCCAAGTAATGTCAGATAAAGAAAAGAACAGAACTGAGCAGAACGGGGAGAGAAAAGGCCTGGTACAGTATATATAATAATGATTAACAGTCACATGAGGGTACACTTCTCCTCTGCGGTCTGTTTTAGCTCTGTCATTTTGGTCTGTGCTTGAGTTTTCAGTGTATCCACATCCATGTTTTGAAGTTTATTGAGCAATGAATCATTGGTCTCTTCTTCTTCCTCATCTTCTTCCACCATTTTTGCAAGTTCCTCTGGCAGGTCAATGTCATCTCCAGCCATCTCCACTGTTGCATTGTCCTGAGCGCTCTGTTATAGATAACACACTCAGACCAATGATTAAATAATAATATATAATACAGAAATGTTTTGTTGGCAACAGACATTAGACTTTTCAAGAGTGGTTTAATACTTTTCTTTGTGGAGCACCTTTTAGCTTAGTTACAAATAACATTTAATTGCAGCCATTCTTAATATTATTACATATTTTATGTCAAAATGTCTGCCTTGAAATAACCTCTTATAAGCTTTCTCATATACTTGAAGTGCTTTAAAACATGAAAAACCTAGTAATGTTATACAGCAATGACTCAGTTTTCTATACATATGTAGAGGTGGGATTATGTGTGTTAAAATGAGTAGTCCTTACATCTGGAAGTCGGTATTTGTCTCTCAGAGCCACTCTTAGATTTGCCCTCTCTGCCTTCTTTGTGGCAAAGTCCTTGTCACGCTGAAGCCTAAAAGAAATATGCTTAATTTATGTGAGACCAGTGTAAATATTATGTCCAAACCTTTGCTTTTGCAGTACATTTAACGCACAAATAATTTTAATACCGTTTTATTATTTCAATATAACACGTTTCAGCATCGCCATCCGTAAACCCAATGGCTTCCAGCATAAGGACAACTTATTAAGAGGTCAAAGGGCAGACAGAGAAGCAGGTGGCTTGAAGTAAAGCTTTTCGTAAAGATCATTGTCTTATCAGCAGTACCATTACCTCATTACAGTAATTTGTTGTTGGCAAGGAAGGAGAGTTCACACCGAGCAGAGTCAATGAGCTCCTTCTATGAAACATTATCTTATTAATCTAATTACCAACTAACACTGCTCTACTTTCTTGCCCGTGTGTGCCGGGTGGATCCCATTAGGTTTTGTCTTCGTGCCAACACTTGAACGTATTGATGCCTACACCATTAAAACCATTGGAGAGTGAGAGAGAAAGAGAGAGAGAGAGAGACTAGAACTATTCAGGAATCGATAAGAGAACTGATAAGGAATTGGATTGATAGGCAGAATTGACAATGGCATTGATATTGATAAAAACGTATCAATTCCCACCCCTACTCCTAACACGCCGAGAGCATAGAAGTAAACTCTAGGGTCTAGTTAACTAAACCAGAAAAGAAACGACTCTGGAATATTGAAAACTACATAATCTGCCCACCGCTCTAAGTAATAATGTCCAGTATTTTAGAACTGTTGGGTTTGCACCAGCTTTGACCTGTGTCTTTTTAAGGGTGGTCTGCTTGGGTCCTGACCCGTCTTTAATAAGATTAGCTTCACTTTGGGCTGCAGCTTGGCACAAATCTGCAGTTACTTAATGTCTTCAGCAGAGTTGCACTCCTTCTACTCATTCTCTCCTATACTGCTGTGCCATTACCACACATTGACAAACTCAGCGTTCACTAAGACCCAGTTTTTGTACTTTGTCCTTCTCATAGAGGGCAAACTCGCTTAAATGTTTAATCTTCTGTTTTCAAAGCTCTACAGTGTGGATTTACTAAGGCTGTGACTCAGATCCAGATTCAGTCTTTTATCTAGAATGTATATAACATTATAGATCAGATTATTTCTAGGTTTTTTTTGTATGTTTTATTTTATTTTTTTCATTTGTCTGTAAAATTGAGTTAAGCTCTCACTGAACACACTCTGGCACTTAGATTCAATGACAGATTTGTAGCGGCTGCTGCTGTTTCTCACTCACATACAGTAAGACCTTAACTTCATTTACCTTTTTACTTAATTGATGACACCAAACACTTGAGCATTACTTGAGATTGTAAGGTGATTAAATAATTATTGTTTTAAAGCGCACTGGTTAGGAGATGTGTTTAATGGTGGCTTCTTGAAACCGAGCCCTGACGAGTTACTACACACAGAGCCTAATCTGCTTCTCTGGCTAATTTGAGCCAAGAGGACATAAACCCCAACCTAAAGCTATCCTATAAGCCTTGCTTGCATCCGTTGATGTCACACATGCATCACACATAGACACAAAAGCGTAGTTCCAAGTGCTTAATACACACCCACGTACTTAATACAAGTCAAAGATTGGACAGTCTAGTCCATCAGCTGACCCAGTACACCTGAGGCTAAGGCAGGATTAACATGTTTTTTGTTAATTCTCTTAAACTAATTAAAGTAGCCTGTTGAATGTATTTATTTCAGAAAGTGGAACTGCTTTCACAGTGAATCTCTAAGATAACAAATGTCAGATTTTACCATTTTTAGTTATGCAGTTTTAGTGTATGCATGCACATACAGTGTTTTTACTATAGGTTATTTTTAAGAAATACTTTACGACAAATTGCAGAATAATTGTAATATATTTAACGGGTACTTCGGATTATTTCACAAAATGCTTCCAAAGATGGATAGATAGGTACTTTATTGATCCAGAGGGATCCAGGATCCGAAGCCATTTTCCACAGAATGAAAATCAGCAACAATAAAAAGTTTTATTCACCCCTTAAAAACAATATCAGCTGCATGAGAAGGGTGAAAAACATAAATCTGCAATCCTTCACTGAGTGGGAGCGAGCTTACATACCAGAAGGTTGCACACTGTTAGCTTGCTGTGCTAACAGCATAACCATTCAGCTAGCAACCTAAGTAAACATCATCCAAATGGCAGCGTGACCAGCAAGTGTAGTCTTCAAATACACCACTTTTAAATATGTTTAAATGTAATCATGTGATTTATTGTCTTGTCTCTGCAACTGTATTAAGATTCCAAACGTTACTAGATACATCATGCACATAGAAAGCATGAAGTAACTCTTTTTGGAACTGAATGCACATTCAGCATGGAGTTAAAAGGATGCTGTAGATCTCTGCTGTATCATTCCTCCACAGTTACCTGTTGTGAGTCTTTTTTGTGTTTTACCTCTGTGGCTCCCAGACAAACATGATGTGGATGCCTGATTTAAGTATTTCTAATCGCTCTTGCTAATCCCTGATTAATGGATATGCAGGTTGTGTTTTCTTCTTAATGAATGACTCTCACTTACTCACTTCTATTGTGTTTACAGCCACACTTATTAAAACATTTAGACTTTTGTATTTGTCCACTTTACTGTGAACGACTGTGTATAAACAGGAGTAAATGTTCAGTTTACATGTTGTGCTACTGCAGTCACACACATTTTTTTGGTGTTATTGTCAGTCTGGCAATATAAAGATATAATTTTTGCATCTCTGCTTACTCACTTTTCTTCCACCAGCTGCCTCTGGTACTCCTCAAACTCTTCTCTGGACATGCCTTTAGACTCAGGCGTTTCCTTTTCACCTGCTGCTGCATTACTGCTCTCTTCACCACCTCCTCCGGTAAAACTCTTCAACTTATCACCCAACATTTGATTCATGAGGAATGCCATAGCCCTGATGAATTTTTGTGCAGTCCTGCAGAAGGGGAAAATTATGACAGGGAATCTAATGGAAGGGAAGAAGGGTAATAGTATGTTAAAAATTGAATCTTAGTGTTCAAATCAAGAAAATGTTTACAAGAGCTGCTCAAACAAACAAACCTATTGTCTGTTGTGGGCCAAGATGATTACACTGTATCAATAACTTGTGGCTAGAGTAAAACCGCTAAAGAGCTTAGCTCATAACTGACAGCCTACAGACAATGGAGAGTGTTTACCTTGTCAACAAGTTGCACTAGGATAGACCCCGCAGGAAGTAGGACACTACTGTTGTCTGTCCTCCGAAGGCCATTAATGACTCTCATAGACGTTAGAGATGCAGTAATAAACTAGATTTTACATTGAAATCATGAATTATTCCTGTGACGGAGCACATATTTAATATTTCATAAAAGAATTTGAGGTATTACAAGTTATTTTACTAGATTTTACAGTTTGTGGTTCTGCAGATACAAACATTCAGTATTTTTACCATTAATATGTTATTTATTCCATTTGGATCGATCAAGCATAAACAGCAAATGTATATATGGTGGTTTAAATGAGCATAAGATGCACTGTACCATTCCAGTAAATGTTAATATTCATATTCAATCTCATAACCTCATTCTAGACTAAGGATTTTTTTGTGGATTATTAAGCCTGACCTGAAAACACTTCATTTAGCTCAGTGGATTTGAAAACTCGGGAGGACTGAAGAAACTGTAAGATACTTAAAATCTTCCTGAGCAGCTCTGGTGTCTGTACTGGTCCTCCCTAAGAGTATTTTAGTGACGCTGTGGGCTTAACACCTCTTTGACCTAAAACGTCTGTACCAACAGAACTGAACATTAACCATGTAGGACTTAAGTTCACCTAATTACAAGGGATTTGTTTCAGATATTCTCTCGTCCTGCAGATTGAAGCCAAACTGTCAAGTCTGACATCTGCACACTTTGTAGTGTCTACACGTGCACACCTGAAACAACAATTCAGATTACCCCATAATTATCACTTAATTAGAGATGCAAGTGTTTCATTTTTATACTTTCAATCCCATCTTGGTAGAAGCAGAAGAAGAAAATGGTGGTCCACACAAAATAGCAACCAATGAGCTCCTTCTTCATCTTTAGTGAAAAAGGTGAAGATCCCAGTGTGTCAAATCAGGTCAGCGTTCAACTGGATTTTCAGCTACAACTGCCAAAAGTTTCTCCACTTATGTCCTGTATTGTGACTTTACCTGGTCTGACCTCTTGACTGTGTTTTGTGGCACAGCATTGAACTCGGTGAACTCAGCCAGTGAGTTTACCTGTATTAACCTTTTCAGGTCAGTTACATCGTCAGTTCTGGCTTCAAGCATAGAGTCAGTTTTAACAAAAGATCACTATAACACTATAAATATTCATCCACCAAATTGCTTAGGAACAAACATTTTTTGAGGAATTACTGGATGTAAAGTTGTGCAATTTCCATGTGGCTCAACAGGCACAAAGCTAAGTGATAATTAATGTGGTCAAGTCAATGTTTGCTATAATTTGTCCACCTGCCAAGAGGAACATACAAACTGAACCAAACAGTCAGCTGCTCTGTCTCTGCCCTGGTGATCAGACTAGATGACAACAGAAACACTATACTGGGGAAAAAGGTGAATATTTTTGTCTTCATTTTATTTTATTTTTTAATGTGATACTTGTTTATTCCGTTTCTTTTAACCTGCACTCCTGTTGCATTTTATTGTATTCTGATTTTTTTGGCAAACATTTTTTTTTGTCTTTATAGTACGTAGTTATAAAAGAGATGCTGCCAAATAATCTGTATGAGTTGGACTCAGTAGTTGTCACAGAACCTAAAGAGAAGGCAGACCAGAAGCCTTCAGGTCATGGGTCTTCAGTCCAGCATGGATGTGATATCGTTGCTTTTCTCAAGAAAAATGCTTTCGTAGTTTTCACGATGACAGCTGTTGCTTTAGGTAAGCGGCCGTATCTCCTCTGACGTTACTCTGGTGGAAAAAGTCATGCATGTTTTGCAGTTTTCTGCTCAGACTCTTCATGTTTTAAAACTCTTCTGTTGACACAGTGACTTGCTGATGTGTGTGTATTTTCCTTTCAGGTATTGGACTGGGCTTTGCTCTGCGACACATTAACATGTCAGCCAGGCATGTACAATATGTACGTTTTCCTGGAGAGCTGCTGATGAGAATCCTTCAGATGTTGGTGCTTCCCCTCATAATTTCCAGTCTGATTACAGGTCAGAGTCACATTACAGTCAAGATCACTCACCTGTGTTTTTGTTTTTTGGTGCCTTTATTAGTCTACAGATCAACTCAAATAAGCCCTGTTGAAGAATATTCTATATACACAACAAGTAAAACACTTTAAGCAGCATTGTAATGAAGAATGGTCCATAGTTTCTCTTGTATTATTGTAGGAATAATTGCAGAAAAACTTTACTAAGGTTCACACATGTTCTTTGCCCCGTAGGCATGTCCACCAACACAAAGACTTCTGGGAAAATTGGACTGAGGGCCTTCAGCTATTACATGGTCACCACAGTTATTGCTGTGTTCACTGGTGTTGTCCTGGCTGTTGTAATCCAGCCAGGGAAACTATCCAGGGAAACTGCAGCGTCCTCTGCTGGTAAGGTGGAGGCTGTGCAGAGTGTGGATTCTTTCCTGGATCTGATCAGGTGTGTATGAAAGCATTTCTAGTTTTTACCACTGACCTGTAACAAAGAAAACTCATATTTGTTTTTGATTTGTAGAAACATGTTCCCTTCAAATCTGGTGGAAGCTTGCTTCAGAAAGGTAAGGTCTGCATCGTTGGTGTTTGCATTTATCCTGGCACTAACATTTGCCACTTTCTGAACAGTATAAAACAGTTTATTCTAGAAGCAGCTCCACAGGGCAGCATCAGGACAACATGACTGATATCAGTGAGTGTGTCTGTTTTTGCTCATTTATCTAACTCCATTGTAGTTATCATTTCAACACTAATTTTACTATCATTACTGACCGATAGTACAGATGCCAGGCACCTCAGACGGCACCAATATTTTGGGTCTGTTGGTCTTCTCTGTCGCCTTTGGCCTCATCCTGAGCCATATGGAGTATGAGGGGAAACATCTGAGGGATCTCTTTGAATGCCTCAATAAAACCATCATGTATCTGGTTGACATAGTCATCTGGTATTATGTTTTTCCACTGATATGTGCCCAGAGATTTGAAATTGTCTCTGAATGTTATTCAGTCATGAGAGCACAAATTGATTGGATGTCACCTTGTTATATTCACAGGTATTCCCCAGTGGGAATCGTCTTCCTGCTGGCAGCACAGATTGTGAACATGGCAGACGCAGGAGACATTGGCCGAGGAGTTGCCATGTATGCTCTGACTGTAATCACCGGCCTGATAATCCACAGCTTCCTCACCCTGCCCGTCATCTATTTCACTGTGACACATAAAAATCCCTTCAGGTTTATGACGGGTCTCCTCCAGGTTGTCACAACTGCCTTTGGCACTTCATCCAGGTCAGCATCACTTTCAAGCACACATTGTTGCACACACACACAAACAGCATCCGACTGTCAGTGACCTTAATATTTGTACATTTTGTCTCAGTTCTGCAACACTTCCGGTTACTTTGCATTGTATGGAGGGGAATCACAACATGGACAGACGAGTGACGCGCTTCATGCTTCCATTAGGCGCCACAGTGAACATGGACGGTGTAGCCCTCTATGAAGTAGTAGCTGCTTTATTCATAGCCCAGGTTCATAATATGGATTTCAGCATTGGGCAGATCATTGTGCTCAGGTATGCTGTAATGGAAAATATGTCAAAATGTGTAAGTTTGTCTATGTGTGGAACAGTGGAAACACAGCCGTATTTCAAACATGACTGCTTAACTTGCAGTGTGGTCGTCACTGCTGCAAGCACTGGCGCAGCAGGCATCCCTCAGGCTGGCATGGTATCCATGGTGATTGTGTTAGCATCGACTGGACTGCCCACTGAAGACATATCACTGCTTATGACTGTTGATTGGCTTCTGTAAGTACACGTTTTCCTTTTCATATCTATATCTGATGGATTAATTTAGAGGAGAGACACTGCATGGTGCAAAAAAGCCGATCCAAAAGGCAAAGCACTCAAGGTTCCTACCCCCATCTAAGCCTTTTTGATTAATAATTCAATAAACCACCTTAAGCAGCTGTGGGTAGTGGCTGAAAGGAGGGAATCTCGAGTACAAGCAGCCGAAATGAACTTCCTCTGCAGGATGGGTGGTCTTGGCTTCAGGGATAGGGCAGGGAGCTCGGTCATCAGCTACAGTTTCACCATGTTAACAGGAATCAGTTGAGGTGGTTCAGGCATCTGTTTAAGATGCCCCAGGGCACCTCCCTGGAGAAGAAAGAAGAAAATGTAGGGAAGGATGGACAGTGTATCTATGTATTTGTTTTAAAAAGAAAAAAAAAACCTGAGAAGAGAATTTTACGCATGAAGACGCTATGTTGTCTAAAAGTTTTCTACATATTCTAGTAAATTTTTTGTTGTTTTCTAACCTCAGACCTCACTGTCTGTCTGTTGATAGAGATCGTCTAAGGACTGCCACCAATGTTTTCGGTGACTGTGTCGGTGTCGGTGTAGTGCAGCATCTTTCCCGACACGAGTTACAGAGCTCCAGTCCTGTAAAATAATGCTCTGTGGAGAAGAACTGCCAGCTCTGAGATGCACACAATATCAATGTTCATCAGATGACATGATGGAAACAATACAGATTTAGGTTTAACATGTTTAAAAAAAAAAAAAAAAAGATGATAAATGTAATGAAACACTGTCACACTTTCTGTGGTATCATAAGGAGCAACAAGTTTTGTAACTTAAGGAGCAAAGCGGATCAACGGGTCATTCTCTGCAGTGTTGCTGCATGGCCTCTATATGAAATTTTCTTTAGGTTTTTAGGGACTACGTTGGTAAAATAAGTATGGGCTATAGTAGTTTAGAAAAGAGTGTAAAGGGTCATTTTGTGTCTGTTTGTGTTAAATGAATTGCACTATGCACTATGGTATAAACTCAGATTTTATTCTCAAACTCCACATTATAACTATATATCATCAGTGTTGTTAAACAGGCCAAACGACTCACTGTATGGTGGTAAAAAAGCTGACCCAAGTTTTGACACATTTCCTGTTGACATGTTTGTCTTACGCTCTCACACCATCTAGTGGCAGGAGGGTCAAAATGTAGGAGAGAAAAATTAATCTGTGACCTAGATTCACCATGGTTATGCTTTGTAACACATTGTAGCACTGCAACACAACACATTGTAGGTCTGGAGCTGCAGCAGAAAATAAAACATCAGCACCTGTTTTAACCTTGTCAAAGATGCCTTCCTTGGAAATAAGAACCGTTGTTCTTCCTCTTCTCTGTCCCCGCTCAGTCTGCACAACAGCAAATGCTTTTAGTAACAGGTCAGGCATGTTGCAGTAATTCCGTGCCCCTGCAATGAACTGTTATTAATAGAAACTGCAAACACACCAGACATTCTTTTGTTTTTCTTCCAAGCAGTCAGCAGTGAAGAGCTGTGGCTGCTCCCTATGGGCAGTGAGCGTAATGCCAGAGAGATGCCACTCTGTGTTTACTGACGTCTCCCAGAGCTCAGTGCAGCTGCGAGGAGGGAGGGAGAGAGAGAGGGAGGAGAAAGAGGAGGCGAGAGCATCACAGCCAGCAAGAGAAAATTCATGTGGAGGAGGGGTTTCATTGAGGGTGAGAGAGGTTATGAGAGATGGTGAGAAAAAGCAAGAGAGAGAGAGACTGTGTCTGTGTGAGGGAGGGAGGAAGATGCTGTTGCCAGGGAACAATGCTGAAATAGAAACCTGCGTCTTTTCCAGCTCGTAGGAGGATGACGAGAGGAGGTTAAGGATGGATGCTAAATGTGAGGGAAGCAGGTGATCCTGACTTTGAGCTGCCTGAGAGAATCAAAGAGAAGGTAAGCAGCTGTGATTACATAACTTTCATAACACAGCTCCCATACGGCTGACATCACCACAGCAGGATTATAGCCTGGGGTGGTGGCATTAGTGTTGGTGGAGGGAGGAAGAGGAGGAGGGTAGCAGGAGAAACGGAGAAAAGAGAGCGATCTTCATGAGCACAGGGGGAGGATTATCTTCTTTTTTTCAAAAAGCAGCACGGGATCTGACGGGCAGAGGACACTGAAAAGATGAACACAGGATTGTGTCTGTCTCCTAATCAATCGCCTCTTCACAGGAGGACACAGCTTCACTCTCGGCCTGTATCCGTAAACAGCAACAATCGTACAGCAGCACAGGACCTGAGCAGAGGAGTGTTCCACCTGCAGATGTAAACAGTGATGGCCCACAGTCAACAGCAGCTTTAAGGAGGAAGCATCTGAAGGCAAAACAGGGAGGAGGACATCCTTTAATACGTGAGTACTCTGCTTTTACATAAGGCCTGACTTTTCTGGTTATGAAGTGCTTCTCCTCAGGGCAGATTCTTATAATGTGAGACATCATTAAATGTGACGCTCAGTGTTTCATTTTCTCTGTGTGGGGTAATTAAAGCCTGGCAGTCATGACAGAATGGCTCCTCTGCTTCCACAAACATTTTAAAGGCCATGGAAACGTCAGTTTTAGCTGACTAGCTTCTCAGTAACAGAGAGTTCTGATCAGATCTGAGCAGCTGTACTGCAAGAAAGATGAGATTTAAAAACTATATCTAAAGATGTTTTTAAAGTAGATTGTTGCTTATTTAGTCATAATAATCATTGCTGTTGGGGACATTTAAGGTGCTCAGACCTGTGTCCTCTTGTCTGTAGATGAAAGTCAATATCATAACATCTCTGTTTTGTGTCATTCTCACTTTATCTCTAAACTATAAGCCGTGTAAATGAATTATAAAAAAAGGGATATTTAAGTGGAAACAACAAAGAATGCATACATTGTCTGTCTCTTGAAACAGAATTTTAGATACTAGGTTTTAGAGGGACAACACAGTCAATAGCTCATGAAGTGTTTGGAAAATGCAGGCGGGCCTGCCATCTGGACACAAATCCCTACCAAACACACACACACACACACCACTGCAACATGTGTCTGTCAATCAGCAGCTCACTGAATGAGCATCTGAGCTGTGGAAAGACCACACACGCACTAATCATGTGAATGTCGTCCTTTAAAAAAAACAAAGTAGGGCAACATGAATTATGATTTATCTTTTATTCAATGTAAACAACTCCTCAGTACAAATTCCTCATCAGGACACAGTGTAAACCGTGTAAACACTACCTCTTTCCTCTGAGTCCAATCACAGCACAGCAGCACTAGCAGCCGCAGGCCCTGCTCCTTTTAGCCCACATTTTCTATTTTTTCCCCCATACGGGATAGCTTCAGCACATCAGTGCCGTCCCAGTGGACAAATGGACTGTGCTAACGTCTGCTATAGCATGAACTCTAGGAAAGCTAGGACAGTGATGTAAAGAGCATCACCCCCCCCCACGTTTCTGACACAAGACACACACATGATGCTCGCTCTTTGCACGACTGATCTCTGATTGTCAGGCTGTGCAAATGACCCAAACACGAGACACTGTACTAAGAAAAGACCATGATGTAATGGAACAACAGTAAACATTTGATTATGCAGGGTAATATGAAAAAAATGTATGTGTAGCTTGTATTGCCTTAGGGAACTTTGCTATGTGAACAATTTGGTGTTTTATTTTTGTCCCGTTCCCGAAGGATGAAGGTGAAAGAACCCAGTGGGACTAAGGTGTGCAGAGTTTGTGCATTTTTCATCCAGTGTGCAAAGATAAAAAATCACATACTCTGTGTTCCTGCTTTCCAAACCGTCTAATTACAGTTTCTAAAACTTCTTCACCTGAAAATAGAACCAGGAGATGCTGAGATTTGCTGATCTCTAAAAACACTGAATCCTACACTTCCACATGGTTTTCCTCTTTTAACCACCCACGACTTCACCACACCTCCAGTTCAGCTATTACAAGTTTGCACTTGAGATTATCTAGATGTAATCATCAGAGTTGCGTACAATGGGTGGAGTACCTCTTTTAATACAGCTACAAGTACTTTTAACACTTGGTTTTCTTCTGAAAGGCTCCATGAATTATTGTGTCTGTTTGTCAGCCACAGTGAGCTGAAGCCCGTCCTCCCGTCGCAGAGGATGGGTACAGCAGAAGCCACTTTACGCATGGACAGCATGGAGGTTAAAGATGAGTGGCAGGATGAAGACTTCCCCAGGTATTTGATTGTATGAGAGAGATCCTGTTTCTGATTGTGTGGCTTTGACAAACACTTGATGGAAAGTCAGTTGTCGTGTGGGTGTGTGTGCGTGCGTGCCTGCTGAAGGCTGAAAGGAAGCAGGTGTGAGCTTCTCTGTGATGCAGTCATGATGAGGTTGTACCATGTCAGTGAATAAAACAGCAGCTAGCAGAGAGAAAAAAAGACAAGTGTCCACAAAGGAGAAATAGCCACCCACTCCCTTATTGGCATAAAGAACAATGACTGTATTCATCATCATACTGAATCAAGTGCGTGGTCATTGGGTTAAAAATGTAGCTCAGTTTATAATAGAGTTAAAATAAGACTGGAACTGGAAATTCTTCATGAAACATTCACAAATGCTTTCACATTTTTTGTCTCCCCTGTTAAATCCACCCTTCAATGCTTGTTGGCGCTTTCCTTACCTTACCTCTACTGACGACATAATAACAGCAATTATGCCAGCAGCTCCGTCAGCTAAGCCCATACTTGTGTTTCAGGGTGTGTATGTCTGCATTCATGTCTGTGTCCTCCTGTCTGATATCTGCTGTAATCAGTCCTCCTGGGTTCAGCCGTCTTATTATAATGTCAGAGGGGAGTTGGTAATGACTGGTGTTGCTGCCTCAAACAACATATATTGTTTCCAGGGGCACACAGTATAGTTAAATCACCATGGAACAAAGAGTAAAATACTAGGAATGGCTGCTCATACTTTTGGGTTTATTTGTGGCTTCTAATTATAATACACTCGCACAACTTGGTAGACCACCAATAAACAATAATTCTGCCTACTAATGCTATCTGTCTTTGTTTATAGACCACTTCCAGAGGATGGAGTCTCATGTGGCCTCACTGACAACAGAAACAGTAGGTGGGAAACAAATCTTATCATATCAGGCTACCTTTGTCAACCAGTAAGACATTTTCCTGATCTGTTGTTTTAGATCCTCCCACCACTCTGAATGTCGGGGAGTCCATGACACAGCACAAGCGCCGCACCCTGGTCGCCCCCGACCTGAACCTGTCTCTGGATCAGAGCGAGGGGTCAGTACTCTCTGACGACTTTCTGGAAACGCCCGACGACCTGGACATCAACGTTGATGACATCGAGACCCCCGATGACACCGACTCACTGGAGTTCATCAACAATGGCAATGAGCTGGAGTGGGAAGGTCAGACAGGACAGAAACTATACTGAATATTTAGATTATTTTAAAGCTGATGAAGCTATGAAGTAGTTCCATAGCTGACAGTTACATTGCAGTAACAGATATCTGACCTTATTGTGCATTTTTTAAAAAGGTTAAGCAATCTGAGCACCAATTCTGCTGTCACCTTGTTTTCAGATGACACCCCTGTGGCCACAGCTAAGCGTCTTCCAGGTGAGAGCGAAGAGGAGCGAGATGCGTCTGGTCGTCTGTGGCGAACAGTGATCATTGGTGACCAGGAGCAACGGATCGACATGCAGGTCATCAGACCCTACCTGAGGGTGGTGACACATGGAGGTTAGTGGGAGAGTGTGTGTTAGGGTGCATCCATAAAGAACTAAAAACGTCTGAACTATGGTAGACAATAAGAAACATTAGGTTTTTGGAAAGGCAAACAAATTCTGAAAATGCCCCCTGCATGGGGTCTGAGGAGAAAATAAAGTCACTCCTGTCTCTTTTCTCTCTCTCAGGGTATTATGGTGAGGGTCTAAATGCCATCATCGTGTTCGCCGCCTGCTACCTTCCTGACAGCAGCTGTGATGACTACACGTACATCATGGAGAATCTCTTCCTGTAAGACCTTTTGTGGCACTCTCACAACACACTCCCTATTGTGGTGTCATATTGTTCATTGGGTTTTTTCCTGTTTTCAGGTATGTTGTGAGCAGTCTGGAGCTGCTGGTTGCAGAAGACTACATGATTATTTATCTGAACGGGGCGACTCCTCGCAGGAAGATGCCAGGAATCAGCTGGCTGAAGAGATGCTACCAGATGATTGACAGAAAGTAAGACAAACAATGTTCTAATTCTCCAGGAAATGTGAGACTGGTGCTTTAGAGGAAGATTCACAGTGTCTGAATATGTCCTGCAGACTGAGGAAGAATCTAAAGTGTCTCATCATCGCTCACCCGACATGGTTCATTCGAACTGTCCTGGCCATCTCGAGACCTTTCATCAGGTAAGGGCCAAATTTATCGCCCAGTTGGCTGTGAACAGCTCTTGAAAACAGAAAGAAGATAGTAAGATGTCAAAGTCATGTGATTTAATGCACATTCAGAAACAACATACTAGTGTTGCTGTGGCATGCCAGCAGAGTATGTGCGATGATTTGTGACACTAATAGCATGTTGTTGACGGTTCCTGCAGTGTGAAGTTCATGGATAAGATCCGATATGTTCACACCCTGGAGGAGCTCAGTCAGATTATCCCCATGGAGCATGTGCAGATCCCCGAGTGCGTGCTGCAGTAAGTACTCTCTGCCACCAAGGGTCACTGTGGAGACCCTGCACATATCCTGGAGAGCACCAAGCTACATAAATCAAAAATCATGGCTTAAGAGTGATGATAACCTCCAGTACGATGAGCAGAGCGACCCTCAGACATGTATTTATCAATCATTTGTTGTTACTGAGAGTGATTTGTGTAATTTTAGGGTTTGTTTAAATGTACAGCTGTATATTTATTTTGCTGGTCGGTAATTAAGATACAGTATGGATCTTAACAGCACAACTTCCTGTGCAGCTACCAGCCTGAATTAGTGGACTGTAATTGGGTGTAGCGTATCATTTAATTGCACTGCAGTGAATATTTCAACACAACAAGAGAGGCCTATTACAGTGTGATCTGTCATGACACATTAATCATTTATATGAATTTGTTTTAAAGGTATGACGAGAAGAAGATAAGAGCACAGAGGGAAAGGTGAGCAATAGAGTTTGTTCCTAAAATGCTTTAAATGCTGATTTTCTTGCACATCAGTTGTACTACTATTTACCTCTCGTACCTACAGACTCGAGCAAGATCAGCAGCAGAACAACTCGACACACCCTAAAGAAAGGTGACATTTTACTGTTGGAAGTCATTCATTTAATCCTATAAGATTAATATAAGTAAATTAATCTTTTAAGTGCATTGATGCTCTTAACACCGACCTAATATGGGCGAGAAGTCCAAGCAAAACATTTACATTTATTTTGGTCTTGGTTTTAATTTGTGGTGTGTAGGCCAAAGTCAATGATGGCAGAGGTGGGTCGTGACATCTGACATTAAGGTAAGAGCTCTCCCTCATTATATCCCCCCCTTCATCAGATTTTCCAGGCTGGTTTGTAATGTCAGCCTACTGTAACTAATCTCCGACATACAGGGAAATGTTCTCTTCTGCACACGCATGTATGCTTATGTGTGCAAAGCTGACACGATGCACCGTAAATCAGCTGCTTGATGTTGGAACATGGGTCACTGGACAAAAGTCTAAATAATCAGCCAGATCCAAAATTACAGTATCAGAACGACTCAGGTGTCGGATATTAAATACAGAGAAATGAAAATAGTAGTTGAGCAAAACTACACCTATAAAAAGTAATTAAATAAACAAGTGTGTGCTCCCCAGTCCTCCCCGGTGTCCTGTCCTGATTGTAAAACAGACATACAGTCATAGTGTTTAATCACTGCCATTCACCAAGTCCTGCTCATTTCGCCAAGTCATGCTTCGCCTCTATAAACTCAGACTGTGAATGTGAATCCAAGATATGTTAGCCGATCCTCAAACATCGCTCCCTGTTACATAAAGTACACAGCTGCTCCTCTCTTCAAACATGCCTGCACACAACCAATCAATGCTATTTTTAATGGGCTGAACGAACAAGGTCCAAGCAAATTGATCCCCGCCTCGGAGCCTGCGGTTAAACGAGGGGGAAATACCCGCCGTGGCTGGTCAGGGTGGGTTAGGATGGGCGATGCGGATTATTTTAGAAACCCCATGTACTGCTGACCGTTCCTACCGACCCTCATATATCAAAAGAACGATCAGGCAGAGGACTGGCCGACATCCCAGGAATGGACACAGGCACCGTCTTCTAACCACATGCCAGCAGAGAAAAATGAATATGCAAACTCGATATGTGTCGAGGTGGATTTAGTTTAGGTTTAGAGCATGGCTGCTGACACGCTGCCAAGCTGAAACACTATATATGAAGAGTTGCATGCGCTGTGAGGTTAAAGAGGACAGATTTAAAAAAAAAAAATTCAACTTTTAATGTATTTGCATTGCAGAGCTGTTAAGATGTGGGGAACATTCATTCATTAAACCTGGAACCAGCATCACAAGCTTCTTGCACAGGATTACAGTCAATCGACTTTTAGGCAATCATTCCTTCAATATTCCTCTTATCTTCAGTGACATGCTCGCTTCAAGTTCATTTCACTTCAAGCTCCTGCTTCCTGCATGTCAAGTCGAGCTGCAGCATGACGTCCGCTACTGCGAATGAAAACCGAGGGACTCTTCAAAGCATCTTCAAACAGACCTGGGAACATTGTGTACATATTTGTAATATATTTTTGACAGAGGTGTTTGCACATGGATGGCATGGCTATCATTATGGTTTAATGGATATTTGACTGTGCAATGTTGAAATCCTACAGTAGATGTAACTGATGCAAACATTGTGGTAAACGTCTTTCCAGTTCAGACTTGAATCTGCAGGTGGCATGCTGGTTTATATTCTTCCTGTCTTTGTTACATGTTTTCGTCAAAAGTTTTACAGAATGAAGAGATGTCATTGTTACAAAGGAAATATTGTATATTTAGATAATATAAGAGAGAGTCAACTGAAAAAAAAGTGTTATTTATGAAAATGTGCCCTTTACTGTTTGTAATAAAAATAATAAATACATAAATACATAAATGAGCAAATGACCTAAAGCTTTGTGGTGATTATTCACCTCCTGCATGTTGTTCACCTTTGTGGTCAAGAATGTTTTTTGAAAAATCCCGATGAGTTATTATTGGGTATAATTATGATCTATGAGTGTGTTGGCCAAGTCACTTGATGGTCACCTGGCCTGTCCTCTGCTGCTCTTTATGGGGGTCATCTGGGCTCAATATCCTTCAAGTGACTACTCTTTATTTTTATATGAACTATACTGTGATCACAAGGTATTAGCACTGAACTTTTCATTACCCATAACACACTTTAGAGTTATAATTATTTTATTATTATTTTTATTATTGTTATTATCCAGGTAAACATGAATGTATTGCCATGTCATCTGATACAGACTCCAATATCTATGGACTCCAAGGTTCGAGTCCCCCCTGACACCACAGGCTGTTTTGTTTTCACCTGGTGTTCAGGTTTGCTTCCACCCACACTAGTAGGTTTTTTAACTGTATATAACAAAGATCTATGAAGATCAGGCTTTAAAAACAGGATGAGGGGTTGTTAGGTTCATTCTAAAACACTGGCATGTGACATTTTTTTATGTGCTGTGATATCTGCAGCTCAGAGTTCAAGTCCTTCAGATAGCAGCGGCTGTAAAAGAGTGTTCAAACACAAGGTCGGACACACACACACACATCCTGGAGGTGTGTAACAATCAGGGCTGATAAGCAGAAGCTGATTAAGCTCAGAGAAATGGACATGTTTTATCACACCTATAGCTGTGACTCGAGGCACTGCAGTCACATGGTTGGTTGCCATATGTACTCTAGTTGGTTGCATCAGAAATATGCGTGACGCAGCAGGCAGAAAGGCTAAATATAGAGCTCCTGGTTTTCACTCAGCTGAAGTTGTCCAAGCACGGAAAGTTACAAAATAATAAGTGATGTAATACAGATGTCTCAGAGAATATTGTGTGTATAAATTGTGCAAATAATATTTCTTTTCCCCCTGTCCACTAAGCTCCCTTATGATAAATGGCATTAAAAGTTTAAAACCTACTTATTCAAATTCTGTTTTAAATAAAGAGGATTCATTTAATTATTTACAATTCTTTACATCTTGTCCAAACATCGTTGGGTGTGTGATTTGTCATGCCTTTGGGGTGGCCACTGTTCACTGACCCCTGACAGCAGCAGGTGGAAAATTAGGGATCTACTTTCATGCAACTGTGAGGCTCTTCAGTAGCCCTTGTCGGTCCCGTGGGCTGGGAGGCGGTGGCTCATTGGCCGCAGGAAAAAAGGGGGCGGATTGGTCTGAGAGGCTGTGACGCCGCGGCTCTGAATCCTTTAAATGTCCGGCAGAGAGATTGTCTATCAATGAAGTAGTAAAAGGGGGGGAACGGCTGCAGTGGAGGAGAAGGAGAAGGCTTTGTTAAGACTCTTTGCGTTGGCTGGGCTCCCTGCTTTTATTTACTGAATTCCAGAGGTGACCAACACACAAAAAAAAGAATTAAAAAAATGAAGTTCATCATTGGCATTGGAGGGTGAGTATCATTTTATCCCTATAATTAGCTAAGAAACTGCACAAGTCTTCAATGTGACTCATGTATGTGTGGCTTTAATTTCAGAGTGACCAACGGTGGGAAGACCACTCTGACTAACAGACTACTAAAGACATTACCCAACTGTTGCGTGGTGCATCAGGATGATTTTTTCAAGGTAAGCTAATTAAAATCTTATTTTTTTGTCTATTTTTTTACATCAAGATGTTTGAAAGGTAGAGTAAGAGTTTATTTGTTTTAATTTAAAAAAAAATCTGCTACATTAAAGTTGCCCTTGAAGGCATTTTATGCTCAGAAATAAGCCACCAGTCTGACCTGCAGATGTCCTGTCATCGCAGTAGCCTAGTAATACATCTGGCTGATTGTCTCCTGGACAGCCAATGAAAGGGCTGAGCGTCCCCACTTAAAGTCAGACTTCGTCCTACTACTAAACTACCAACATTTTTTTTTTTTTATTAACTTCATTCGGCTTTTTAAAAAAAAAGAAGCCAGAAGATTTTATTTTCTCCTGCAGCAACAAATCTTGTCGTGGTGCATTCAGGGCCCATCAGGAAAAAAAAAACACATGCTTAGGACTAACCCTAATAATGATCTCCACCTCTTCCTCAAGCTTCTCCTGCGTAGCTTTAAAAGTTTAAGCAACTAAATTTTTAAAAACGCTTTCAAATAAAAGAAAGAAAGAAAACAGCTGTCACCGTCCGTTCACTTTTGGTGGAGACGAGTCCCTGACTTGTCCTGTCCAGGTGCGATCAGCTCCGACTGGTTACTAGGTTGCAGCAATGTTTTATTGGTGACTGTTATTTCAGAGACCCGATCAAATAGAAGTCGGGGAGGACGGCTTTAGAAAGTGGGATGGTAAGAATGGATTTCGCGTAGGAAAACCTTGCAGTAATGTACTTTTTCTTTCCTGCACATTTCTTTGGTTTGGTAACCAATCAATCCTAAAACTTTTCTTTTCTATTCAATCAAACATTCTGTGAATGCTACAGACATTCACTAACCGTGACTAATGTGTGTTAAAGCACATTGGTGAGCAGTGTTGGTTTTTGCATGTGTGGTGAAACCTCTTCTTTTTCTTCTCTCTTCCCTTGTTGTGTATCAGTGATCGACGCCCTGGACATGGAGGCTATGGTCAACACTGTGAAAGGCTGGCAGGAGAACCCAGTCAAGTTTGCGCGCTCTCACGGTGTCAGCCTGTCACCCGAAGCCGAAGAATCCGAGGATAAGGCCGTCCATATTCTCATCGTGGAGGGATTCCTGGTCTACAACTACAAGTGGGTCCCTGTTTTTTTAGTAACCCACAGGCCTCTTGACCCTCTAAAGCTTTTCACTAACCTGAGCTCCTGTCTGCAGGCCTCTTATTGAGATCTACGACAAATGTTTCTACATTTCCATTCCTTATGAGGAGTGCAAAAGGAGGAGGAGGTAATGAGCTCCTGGAGTGACTTCCTTCTACAGATTACACTCATGGGTTTAGCCTTAATAACACCTGATTCTGCCTCTGCAGTACAAGGACGTACACAGTCCCTGACCCACCTGGCCTGTTCGACGGCCACGTCTGGCCCATGTACTTGAAACACAGGAAAGAGATGGAGGACAACTGTGACAGAATCGGTCTGTAACGCCTCTGATCCTCTGTGTGTGTGTCTGATTCTAACATAAAAAAATATGCATCTCTAAATTTGTCTGTTTTTGGACAGTGTACCTCGATGGGATGACATCAAAAGACGATATCTACAACAGTGTGTATGAAAACATTCAGAACTCCCTGCTCAACAACTTATAGGTAATAAAAAACCATCCATCATTTGAGCAGGCAGGTTAGTAAACCTGTTGGATTCAGAGTGAGTAACGTCTTTATTTCTCTCTCTCTCTCCACAGCAGGACGGGGCTAACAGCGGATTTGTGTACAAACTTGTAAATAGGATTTTGAGTAACAGTGTAACAACAACACTGTACTTCTAGCCTGATATGTAAATAGTCATAATCACACTGTAACTTATTAAAGGTAGGGTAGGAGATTTTGAAAACTCAGTGAGAGTCAGCCAGATTTGGAAAGTAAACACACGCCCCTTTCTCTCGGAGCTCACCCTGAAGCCACGCCTCCCAATCACATGGACGCGCATCACCTGAAGACGAGCTGCGGTCTGTGACTTCGGCCATCATGCACGTACCTCTCTGGTGCACACAGAGCAGGAAGAGAGTGACAACCAGCCAATACTCTGCACAGGGGCGCGTCGTAGGATTGGCTGATGTTTTTAGTGTTTTATAGCTTCCACAGATGATTCATATTCTTCGTTTTAAAGCAAAACTGCCGAACTAATCGGTTGCTATCGGATTGTAAAGAGAAGTTACACTAATTTAACAAAAAGTGCATCAGAATGAAACCTCCTACCCTACCTTTAAGAACTACTGGTAGAAGCGTTGTGTTTTGTATAATCCTGTGTAACTTTTTGTAAAAGATAAGCCACCTCTGGACTGCCCAGTGATTCACACCAGATCTGAACTCTGAGCTATGTGAAGAAAGCATCAAACTGGGAGGAAAAGAATTTGTGTCTCGCAACTCAAAGAAATAACTTGAATCTACTTCATGGTTCCTGTTTTTCTTTCTACTGTCTCAAAAAACACACACAAACACACACACCTGTATGAAGCCTGGAATGAGTCATGACATCCTTATCACAGCAGTGAAGGTGTTAATGAGAAAAGGTTTTCTATGAAAACAGGAAACAACATTCATACTGACAACAAAGCATGCCATCATATTTTCACACTGTAGCTGCCCATGTTTATTAAAACACCACACAGTGTCCCAATATATTTCTGTAATGTACTCACAGTGTGTTTATGTCTTCCCACAATGCATGTGTGGTCATCTACATATAGTGTCTGTAACACCCATACTTGTGTTTACCTCTCTAGCTGA
Source organism: Parambassis ranga (assembly GCF_900634625.1). Classification (NCBI taxonomy): domain Eukaryota; kingdom Metazoa; phylum Chordata; class Actinopteri; family Ambassidae; genus Parambassis; species Parambassis ranga. The sequence goes on along the minus strand of NC_041037.1, from coordinate 2,331,794 downwards.
TGCTGAAATGCTTCACTCGGGCCTTTAACAGCATCCTCCTCCAAAGCTCATGATAAAATGAACAGCGTGATATTTCTATAAACACCACCTTTCACCTGCATCCACTCAGAGAAGGTCAGAACAAACGGCTTGCTAAAAACAAACCCCTTCCCTGTGAGCACCAGGGGTTTGTTTAAAGGCTTTTTTATGCTTCTCTGCTGTTCTAACATTAACTAAGCCTTCATGCAGTGCAGATTGAAGGAGGTAAAGCCTGCGCTGTGTGAACGGGGGGTTTGATGCTCGACCCTCAGCCAACACTGTCTGTCTGCACAGAAATGAGGGGAGACACAGACGGGTGCATTTTCACTTTTATTGATTGTTAAAATCAAAAAAGCAAGTGAAGGATATTTAAACCATGCCGCTGTGGTTTCTGTAATTGTCTCTGACAGATTTACAGCAAAGGAGCGGTGTCACCCAGACGGTTTTCTCCTTGTAGTCGCCTCTCACTGTACATCACTCTGAGGAACGGCCGGCCGGCTCTGTCTCAGGAGCAGGCAGGGTGTGTTAGGGGGGGAGTTCAGAGTCTTGTGATGCGTTTCTGGAGGTTTTTACATGCCAACAGTTGGCCCGGGGCAGAGTGTCGCTGCTCTGTACGTTTATATTTAGGCTAAGTGCCTGAGGTGTCAGGGGAATATTTTTAACAAGTGTACAGCCAGTTACTGATTGCCACACACTCAGTCTGGTCTGAGTCAGGGGCCTGTTCCCCCCCACCCTGGTAAGGTGAGAACCTTGTGGGTTGGCATGTGATCCCACCTCACCGGCCGCCATGGCAACCCCCCTTAAATGTACAGCTGGGGGCGTCCATATTAGGGCGGAGAGCGAGTGAGACAGCTGTCACACGCCTGAAAGGCATCATACGAGTGAGCCAGGACCCCTGAGGCATGCAAACAGTTGTGGTTATGCCGCAAGAATATTTATGACGGCCTCACTGACACAAACACGGAGGACCAGCTGAATCCATTTTGAGGACACACTTGACTTTAACCCCACTTATTCAGCATTTATAAGTAGGACCTGACCACTGAGTTATCCATCATACATACTTATCATAGTGCACAGTTAATAGGTTTTTCACTCATGGCAGTATTGTCTCCTGTGTTACTTTCTTTTTATTCTCAAGACGTTGACTTGATAACTTTAAAACAAACTGTTAAAAATTCGAAAAATAATGATTATAGTAATAAAAACCCTATGTATATGTAACCCTTTATTAAATGTTCCTTACTGAAAACAAATAATATACATTTAAATGTTTCATAATAAGAAAACAAATACACAAAATAAGCTTTGTGTGCCAACAACGACTAGTCGCCTCACACTGTACTTTACTGTAAATTAAAACTTAAATTAGCATTATTTTATGTCAGTTTAGGTAAGTTTTTGGGGTTTTTTTTCAGCCGTGTGTGAACAGCTCTACTAAAGTCCACCACACAACCTGCTATTAAAAGGTTAACAAACACATGGAGGACTTAATACACCATTCAACAGAGAATGAGGCTGAAGGTCACACACAATGTACATTATGAAGATGTCTTGAAACTAAACTTATAGCCCAGCATAATGTAGATTAAATGTTATGATGATTGAATCATATTAGTTGAAGTTCTGGTTTCAGCTAATATTATCCAAGAGAGGGTTAATGATGAGTTCTGAAGTGTTTACTGTTGCATATGTTATATTACACAATAGTACATTACACATATTAAATAGTATATATAAATAGTATATTAGTTACTTTTTGAAATGTAAATATAAATGTGTGAAGGCACCACTAACAGTTTAAATAACATAAATAATAGAATTACCTAGAAAGAACTTTTTCACTGCCTCCCTCACTTTATCAAGCCTGAGGCTGTGTTAACCCCTCAAGACTTTACGTTTTCATCCAGGGTCAACTTAGCAGACGTCCTTTTAATAGATGACATATTAAAAAGCTTTGTCACGTGCAGATGGAAGAAAACGTGATGAATCATGTTGCTCAAAGCTGAAACGCGAGCAGAGCTGAGCGGCTGATTCAAGCACCGGTTAATCAAAGATAAGAAACCTGCAGATGACGCAGTCGAATGACCCATCAGTCATCTTTCACCAGGCATTCTACACTTTTATCTACACTTTAAATAAAGCAGTATAATAATGTTCATTGTCCAAACATTGTTTCAGCATCTCACCTGTACTGTCTCCCCATGATCTGCTGTAAACGCTCGGGATCTATCATTTTATCCTCAGAATGGCCTCAGGGGAAGACAACAGGTATATTCCTTGTACGGGGAAGTTTCTTGTGGTAAAACCATTTTAAGACCATCATCATCATCATCATCATCATCTTCGTTTAACCTCACAAGAAGCAAAGCTGTGAGCAGCCCTGGGTACCTAGATTCATGGGATAAGATATATTCAAAGCGTAAAAGAATTAGTCTTTCACACGGGGAGAGATCTGCTGCTGCTGCTGCAGGTGACCATGAAAACAACCACAAACTGTTTATTTTATTTCAAAAACATCCTAATTATTACAGCACACATCAGATTTTGTGGCAACATTTGCTGTGATTTGTTTACGTTCACGTCAGACACACAAGAAAGACTGAATTCAACGTTTAATACTCACTGGCTAACTTTTGAGGGGTTACATGTCCTGCTCGGGAAGTCTTGTGCCAAACCAGTGCTGAGGATCTGTGGCTCTTATAAATCTGGATGGCGTGAGGCAGCAGCAGCAGCAGCAAGAGGTGGAGGAGGGCGGTGCTGGGACTTTGGAACAAGGGGAGGTCTCTTTGGCTAAGAATAGAAAAGCATGGAGGATCCATTCTGATGCCCTATTTGGCAGAGGAAGGACAAACGGTGATACTTCTTCTGAGCGGTGACAGACTCTGAGTCCTCAGTGTGTCAGAGAGTGTGTCTTATGTCATTTGTGACCCATTTCAAGCAAGTTCCTCCTGTCTGAAACAAGATCATAGTTATAATCAGTTTCAACCAGAGAAACCCGTTCAGGAATATGTTTTCTTTCTCGTATTTCTATTTATTTGACCTTTTTATGCTGCTTTCTTGTTTATTTTAATATAAAGTATTGAAATTCCTTGTCTTCCTGTTACTTCCCCAGTACTGTTTCAATGTGCAAGTATTTGTCATAAAAGTGAGACACTCACATGCACAAAATCATTGTGTAATTAAGTCATAAAGTCATGTTTAATTTTTTATCATCATTGTAGTGAGTCTTATGATCAACTAAACACTGAAACAGATTATTATATCATGTAGAAATGTCTGAGTTGCTGTTAACATCAGCCCCATATTTGACTACAGCGATATTTATGCACTTATATGAGTTAATTATCATGATGTCATGAAGTTTCCTTGCTGTAAGTGAAGAGTTGAAGTGAAGGTCCGTGTGCTTATCCTAAAACCAAGCAGTAGTTGTCGTCACAGATAATTCTGTGGAAAGAAACAAATTAACCATTAATCCAAATGAACCTGGGTGTGTGAAAAAACACCTGCTCCGATCATAAAGCTAAAATGTGTCATCACACACCTGTTTACGTTCACTTACTCTGCATCACGTGAAAAATGCTTTCCGCTCAAGTTTGTTGACCCTTGAACCAAAGCTGCACCTCTGTAACTGTCTGCCTCCGGACCTAACCACCGGGTCACTCTGGACAGTCTTCAAATGAGACTCTGAATGGCCAGTATCACATGTTTTCAGTGTGCCACATTAAAGCTTTTTATTTTGTCATTAGCTGTGAAATTGATCCATTTTGTTGCCTGAAACACAAGCTGAGAGTAAACACAGCTTTTAATGAGTCTGTATATTTGCAGTGGTTGATACTGGGTGATACCAGGATCCTCTGCAGGATGGTAACTTACAGATGTAGACTGCCCCCTTGTGGTAGATTTCTATATCTGCATGAGGCCTTAAACCTGCATCTCCAGTTTTATCAGAAGTGCTGCAGAATGGCAGGAAAGCTGCCAGCTGATTTGTATTTATTGATCTTAACTGAACTAAATTCCAGATAAATCATCTTTTAGTTCGTATTAATGGTAGTTAGAGCATCACTACTGGAAACAAGTGATATCTGCAGTGAGTTTAGACATGACTTTGTTGAACAAATGGACTTTTTTCCTCTCACTGCTCCTGGAAAGATCCCAGATTGAAAAGTAACATTCGCATGACTTCAGTTGGCACCTGTGCGTAAAGTTTGCTCAGTAAACGTCATTGAGTATAAGGCATATAACAGCAGTTAACCACAGCAAGGAATGGGTTAAACGTGCTTTCTGGAAGTTTGACTTAACGAAGCAAAGTGGGCTGAATTCGATAAATGAGCGGAAAAAAAAACGCTCCAGCCCCCCTCTGCTCTCCAGCTGTCTGTCCTCCTGAGAATTGGCATGTTGTTCTGTGCGAGAGTTGGAAGTGAGAGCGCACTCCGGCTTTTTTATCCACTTTCCAAACAACATCAGCGTCTGTGCGCGTAATTTATGTCCTAATAGTTGACTTTCCCGGAGGGATTTATTTTTTCAGTCTTCCTGACATGGCAAATTGGTCACTTTTATTTTTATACTTTTTCCAAGGACTACTTCCATTCATCTTTGGGCAGCAGCGCACAGCTGGCCCTTGGAGACAGAGGATTCAGTGGGAGAACAACGGGCAGGTTTATAGTTTAATGAGCACCGGGTCAGAGTACCAGGCTCCGGTTCGGTCCAGAAGCCACTCGAGGCTTTATGTGAGCAGCAGGAGGGATGGCACCGTGAGCCAGATGCCGGGAGCGCACAGGAGAGCCACGCTTGTGCGCACCGGGCAGGTTGAGTCGAGACCGATCCGGACTGATCAAACAGTAGAACCTGGAGCTTTCACACCCGGGATCAATGTTAGACAGTACGTGCCAGATACTAGTCGCGTGTCAGTAACCAGGCAGCAGCCGGAGCCCCCTTATGGAGCAGGAGTTGTAGGCTACCCAGGCGCGCAACGCTTCAATGGTGAATACACCAACTCCATCAACGTCTCCTCGCCGGGGAGTTTACCAAACTTCCATGGCAGAAGAGAAGGCGCTGCGAGCACGGGTAACTCTGCACTCCACACCAGGGGAGGAGACCCAGGACCTGCTGCGCAAAACGAGCATTTACACGCGGGGCCAGAGGCGATGTCTGTCTCCAGGCAACCTGCGCAGACAGACCGCTCCATCCCTGCACATCCCACAGCTCTGGACACCGAAGCTGAGGCTCCAGCTCCGGTTCCTGCGCTCAGCGAGGATGCTGCAAACGAGGCAGCCAGCCACGGAGAGGCCATGCTTAACGACGACCCTCGAAACCCGTTTAAAAACCACAGGAATTCTGTTTTCTACAACATGTATCCCGCAAGAGGGAGGTCAGTGGCCCGCACACGCCGTCCACCTGGCACAGGGTACGGAACCAGATATTTCCAAAACGGTAAGTTTACATTTTATGTGATTAAAGGACAAATTCACACATTTTTTTCTTGATGCAGTGATTCCTTCAGTCACTTTCAATGGATCAATTGATTATTAATCTGGATAATATTAACTATAAACCAATGACAGAAAAATATATTTATATATTTACAGTTTTAAGACATGAAAAAATGTGAAACTATCCTTTAATTGCTACTGATATACAGTCAATTATCTTTAGACTGACATGACGGTCCAGTGAATTAGCCAATATTTGAAAACCTGCAAGGTTTGTGTGTCCATCAAGGACAGTTTATGTTTCACAAACTCAAGAAAAATCTTACTGACAGTAAGACAGTAAAAAAAAGTCTTATTTGGCCTAAAACTGTGTAAAAAAAAAAAAAAAAAAAAAAAGATTTCACTGCATGGATAAAAGTGGCAGCTTTCAGATTGAGAGGGGTGAGTAAAAAAAAAAAAAAAAAAAAACCTGGATGTTCCCTTTAATCTCCTCCCACAGGACTGCCAGACCTCGTACCAGATCCATATGCCATCCAAGCAGGTGCTTATGTCCAGCGCATGCAGATGTATGCGCTTCGCTGTGCGGCTGAGGAGAACTGTCTGGCCAGGTAACCAATGCTGCCAACTGTGATTCACTCGTTCAGCACGTAGACACTGAGACACACCTACACACACACACACAGTGACAGGTATTTCCTTTTCTTTATGTGTGATGGTTAAGTGTTTGAGCACAGTTTTTGTTGTTACAGGACTGTTTTCACTGCAACTTGTCAGTGTGTTGGAGTGTTCTGTTGATAGAGTTACAAAAGCTGTTTGATCATAATATGGAGGAATGTGTGTCTAACATCATGTCCTGCCAAGACATAAATGTTCTGGGTTGGTTTTCCCAAAAGCATCGAGCACAATGGAACAAACCCTCTGCGCTCCGTTACTTTTAAGAAAACTAGACCCGGGACGTCAGCCAGTAGCTCTTTTCCAGCTAAAGCCTGTTTCCCCCCCTGTGCTCCATCCAAGGTCGGCTTACTCACCCACCATACGAGACATCGACTTCAGAGTCCTCCTGCGCTTCCCACAGAAAGTGAAGAACCAAGGCACCACGGACTTCCTCCCTGTCAAGCCCAGACACCAGTGGGACTGGCACAGCTGTCACCAGTGAGTTTCTTCTTCTTAAAAGGTTTCTGGGATTAGTCCACAGAACAAGAACACATCACACCCTTAACCCTTATATCATTTGATCTGCTTCAGACACTTCCACAGTATGGACGCCTTCAGTAACTACGACCTGCTGGACACCCTCACAGGACGTAAAGTGGCCGAGGGTCACAAGGCCAGTTTCTGCCTGGAGGACACGAACTGTGACCCCGGATTCAGACGGCGCTACGCCTGCACGTCCCACACACAGGTAACACACACTCACGTTACCTGAGGAAATGAGAAAAGTCATCATAGTCACTCTCCTAACTGTAAAACAAGAGAGCACCCAATGAGCCGGGAGGATCTCTGTAGGTTAAGCTACAGAACGTATGATAATATTGTCCATTGTCATCCGATCATGAGACCAATACAGAGGCTAAAGTCAAAGTAAAGATGATGGGGGGACATGCACCATGGTGGGCTTTTACTCAGGAGTCTGTGGTTCGAGTCCCCCTGACTATGTGAGCTGTTTTATTTTCACCCGCTGTTAAGTTTCATTTTTACGTGGACGTGGTTATGTAAAGATCATCTTAAAACACACAACGTTCCATTTTCAAGGACTAAAATATGGACTGAGGATGTCTCTAAAATGTTTGGTTTCCTCATCAGAACATACAGTCTGCGCCCCCTTGTGGTCATGTGAAGAAGTGTATATAAAACCTGGTGCTCTGGTGCCAAAAGATAGCAGAGAAATTTGTTGCAGCTTGTAAAAGCTGTATAAATATTACATTTATGCTTTTCATAAGTGAGCCGCAGATACTTTTTGTTTTGTTTATTTGTTTGTTGTTTGTTTTTTTCTTTGCAAAACCTTCAGTTCACTTCTGAGAAACATTTTTCAAACTAAACCTCTGGTGTATGCCAATAAAAAAAAACATCCTGAGGACTTGGGATTATTTGTTATATCTGTTGTCTGGGCTCTGTGATTCTGGCTTTGTGCTGCTTAGTGTCGGTTTCTCATAACAAATCTGCTTCCAGGAACTGTTTATATTACTCAAACTCAAATCTGCTTCATTTGCAGCACTTGCAGGAAAATAGTAGTCAAAGGCTTAAAAAAGCGCACTGAGGGGGTTTTGGGTTGTGTTTTCAGGGCCTGAGCCCAGGATGTCACGACGTCTACGCAGCCAACATCGACTGTCAGTGGATCGACATCACTGATGTGCCTCCAGGAAACTACATCTTAAAGGTAATGCGTGACTTTTTTTGCACATAAACATGTGTTTAACAGGCCTGTTTTGATTATTTCTGATTTCTTCAGGTGACCGTTAATCCCAATTTCCACGTCCTGGAGTCAGACTTCACCAACAACGTAGTGAGATGTGATATCGCATACACAGGAATCTATGTTCAGACACGCAACTGTCGAATAACACGGTGAGAGAGCTCCACATTATCACAGCACCTTAACATGACTCACTCTTTAAAGACAGAAAGACTGTGTTATTGTTGGATTCCTTCATGTTAACATATTTTTCTTTCTCTTTTCAGGGTCTGAACATCTTAATATTCTAACGTGCTGGAGTTTTACAGCGTATCATCTCTCCCTGTGGGGTACAGCAACATGGACACACTACACACACTCACTGGTAAAACTTTGTATTACAGGTGTCATTGTGAGACTTAGGTTTACAGTTTTTTTTGTAAATAAAACTAGAATTACTTGATTGTGTATTTCTACAAATGTGCCGTGACTCATAACAAATGTGCTGTTTTTTTTGCCTTAATAAATACATGTACTGTTATTCTAGATGCTTGAAATATGTTGTTTTGTGTTACTGTTAAGCGCACGTCATTGGTTTTTACAGATTTATTTAAAGGATAATTATTTTTGTTATCTCCTAAAACCCACATTATCTCATGTAAAGTGGTGCTGTTTGTAAAAAAAACCTACAAAATAAAAGACAGTGCTCACTAGCAAAGAAATTGTCAAAAATTGCAGTTCACCATGCAGCCTCTAGGGGTTGGCTTTAAAAAGTGAGTCAATCCCCATAGACTGCCATGTTAAAAGGTCCGACTTTGCAGCAGAAATAAACATGTTTACAGCCTGGTCCTGTTGATGAGCTTCCTTCTTGTGACATCTGTAGAACGGGGTGAATTTATTTTATCATGCACCTGAGTCTATAGGGGCTTTAAAAAAATCATGGATGTGACCGCTTTTGACAGTGGTGCTGCCAACATGGCGATGGGCTTCTCCCACAGAGAAGCAAAACAGCTCCTTAAAGGTAGGGTAGGAGATTTTGAAAACTCAAAAGTCGAAAGTAAACACACGCCCCTTTCTCTCAGAGCTCACCCCGAAGCCACGCCTCCCAATCACATGGACGCGCATTACCTGAAGACGAGTGACTTCGGCCATCATGCACGTACCTCTCTGGTGCACAGAGCAGGAAGAGAGTGACAACCAGCCAATACTCCGCACAGGGTCCACCCGGAGGATTGGCTGATGTTTTTAGTGTTTTATAGCTTCCACAGATGATTCATATTCTTCGTTTTAATGTGAAACTGCCGAACTAATCGGTTGCTATCGGATTGTAAAGAGAAGTTACACTAATTTAACAAAAAGTGCATCAGAATGAAATCTCCTACCCGACCTTTAATAACCTACAGGTGACGTCACGGGACCTTCATCCATCGTTATTTACAGTCTATGCATTAAACACATTTTCTCTTCCACTGTGGCCATTTTCAGCTGCCATGGCAACAGGTCCTGCACCTATAAACATGTGTATATTAATTTCCTTCAATCTTTACAGATGAGCTCTGTATGTTGACACACAGTATTTCCAGCAGGAGGACAGCGTCTGTAGAATCCACCAAAGATAAATAATAATCATCATAATAATCATTGATCATTATTAATGGGATTTATTGACAATTGATTATATTACTAAACCACAAAGACTCCTTTCATGTTACATATTTAGGAGAGCACGATGGAGGATGTTTCTATGAACATGAGCTTGTTTACACCCTCATTCTGTTTGGTACATTGATGCAATGAATATTGAGGAGTTAGGACTTTATTATTACACTGGTTCATTTCCTTTATTTTGAAAAGATGACCAGAGGCAAAGTTTAATCTTGCGAAATGCAAGAATATGAGAATGGTTCCAGGTTGATCTTCCACTGATTTATAACTGTGTTTTTATCATAAGAAAGCCTGAATAGATTGATTTAAAATCCTTCTCTTGCCCCAGCTGGACGAGAGTTTTCAGTCCTGGACTTTTACTGATTGTGGCAAACAGGACCGCAGCGGCATGTTTGCTGACAGGCCTCTGTGAAGACACAACCCACAGGATCTTATACAACCCTGCTATATCTACTAAAACACAGGCAGAGCACCATGAATGGAGGCCTTTTCTCACTCTCCTCCTCTTTTTTTTTTTTTTTAAAAAAGCTGCTGACTCCTTCCTGGCTCTGCATTCATCACATCATGGCCTGATTCACGCTGTCTAACATGACAGGCTTTTTTTTTTTTTTTTTTTTTTTAAATAGCACTGGGATATTCTGTCTGAGTGCGAGGATTGACAGAACCGCCAGAAAACTTTTTTTTTTTACTTTTAGTTTTGAACACACCACTCTCTCGGTATATACTGTGAAGTGGGTTTGAATGATGCACTGGAAAACAGGCCTCAGACAATGTATGCGCTGTTAAATGCACAGATGTTGAGTATTTACATCGCAGCGGAGCTCAGTCTCAGCTTAAGGCAGCAGTGAACCGGGGAGATTAAGCACAATTGAAACGGTTTATGTTGGAAGTTGCCAAGGTGCTGCCCTGCCAGCATAGATTGTCTCTGTTATTGAGAGTGTCTGGAAAATCCCCCTACTCCTATTTAGTCGACTCCATTCACATCTGTCCAGGAACTTTGAAGACAATATTTACAGACTGGGACTGTTTCTAGCAGTGGAGCTAAATGCTAACGTGACATGTCAGAATCTCCCATGTTAAGCTGCTGTGGTGTACGCACAGACTACAAAGGTTGCAGTTTTGTTGTTATATGACGATGATTGAAGCCATAAGGGAGCTATCCTCTGTCTCAAGAAGAAGCAGCAGATGTCATGAACCCCCTGAATCCACAGAAAGACCATGGTGGATGCCTGGAAATATCAGCCCAGTGCTGTTTTTAAAGGATGTTTTAAATGTTAAAACCTATTTCTGGTGTTGTTTTGAAGTATTTTTATCTTTCAAATAAAGGACAAAATAACAATAACAGAATCACAGAGGCATCCTTCCAAATACCACCCAAGTCACAGCACCACCCAGCTTGAAGGAGAAACAGAATTCATCATCAGGCTCCGCCGTGTTTCGTCTCTGAGCTCCGTGTAGTTTTCACTGGCCGCATTTATGACAGTGTGTGTGTCTGCTGCTTGTGTGACTGACCCCCGAGTGAGGAAGTGGCCTGGTGTGTCTGCCCTACACACAAACCCTCGCTGGTCTCCGGCTGACCTCAGCTCTGCTCCCCATCTCGCTGGGATGACAGAACTGCTGAGGAATTTCTCTGCTCTGTGCCTAAACTAACCCTCCAAGACGCTCTCTTTAGGTTGAGCACGTTCCTCTGTTACGTCCCCACCGGCTCTCACGTGGCCCCGCTTTGTTGAAATATGACCTGCAAATACCAAACCCTGCCCTTGGTAACCTCTCCAAACACTGCCCACCTACGTGCAGATGCATCCGGAAAATGTCTCTCCTTGCCACAGTATGTTCAGTGCTGGCTGCAGGCACATAACAAAACTCCTCAGCTTACCTACATGTACACTCCCTTATATTTGCCCTGCTGGTGCCATTCTGTGCTTGTGTAAGGCTAATGAAAGACGCTGTCCAGATGTTGGTGTGAAGCCGCGCAGCTGAGCAAACAGTCAGTGTCTTCTCTACAGCATGACATGTTTAAAATGACATGCTGGTCCAAAAAGGAGCAGAGCAGCTGAGGACCAGTCAAACACCGGTCATCTGATCGCTGTGAAAAGGTTCAAACAACATTAATAAAAAATGAAAAACTAACCAGACACGGCTTTTAGGAATCACCTACAAACTGTGTTAGGTGCAAAACATCCTTTAGAGCAGCATGACAATAATAATACATTGAACTTATATAGCACTTTTCTAGGACACTAGGACACTTTACAGATGCATTATTCATTCACACCACATTCACACAGTGGTAAACTACAGATGTAGCCACAGCTGCCCAGGGGGAGACTGACGGAGACGTGGCTGCCAAGGTGCTACAGCCTCTCCGACCACCGCCGATACACTCATACACATTCATACACCAGTGAGTGCACTGGAGGACACGCAAAAATGACTAGGGCAGAGCTGGGATCGAACCGCCAACCTCCCAATTATTGGACAACCCTGCTCTACCTGCTCCACTGCCTCCACTGCTGCCCCAATACAGGCTTTAGGGATCTTTATGGCTTTAATTAAAGTGATTTAAAAAGTCAAAATCAAAATATTAGTAATGATGATACTGAGTCTGTAGCTAAGCTAATCAGTTAATGAGCCTCTGCTGCAGATTTCTACAGGGTTTGTTAGCTTTAGCCACTAGCTAGTTAGAAGAGTTGGTGATCCAAATGCAGGATACTCTTCATATTGCCTGAACATGCATGCTGATGGTCGTCTGAGCGTTTGTGTCCCCACCACCTTCCAGCACTTTGCGTGAACATCTGCTCTCTTTCCCGGCCTGCCTGGTTCTGTGTTTCAGGAGGCTGTTTAGCACCTAGCTGTCGTATCTGCCTCTGAGACAAAGACTGCGGTTGTTCAGTGTGCCGTGTTTTTCCATCCAGAGTCTAAAACTAAACAGACCAGGAAACAATACTCCACCGGACAGGCACCAGAAACCTGCGGTATTAGCAGCATCCTACTGGTGTATTATCTTTGGGTGGATGAGACAAACGGGAGGTGGCAGGCAGTACTTAAGAGTCCGTGTTGTTCTTGGTTTGAGTCTCTGTCTGACATTCCAGGCTTTTCACTCCAGTATTTACAAAGCCGGCACGGCCGACAGGCTCAGGCCGGTGCACCTTCTGTCTGACAAAGATCCACAGACATAAGGCACAGACTTGGCCCACAGGCCGAGACTCACCTGGAGCTGCAGACAAACCTGAGATCCAGATCTGCAGAAGTGACTGTGGGCTGATGGTTGTGTTGTATTTTCACAGATATCTGAACACGTCATTTTAACAGGAGTAAAAAGAAATCCCTTTTAAAAAAACAACATACCTTTACTAAGAATAGAACAGCTGGGTGATATTGTATCTGCACCATGGAAAACATTCTGACCCCGTTCATGACTAAACTATAAAAATATTTAGTCTAGCTCCTTTGAGAAAATAAAGGACTGAGGAGATCCAACACTGCACTTAGGATTCATTAGTGTAGAGCTGGAAACTATTATCATCAGTTTGTAAAGTGGTACAGAACACATCAGGGATGATGCTCTCCTCTCAGAAGTACCAGCAGCTGTCACAGTTCAGAATCAATGAGCAGCATAATAAAAAATACTTCAACATCAACACAAAGGGACGCCAGTGAACTTCTCTTCGATGTACATATTTGGCATCGGATAGAAACAGAATCGTTGGCTGTTTTTCAGGTGTTGGTGCATTTTGGCCTGATTCAGGTTTACTTCCTGTCTTATTTTGAAATTCTGGCTTCCTTGTGTGTGAGTTTTACTTCCTGCCTGTTGGTTGCCTCGCCCTCATTCTTCTCACCTGTGTCTTGTTACTCTCTCTGTATTTAAGTCCTGTGCTCCTCTTTGTCTTTGTCAGGTCATCCAGTGTGGTCTGCGTGCCATCCTGCCTCGTTCACTGTGGCGGTCCAGTCAAGTGTTCATTCTTCAGGTTTGTTCCTATTTTGTTTTCTTTTGCTCATCAACCTCTGTCTTATCATTAGCCTTTTGTTTTTTGTTTTTCATCTTTGTCATTTTTTGAGAGTTACTTTAAGTAAAGCTCACCTTTGGTTTGATAATTTCGCTTGGAGTTTGTCTGCATTTGCATCCTGCTGAACTCTGAAACATAACATTATCTAGAAAGCATCATAAAACTGAAGATCTGCATGATGAAGCACCGTGATGCTGCACAGTTAGATCAGCTGTACACATGTCATTCGCAGTCAGTGCAGTGGCTTGAATTGAAGCAATTAGCTTATTAACGTTAGCTTATTTAGCAAGTATCAGCGGGTGCTCCAGAAGTCGATCCCTATAGACCTCTATGCTAAAATACCCAACTTTACAGCAACATGTTAAAGGTAGGGTAGGAGCTCACCCAGAAGCCACGCCTCCCAATCACATGGACGCATCACCTGAAGACAAGCTGCGGTCTGTGACTTCGGCCATCATGCACGTACCTCTCTGGTGCACGCAGAGCAGGAAGAGAGTGACAACCAGCCAATACTCCGCACAGGGTCCACCCGGAGGATTGGCTGATGTTTTTAGTGTTTTATAGCTTCCACAGATGATTCATATTCTTCGTTTTAATGTGAAACTGCCGAACTAATTGGTTGCTATCGGATTGTAAAGAGAAGTTACACTAATTTAACAAAACGTGCATCAGAGTGAAATCTCCTACCCGACCTTTAACAGACTGGTGCAAAAGCTGTTTGTCTCTGTTGATCAATTCCCCTAATTTTTGAATATTTCACTTGTTTTAATGATTAAAAAGGACATGGCCGCTCGCTGCGACCTCCTTCTCTGCCTCATCTCACCTCCAGTTGCATTCCACCTGTTTGCCACTATTTGGAGCTTAAAACAGCCTACTGAACACAATCCAAAACACATCCACAAAACACAAGGATTTTATGCATAGGAATATAATAGGTTAATGGCTGATTTTAGTGGTGAACAGTAGAAAATGTCAAATTTAACTATTTTTTTCAAAAATGAAACCCTTACATCAAGAAATGCATGGTTATATGTTGTTATAGTTATGATATTAAAAAATGTAGTATTATAATAGGAGTTAATGGGCCCTAAGTGGAAAATACCATTTTAAACTGCTGCTACACAAAAAGTAATAATGCATCAAACTCAAAATTTTGGCTAATCTTTGACATATCCATGACAGATATAAAAATAATGCCTCAGCCACCTAACTTTTGTTTTGTGGAAAATAACTCATTTTTTTGTATTTTCTTTATAAAAAATTACTGTAACATCAAGTAATCAAACTGGCATTTAAAGGGTTAAATTCCTCAAAATGATTTAATGTTTGGTAGTTTTGAGCAGGGCTGAAGTTGTTTAACATATTTATGCAGAAAAAAGTAAGAAAAAATATTAATCTGTTAATTTTTTATAGCAGTTTTTTGGAAGTGGACTTTTTTGTCCCCTAATGACACAAAAGGGTAGTAAATTTGTTTCACCATGTTCTGGTGATGTATTTGAAAAATTTAAATTGGAATTCTAAAATGTGTCTAGAGAGAGTCTTTGTTACAAAAAATTGTGCCATATGCACCAACACAGATAAAATGGTGGCCAGGTAAACAGGCAAAAATTACCCAAATGGACAAAAAAGTCCCCAATGACGCACAAGGGTATCACATTTACATGCATCGTGTCATTTGTAGCAACAGAAGGGCATCTATTTGATTTTGGCATATCACTGATCTTTTGGAAGAATTTCTCATTATTTTCTGACATTTCATAAACACACACTCAGTAGATGAATGACTCCGTTAACGAATCGTGACACAATGGGATGCTTAAGGCGACACAGCATCACTCTACATGTTGACAAGTACTAATCACAGCCTCAGGCGCAGGACCTTGCCCTTCTCTCTGCAGCCATGCCTCTCAATCAGCATTACAGC
This sequence comes from Parambassis ranga, assembly GCF_900634625.1. NCBI lineage: Eukaryota > Metazoa > Chordata > Actinopteri > Ambassidae > Parambassis > Parambassis ranga. The sequence goes on along the minus strand of NC_041037.1, from coordinate 2,316,356 downwards.
ACAATTACTCAGACCGACAGAGACAGTCAGTGACAAAGTGGCCACCTACAGTCAACAGTTTACATGTGTCATCCTCCATCTGTCAGAAAGGAGGCATAAAGTTGAGATGGAGCCGAGTGCTTCTCCGACTGGGAGGCGGTGTGTGTGCGCGCTCTGACAGCAGCAAGAGCTTCTGAGAGCAGAGTGGTGAAATTCTCAGACAAGATTTAAACAAACAGAGACGCAGACGCTGGCCCGGCTGGATCGGGGCACAGCAGCGAGCGCCCTGACAGAATAAGGCCATGAGAGATCACACACTGCCATCTCCAGATCAGCCTGAGAAGTATAGTTCCACAACTTCCAGAACCACTTTTTTAACTTCAGTGAGGCTCAGTGAGTAACTGAATAAATCATTTTTGCAGAGTCGGGGATGATAAAATGCTGGCGTCACGTCCTTTATTTCATCATTAAATGCAGGACATTCAGCACTTAATGCAGCATCTCTAGATAACTGAGATGTGAGATAGATTAGCATGAGGAAAAGTGCAGGATAATTTAATTTATTGCAAGTTATTTTCACCTCTGCTTACAGACTGTAACAATCTTTTCTAATGTGGAAAATATCTTTACATTTTTTTAGATATAAATCTTATTATAGGTAGTATTTAGACTGGTGTAAGCTGCCTGGAAAAATAAATTAATACTGTCATGAAAATATATCTTTATGTTTCTGTATCAGTTCACTTCATCCTTCTCATCACGTGCCACACACCACCAGCTTCAGTTCTCACAGAGGTTTGACTGCCACTCCTCCACGCTCCCATGCTCACATGACATGCAGCCGCAGGTCGACTCCTGGTGGGGGCAGTTTTCCCCTTTGGAAACATCCCCACCTTCAGGCCGTGCTCCGTTTCCCAACAGCTGACAGCAGCTTGTCTCAGTGGCATCAGCTCCTGCTGGAAATATCACGTCAGAGGGGGGAAAAAAATCATTTTAATTCAGCACCGCAGAGAGGTCAGAGTCCCCAATCAAACACTGTGACGTACAAACTGTCCTTCTTCTCAAGGCTTTCGGCATCATTCAGTGGGAGAACGCATCACCAGAAACAGAAGTGTCAATCAGTACCATACTGAAAGTCAGGTTGAGTGTGTGTGTCCTTGAGAGTCATGGAGGAGCACTGAAAAACACTTCTTTCATCAAAATCTTGGCAAAAAGTTTTTGTGTATCTGAAGGCTGCAGTGTGTTAGACCTTGAGAATGATGATGTGGGTTGAATGTGTAATGTTAGGTCTTATCTAAAGGAGGGCAGCAGTGTTGCTATTCTTGTATGTATTTTACTGCAGATTATAAGCCCTTACGTGTAAATAAAATACCTTGGATTACATTATAATTGCATGGCACACATGAACAGGTGTGCCCAAAGATCCACCCAGTTTCTGAACCTGCTTTGTCTTGGTCTGTGCTGCAGGGTCCATGAGGAGCCATGAAAGGAGCCTATACCAGATGATCATGGAAGCAGCTAACCAGCGTCCCATCTCAGCACCTCTGACTGTGTGTGTGTGACCAGGAAATGGTAAGAAAGCATCCAGTTTAGAAGCTTTTCACCCGTGATCAGAGAAAGACTAGAGCATCATCTTAAAGTTGGACCTTTTGAGCAAAGTTTTCAGTGAATAAATGTCACATTTTTGACTGTATTATTCATCATTTGTTGTCTTTATAATTGGTTAGCATATGTCTTAAACAGCTACATACGAGTAAATGTGTGATTTCTGATCTGAGTGAATTAATTGTTGTTTATTATTGTCTGGTTTTCGTGGTTTAATTATGGCTTCTGTAAAATCGTGTAACTATATGAAAAGAAACTGATAGGATTTTCAAACAATCAATGATGGTGGTTGCTTAGCGCAGAATGTCTTTGTGGTTGTCAGTTTAGCATTGAACTTGCCCTGGGTGACTAATTGTGATGATTCAAGCCTTTTAGAACGCCTACGGCATTGATGCTTTAAGAGTCTGAAAGCAACAGAGACGCTCAGATGAATGAAAGCTCAGGCAGATGTTCCCTGGCGACCCGGTTTGGTGTGCCGGCTGCTGCCAGCCTCGACCTGTAGCTGCAGCCTCAGGAGTCTCTCTCTCTCTCTCTCTCTCTCTCTCTGTCCCTGCAGCATTGTGTGGAGAGCTGCCTCCCTGTGCAGCGGTGCTCCTGTTTATATGGACGTCACAAATATAGCGAGAGTTTGCCTCGCTCTGTTCTGGCATGTGTTCAGGGGGGTTTTATGATTAAAACCAGATTGTGCTTGCCCAACTTGGAGAGGCCAGAAAAATAGATTGCAGTTACGCATACTCTGCACAAGAGGGAAGTACAGAAACATGCACAAAGGTGGACTCTCAGGAGGAGGGTATGTATCTGCTCTTTAATTTTCCACTTCTACTACAGGGACTTTTACACAGATGTCATCTTATTATTAAAGCTGCTTCGAGCTCACAGTCGGTAATGACACATCTGACGGTGGTACGGGAAGAAAGGCTTAGTTCCTCCTCATCAGCCCCCCTAACACTAAATTATGCCAATTCTGAGTCAGAGCTATGATCATCCTGTAAATCTAATGATGCCTTTTTTTGTGTCACATGATTGGAAGTCAAGCGGCTCTTGCCAAGCCTTAGTTCCTTCAAAGTTATGACTAAGTTCCACTGTAAAAAATAAAGTCTGTCTCAAGATTTTATCTCACCGTCTGCCCTCAGATTCCACAGATTTAAAAAAAAAAAAGCCAAAATCCTGTTTTGCAGATCAAATCTACTCATAAAAGCATCAGCTCACTTGAACAGATGAAAATCTCTCACCCTGCTGGATGATTGGATGATTATGACCGTGTGTGTGTGTGGCCGAACGTTTCCTGTTTAACTTGCGAAGACAGACACATTTTGCAGTGTAGTGAAGACTGGGAAACCATGTGACATCAACAAAAGCAGACACATTACACCCCCTCCAGGGCCGCCCACACACACACACACACACACACACACACACACATACATCAAACACATACGTCCCTTTTGTACCGGGGAGGAACACTGCAATTCATTTACTGACTTTGAACACTGTGCTGCCAGTAAACAGCAAACGTCATCAGCTGAGAGCATCAACACTATAAAAGAAGAAGAAGAAGAAGAGAGTGAGAGGGACGGCGTTCTGAACTCACCATGAGTTGTCCCCCTGCTTGGTCCCTCTCTGACCTCCACTCGCTGCAGCAGGGTCTCATGTTTCAGGCCCCCATGGCACTGGGGCAGACCACCACCACCAACCCCCCCCTCCTTCACACCATGCTGGTGCTCTGAGGGCCTCTCCCTGGGTAGGCGGTGGTTCTCATAGGTTTGGCAGGCGGGTATGGGCCCTTCCCACACCGGCCATTTTGGGGGTAAGGTGGAGGCTTTTGAGTTCTAGAATTGGAGGTGCTGTTCCCAATGATGACCTTAGGGTCCAGGGTCTGTGGATGAGGTTTCCCATGATTTTGCCCGATGTGGTTGGAGTCTCTGTGGGCGTACAGGTGAGGCGGGTGGCCGTTCATACCTGGCCTTTCGTGGTCTTTGTTGAGACTGGGTGGGGTAAAGCAGCTGGTTTTGACCACCGATGCCATGTGGACAGGGGAGGGAGCGTTAGTTCTCAGTATGATGCGGTCTTCATCGACGTGCTGCGAGGCCTGAGCTGAGACAGGCTTGTGATTGGGCACCAGGGCTGGCCTGAGGTCTCCAAATTGAGTTGCGTCGTGACAGTTATTGGATGACCCCTGAGTGATGCAGGGCACCTCCTCGCAGAGGTCGATGTTGGCTGTGAGACGATCGATCTGCTCAACCACCTGAATGATAACAGACAGTTGAAAGCGACATTTTACTCAACTTTCATCACATTACCTCAACAAGTTTAGACAAAACATAATAAAAAATGTAACTTATAAACCTTCAGAAAAATGCTGGTGTCATCAGCAAAATGCATCCTGGTTATGATTTATAAAGCCTCTACATGTCTTAAACTCACACAAATCTATCTTGAAGTGTCTATCTTAACAATCTAAAAGGTTAATAAGATTTAGAGGTGGTTCATCCAATCACCTGTCTTTTCCAAATGGTTTCCTATAGCTCGTCCTCTATGTGTTTATTAGGACGGGGGCTCGCCATGATGGTAGTGGGAAATGACGACTGCAGAAGAGAACGGAGGCTAAACTAAATTCAGCTATAGCTTGTGAGTGAAAACAAAACAGCTTGTGGTGTCAGGGGGGTCGAACCCCAGACTTCTGAGTGAACATTAGCTTCTATTTGCAGAAATAATGTGTTGTATGTGGGGCAATGTCGCAACAGTGGCGCAGTGGGATAGCAGGGTTGTCCAATAACCGGAAGGTTGGTGGTTCGATCCCAACTCCTCCCTAGTCACTGTTGTGTGTTCTTGGGCAAGACACTTCACCCTAGCCTGTGGCGCGCCTTGCTAGTCATTGTATGACACTGCTTGTGCAGCAGCTGTAACGCATTTCCCTCTGGGATTAATACAGTATCTAAAATAAATAAAAAAAATAAAAAAATATAAGGTTAGCTTAAACTTAACCATGTGTCATATCTGGGGGATGTATTATTGACCAAATGTGTGTTTTTTTGTGCGAGGTAATTGCTGTGTTAGGCCATTGTTTCATTTTGTGTGTGTGTTACTGTTTTGTGTTGCTTTGGGACACAGTTTAGGCTTTTCAATGACTTGGTATGGTTTACAGGAAATATCTTGGTTTGAGTTGAATTAGCTTTTCACAGCATTAACCTACCAAAAGCTCAATATTTAAGAACCTACTACATTGTTAGTCCCAATTATATCATATTGTGTGATAGCTACATCTCACAGTAAAAGCTCTGCAGTGAGATGATCTTGTTTTTGGCAGTGATCAGTTCTTTATTTACAGTTTTTGGAAAACCCCTCCACATACAGGACTTTTTTTTAACCCAGGAGATTCCCATGTCTGCCCTTTAGGTTTCATTATCACTTGACTTCTGCTTTCATTTTGTGCCACTGGCTTCACTTTCAGTCCTTGCTAGGTGCCTCATGTTAAAATACGACATCATCCATGTTAAAGGTTGCCATGGTCACGAGTTCTGTAGCAACAAGATCATCCAAAAAAACCTCTGAGCCTTTATAATGTGAACTGATGTAACTGTGGGCTGCCGTGAGTCATTTGCTTTGACTTAATAAAAGCAGTAAAACCGCAATATTCCATACCTTAGATAAATACTGATTTCTGTAGCTTTTATTTTTCTTCTCTCTGAAGCACATTGATCCTGACCACGCAGATTTATTCTGTGACCCTTTACAGGGGCCCTGACCCAGAGATTCAGAACCACAGTAGCTTTGATTAAACCAATCAAAACCCTGCAGGTTATTACTTTTTATGTGAGATTGTTGCAGTTTAAGACTTTTGAATACTCCTATGTGTATGTTTTTGTATCAGTGATTATGTAGCATACTTCCCCCAGACCGCCAGGCTCCGTTTTTAACCATGTGTTTGTCTCTGATTGAAGCAATAATCAATAATATCGTGTTTTTTTCTGGATTTGCTTTTTTCTTAATTTACAATCGTAGAAGTTTTTATTTGTAGCCATAAATATAGCAGGCCTCACACTGATGCTTTCTGCTGTGAATCAACGCTATTTTACAGCTGCACGCAAAATGGATACTGTAACAGCAAGGCATCATTTAGTAGCAGTCTCAAGCCAGCTTTTTTAATGTGCTGGCCGGAACGCTGCCAATTTCACCAGCGTTCTGTAAAAGGTCAGTGCAAATTGTTCTCAATCACCGCGTCGGTAAGCGATGATGACTGAGTCACAAACAATGCAGTCAGCATGTGCACACACACACACGGCATGCTCTCATGAACACACAGATACAGGACCTGTGTCATTTTGTCAGCATCTTTTGTCGCTTTGTGTTCATTGCTTTAAATGTCACAGTATCCAATGGAGACCTGATAAAAGGCTGCTACATCTGCACCAGACGTTCATGATTAGACACTTGATGTACAAGCAAGGATTAAAATGTCTGTAATAATAGATCCTCCTACCTCTTTCATCTCGATGTGAACTTGCTTCAAACCCCCCAACACGTCCTCCAGATCTGTCACCACTTGTCGGATTTGATCCCTCACCAAATCCTGCCTCCTCTTCTGCTTCGCCAGCTCTGATCCCTGACGTCTGTGGACGCTGTTGTTGTTTGTTGACTGTGAGGTTTCTGGATTGGTGATGGCAGAGGGAGGGACGCAGACACCCGTCCGTCTGCTTTGGTTCAAGTGCTTTTGAGGGACTTCAGTGGAGAAGAAACCTTTATGAGAGCCACCACATCCATTAAAACCCTCCTCTGATCCACCCCTGAGTCTGCTCCGGTCCTGATGGCTATCTCTTTCCTCCACTCCCTCAAAGAACACAGGCCTCGGTCCACAGTGGCCATTTGGCATGTGCAAATGACTTGGCTGGGGATTGTGTAGCTCCAGATGATAGCTTTCAGAGGTGCATCCACAGCTGTCCTCCTCGTCCACTGAGACGTACCTGACGGTCCTTCTGTGCCTGTACCCCTGACCTTTGACCTGAAGATGAGGAAGAGGATGTGGTATCCCAGCGTTAAAGGGGTGTGCCCGGCTGTCAGCACACACCACACAGCCACACTGTTCTCTGACTGATGAATAGTGTCTCACCCCAGGCTCCACTGGGTAGCCCCACTGGGCAGGGTTCAACTCCCAGGGGCACACTTGGCTCAGGTCATCAGACTGGCTGTAAGGGCCCAGCCCTGCAAACACAGGCCTCCTCTGTGGGCTACGATGACCGCCTCTCTCAACTCTGTCCACTACGAACGCTCTCCCTCCTACGTCTTTAACCCGAGGAGCCTGGGTGTCTCTCCTGCAGTCCAGCGATGGGTGGTCCGTCTGTCTGGCTGATGCTGGGTGGAATCCCGGCCCACTGTGATGGCCGTATAGTGGCTGCTCATAGTGGATGCAGTGCTGGCAGGGGCAGGCGTTGGGATTGGAGTTGTGCTGAAGAAATCGATGGTGTCCCGCTACTTGTGCGCCTTCTGTGTACATGTCCAAAGAAGTCCAGGGACTGGTGTAGAAAACGCCTTAGAAAACAACTGGTTTTCTCCCCTCCCAGCTCTCTCCAGCCCAGTCATTCACTCGCTCTGTTTTCCTCATCTGCGTCTTCCCACAAGAAAACTTTTCTTCAGCTCTTTTTTTACCCAGGACTTCTCCCTCCCCTTCCTTCCTGTCTGTTGTTTCCCCTATTTCTTCTTCTCTCCTGTAGCTGTTAATCTTTACGTCCGTACTTTCCCACTCTCTCTTACTTCCTCCTAACTTTTTCTTACTCCTTCTTCTTCCTCACCCTGTAGCCCTCTCTCTCCTACTAGGGGCCCCTCTCCACCTCCCTCCCTCTCTGTCTCTCGTTCTACCTCTCCCGCCTCGTTGTTCTGTCTCATTTGCTGCTGCAGCCTTCCAGTCTCTCTCTCTCTCTCTCTCTCTCTCTCTCTCTCTCTCTCTCTCTCTCTCTCTCTCTCTGGCAGTGTGTTTCCCGTTTCCTCCCCTCCCCTCTCCCGCTCTCCTCTCTCTTTTCTCCACCTCTTACTCAGTCTCTTGCCTCTGGTATATTCTCTCACATAGTCGGCTGTACCTGAATGTGGAAATTCCTTCTTTCTCCTCTACCTGAAATCCAGCCGCTTTGTGGGGATTCCTCCGGTAAAGGACTCCATATGTGTCTCTGTCTCTCAGAGAGTGCGTGAAAGAGTTCCAGCTCCGGTGCTGAGCTCATTAGCCCAACTAAAGCCTTTGCACTCTGCAATTAAACGCTGCCTGGGATTCCTCGGCCAGAGACTGAGAGAGAGAGAGAGAGAGAGGGGAGGAGATAAGCACTGGGGGAGGTGGGGTTTCTAACATATACAGACAAGGCAGTAGACAGCACTCTGAGTCAAGGAGACAGAGCCACTGCCTTTACACAGGAGCACATTTTTCACTTATCTTAACTTCTCTCCCCTTCAATTTCTTCCTCTCTTTGTTTTTTCGCCTCTCCTGTCATCCTCACTCTATCATTGTCTCCTCAACAGTTGAGTAAAACTTCACTCTACTGCAACAAGCACAGCCTTTGTATGTGCCTCCTCTCAAGTCCATACACAGTGTTTACATGCCGTTTAAATGGCACGCTGTCCGGACTGTGTTCAAGCCATGTTAAATTCATCAGCTGTTTCATTATTCATCAGCCACTTCTCACTATACATACCCATGATCTTTAGATGGAGAAAAAAAAAACATTAGAAAAGCAGGATCTGTCTCTCCAAAATAGCATAACACGCCTCTGTTGCGGCTCTTTCCCCACAGCGGCTGAGGACAGCTAGACGTTTATTTTCAAAGAAAATAACTGGAGCTTTGAAAACAATGGGCTGTAGAACAGAACTACTGAGAGTAACAGCAGAGGAAGATGAAGGCGATTCGTGCATCCCAGCAGGAGGATGAGCAGTCCAGCCACAGCTGCTGGAGAGGACTGTTGTTTTAGATGAAACACAGCTGGAGTGATCTCACTTTAACGTATATGTAATCCTACAGGAGGACAAAGAAAAGTACATAAATGAAGCAATATGGATACAGACCATGATGTAAATCTTCAGGAAGGTCTATTATATTAAACTTAAACCTTAAATTCAGACAATATGACATACAAAGTTTATTTAGAGTAACGTTTATTGCGACTCAAGTCCAATCGTGGCTCTTCTTTTAGCTCGGGTTTGGTCTCCACCATCTTTGTCACAGATGGATGACACCCAGAGTGTTGTGGCTCAACATCTCAGTAGCATCTGTCCCAAAAATGTAGTGTAAGTAGAGCTGAGACAGGCGGGTCAGCCAGGGTAGACAGCAGTAGCAATCTGTGATGGCGCTCATCCGTCATTTAAATCTGTCGTGCCCTGAATTATGCATTAAGGTTGAGCCAGATATATAAAACATTCATCCTCTGTGCAGCTGAGTGGGAAAAAATCATCTCCCAAGCTGTAAACATGCACATTTCTGCTGTAAAGTTAGACATATTAACATAAAAGTCTATGGGAATGGAAGCCAGCCCCTAGAGGCTGCCGGGGGAAGTGCAGTTTTAGGCCCCGTTCACACTGGAGAAAGTCATTCCAGCTAGAGTAGGACTGAGCCCAGACAGCCTTTAAGCTGGATGCGTTCAGACCTATTTTCAAATCTGGCTAGCACACACTTGTGTCCGCACTCAATCCGGCTTCATCCAGCATGTTTGCTGTCCTCCAAACCACTAGGTGGTGCCGTGTCGCGCCCTGTGAACCGGAAGTAGCATGTCGCTAGCCAGATTTGCGAGCCACATTTGCGTTCACACCTGAGCCACATTTGAGCCAATCCGGCTAGATCCACCTCTCGTGGATGAACTGGATACTGCCGGATTCGAGGTGTTCACACTGGATAGGCCCGAATCCCGCTTTAGCCAGATTTTTTTCCCCAGTGTGAACGGGGTATAAGAGGCCTCTCCATTGGCTTCATTTCGCTGCCTCTGCTTGGTTCTAACTTTGTCTGAAATTAAATAAATACTAAAAAAAAAATGAAATGATTCTTTTGATCTGCCACATTGCACAAAGCAGCAACCTTCAGTCAAAAAAGGAAAGACAAACCATCTGACTCGTCTTTGTTTAATTCGTAACCTTTTAAAAATGTCATTATTATTTACTTTTAAAATGTGCTTTTTTAGCTCTTTAGCAACAAATATTCTTACTTACCTCATTTATACCCGAGCGTGGCATTTGGTGGGATTTTCCATCCATAAATATCAGCACTGCGTCTCTGTCTGGCTCATACATATGCATTAATATACAGAAAGAACATCAATAAGAGGAGACAGAGATACACCTCAGCCTGTCAGTCTAAACACAGTATTCCTCTGGAGGGAGTACCTCAGGCACATCCTTGTCTACAAGCTGCAAAAAGGAACATCAGAGCTGGCAGTTATCAGTCTGACTCCACCACATTGGTGCGGCGTATGCGTGAAGTTCACAGCTACATCTGTTTTTAGCGTCAGCCTGCCCACATCCTGCCTCGCTGCACAACTGGAGGGCAAGGCACGCTTCACTACTCCTGTCCTCACCATGGTCAAGATGACATAATTAACACATATGGATTCTTCTAAATGAGTCAATAACAAGAGCTCAATATCGTCTCAGGATGTGTCAGATGGTGTGTGGCCCGTTTCCCCCCCACTGCTGATGTATGGAGCTGATGTGCTCCTTCAAGCAGCTTCATCAGTTCTAACCGTGTGGTGGGGAGAAGTGGTTTATATGTGGTGGAGGACTGGGTGAAGCTCACAAACAATAGCTCTAAATGTCTACATACTTACCTGTGTTGGTCTGACTGACTGTGTCTGGTGTGGCTAACGACTGGCTAACGACTACGGCCTCGTTTTTTTGTCCCATGTCTCTTGTTCTTTCGCTTTTTGGTTCAAAAAGCAGTTTATTCCTTTGTAGCCCTGTCGAAAATAAACTCGGGGCAAAACTGTCGTAGTTCAACGGTTGTTTACATACGGCTTTTGTACAGCAGGATTGGATAGCCACATTTGCGTTCAGACCTGAGCCAGATGTAAGCCAATCCGGCTAGATCCACCTCCGAGAGGTGGATTGAAATCAATCCAGATATATCCAGATTTGCGTTGTTCAGACTCTATCTGGATATATCCAGATACGGCCCAAAATTGATTTCCAAGGTGCGAACAGGGTCTATGAGACTACCAGAGGAGAGGGGGACAGGTGGACAGCCCATTGTTCTTGCTGTGAACATGTGGCTTGGAGTGAAACTCTCTGTGAATGGATGGAAGCTGCATTGTATGTGGTAGAAAGATGATGTCTGACTCCACCACCTCTGGTTTTTCCAGCTTAACATAGATGCTTCCTTGACTCCTCTTTTAAACCACCTGTCCTCTCTGTCTAAGTCAAAGGGTCTTCAAGAAGACTGTACTCCACTGGTACTTCTTTGCTTTGTTTCCTGTCTATCCCTCCTGTTAACTGTCTAATGGGCTTAATTGAAGACAACTGCCAAACACAATATTTAACACAATATATTTTGTGGTATTTTCTGAGTTAAAGTGGAAGCAGAGGCCAAACTATGTTAAAAATGAATCCCCTCATGCTGTTCAAATGGCATTTTATCATGTATAATACAGTTGTTTATGCTGCTTAGGATAGATTTGGTATAGCACATATCAAGCATATCAAAAGTACAACTTTGAATACAGCTGTGAAGTGAACCATGTGGTGACATTGTTTTCTCAGTTTCTGTTCCCAGGGTTAAGAATAAACTTTTTTCTCCCCCGTACCACTGTAAAAAAAACAAACATGTTCTTCAGGATTTTTTTTTTCATTTACCAAACCACAAGCAGCTGAGTGAGACTTTTTAGTAACTATAATGTCGTAGAACTGGCACAATATTTATTTAACTCTGGAGTCTGTTCAAAGTAAATTAAAGAAGATATTTAGTTCGATGTCAGCAAAAGTGAAGCCAGAGCAGAAAGTGCCAAAAAGTTAAAGTTTCCTGTAGCAGGCCACACCACCAGTGAACTTAAAACAACAAGAGAGCAGCTGTAGAGAATTTCCCCATCACAACAAGTGTATGAGGTGAATATTTAAATGTCACACTTTTAAATTATATTAAGGTTTAAGACAACTTTGTTTAAAAACAGGTCTTACAAAAGCAACGGTCCAAGAACAGAATGACCCAAAAATAATGGAAAAGAATATTAGGAGATATGGACACAAAAGAGCTGAACTTTACTGGTTGGATAACTTTATTATCTCACACACACAGTTCAAACACTCTAATTTGCATATTTATCTGCATATTTTTACCATTCTTTGTTCATGTGGAGGTCCAACAGTAGCAGTGACAGCTTTAACAATGACTAATGCGTTATCAGTAATACAAGGGAGGATATGTCTGATAGTGGCCAGTGGTTTGCTGAGAAGAGAACCCTCCTGTTAGCTGTAATGCTAATCTCTGTGGCTACCATTGATATGTGCATAATATGGAGGGGGTGGTTTTTCAGTCATACTGTGAGTGTTACAAATGTTGTTAGAGGGATTATCCACATTTTAAATAATACTAACAGTTTTATTTCGCCTTTAAAGGACCAGCCTGCAGTATTTAGTGACACCTTGTGGTGAGATAGTGGATTACAACAACCGCTCTTTTTTGCATTATAACTTTTTGCACTCTGTACTGTCTGTATATATATGTATCAGTATCTGAATTTGATATTGTGAGACTCACAGCCGGGTGTGTTTTTACTGCATTTTACTGCCCACACTGTTGAGCATGTGACAAATACAAAAACCTTGAAGCTTGAAGTGTGTGTGTGTCTGTGTGTGTGTGTGTGTCACAAACATGATGACTGAACATGGTCTTCATTCAAAGCTCACACAAAAACACTATGATCACAGATGATTAATGAAAACTGTGTGTTCTATTTCTGGTGCCCTTATATCCTCATAGTGATGCATGTGTGTGATAAACATTTCAGGCTGGAGGTCATTTCCACTGTAGACTGCTGCTCACAGTCACATGTGTTCTAATGATGCTTTTCATTTCTTTACAGGAATGCGAAATATGTTCTCATGTGTATTTTAAACTTCCCACAAAAACATAATTATAACAACGATGCATAATTAAGCTGAAATAAAAAAAAAATGGCAGCGGTGCTGTTTTCTTGAACAGATCCCAGCAGAAGTGTCTTAGTAAAATGATCCAGACTTTAATGTACAGTGAATGTATAAAACATGAGGAGCATCTTCATAACCCTGCAGTGTTTCTCTTTATACATCCTCTCCTTAAGAAACTTAAATAGAGATACAGAGAGCCCACTGAGTGCTTTAATGAGGATGAACAGTTGCTGCATCTGTAGATGAGGTCCATCTAATTTCATTCTGAGCTGATCTCTCCTGCTGGGAGGAGACTATATTGCACTTCCCCACAAGTCACCATCACCATCAAGTAGCAAGCAAAACGTCCATCTAACCTTAATATGAGATTAGATGAGTGAAACCTGACCACATGCAGACCTAATCAGCCCCCTCTCTCTCTCTCTCCAATAGATTCATAAAGGTGTCCAGAATCCTTTGAAGCAAAGACTGAGGTCTGTAAGACGAGGGAGAGTGGTCAGAAGTGCCCGGCTATTTTAACAGGAGCAGCGCATCGTGAGGTCATATCTCATATTCAGTGTGTCCGTGCACGTCCTGCTTTTATAGGGAACACAATGTTGTTCCAAAGAGAGTTACAAAACAATTCCTATTTACAAAGCCAGGAAAACCCGATTGCATCACGGTGCCGCAAAAAACGCTGCATCATGCAATTCATTCATAAGATGTAAGTTATTACCGGAGAGGCTTTCTTTGCTTGTTTAATCATTAGAATTAAATTCATACAGCTGCTGTACATCCTCCAGATACGTACACATGTTCGGTCATTATTATATGCGGCCTTTATTCTCTTAATACACAGCACTAGACCATAAAAAGACCTCAGGGTGCTGGAGCTAATTTGTTCTTTGTGCACTGGGCATCAAGGACACCACACGGGAGGCAATTGTTAAGAAAAGGCCTAAAGCCCAAATGACAAAAGCAGAAAGCACTAATGGATGGAATAATGACTGGAGAGAGCAAGTTGCCTTGAGAAGCACGGCTCAGGCGGCTCACAGAAAGCTGTTGCCATGGCTGAAATGATTCATTTCGCCCTGTCAACATGAGACTGCACAAGCCATGAGTACAAAGTGCGAAGAAGATTTAAAAGCTTGTATTTACCTGGGTCTTCAATGGTGACAAGGGGGATTTAGAGATAAATACTGAGCACAGGAGGGGAGTTTTTTCCAGCACATTACAGATAATCTAAGATCAAATCCAGGCGAGCAGAAGAGAAGCAATGTGTAGGAGCTTGGGAAGGACGAAATGCTCGAAAACTTCCCACATTTTATTGAATAAAACAAAGAAATTTTAACTCAGGTTTACGTTTTTTTTAACTTGTAAACAGGAACTAAATTATTCCTGGCTCATTCTTCTTTGACGGATCTCTCCAGTTCCTGCAGATTGGATGGTGTCCTGGCATGGACCCTGGTCTTGAGTTGACTCCAAAGATTTTTAATCAGATTGGAGTTCAGGGCTCTGTGTGGGTCAGTCAGTCACGCTCACTTTGCTTCTGGTCATCATGTTGGAAGAGAAACAATGACCAGGACCCGGATGTGCTGCAGACTGCTTCAGGTTTTTCACAAGTTTCACACTGAATCATCCTCATCGCAGCATCACACTGCCACCGCCGTGTTTGACTGTATGAACCCTGTTCTTTGGGTTATACGCCTCTTCTTCCTTTCTCCACATGAAGACAACATCTCTGTGACCACAGAGGTCTAGGTTAGTTTCAGTTTGTCTTGGTGGTGTCTTTTCTGCAGAGGTCCATTCCTGTGCAGGACTCCAGTGACTGTATCTGACACTTAATTCCAGACTTGGCTGAATCCTTCAGTAGTGTCTTGGCAGTTGTTCCGGGCTCTTATAGTTACGTCTCTCACTAAAGAGGTTGTCCTCAGGTCAAGAACATCCTGTCAGGCAGATATAAGCTGAAGATGTCATGGAAGTGTTCTTCAGTCCAGACCTGAACTCCACAGTCCTCCTCCCAGAGGCTGCGGCAAAGCCTGAATAAAAATAACAACAAAAAGGGGCTCTTGCACCCTCGCTGTGTTTTTGTGATGTAAACCCTGTGACGTGTGAGTGTGAGACCCTAGAAGACACTCAGACTTCTTTTCAGTCAGATCTGACCTGCAGCAGTAACATACACTGACCCAGATTAGGCCCCATGATTAAACTGTGTGGCGCTGCAGCCCTGAGTCATTAGTCCAATGTTAAATATCTGAACTGATCAGTGCCAAAACCCATTGAGACAAACGGTGGAGGAGCTACTCAGAACCTCAAAGTACTGTTTATACTGTTAAAGTTGGTTCTTGAAAACTAGGAAGTTCCACGTCAGTGTAAATTCTAATCACACATTCAGCACATTCGTAAACATTCTTCTGTCACTGGTAGATTTCGACTGTTTGATGTTTACAGAAACGCTCCCACTGAGGACACTGCGAGGGTTAACATGTTATGCCTCCATTGTCAGCTCTCATCCCGTTACATGAAACAGTCCATTGTTCCAGGTACACAACACAAAACATACAGAAACACAGATCAGCCGTTTTATGGTGTGAAGTCCTCGATATGAGGTAGGAGGTGCTGTGGATGGCTCCAGACCCAAGGGGGAGCCCCCTCTGCCACTATCTCCTCCATCCGGTTTTCCACTCACTGTTTGGGTTAAGCATAAAGCACAATATTGTGCCTCTGGCTGAAAAACAAAAAAGAAAAATTTTGTTTGTGTCAGGATTCCTGACTCTGTGACTGTGGTGGACTACAAATATGGTGGTCTGCCCCTTCCGGAGCATCTGGCACTTCCAGGTGCGCACAGGGTTCCCGCCACCAGGGGTCAGGCACGCCTTCCCTTTCCCATGACCCCCTGGGAATTGCGGCCTATTTAGACTTCCGCATCACTATGCTACGTTGCCAGACCGTCTCGCGGATTTCCCAGCGTTCCAGCGTTTTGTTAGACACCTCTAGTTTTGGATTTACCGTTGCCCCTGATCGTGGTGACAAGTCTTGGTTTGGACTGTTTTTTTTAGTTTGCCTGCCCCCGTCCTGTTACCTCTGCTCGCGGACAGCCCCTCTAGTTTCGACTCGGCCTGGACTCCGTCTTGCTCTGGTCAAGCGTCTCTGTGTTACTGTGTGGTTTTAGACTGATTATCTGTGTACGGACCTGGACTGTATTAAACGCATCCTGAGTCCTCTTTCCTTACGGCCCTGACAGTGGGATGAGACTGGGCTGGGTGACCAGTCTCTCCTCAAACAGTGCTCGTTTCCATAGACTGGACATGTTGTCATGTTTTCCTGGTGATGACTGGCTGCATAATGATGTTCAGCCTCAAGTGGCCATTTGAGGAACTGCAGCTTTAAGCACTTCCATGTTACCTTCCTCTTCTTCTTCTTCTTCTTCTTCTTAACCCTAACCCTAACCCTTCTTTTGTGGCCAAGATGGCCACCAGCGGTACAACTGGTATGTTTGAAAACATTTCTGCCATACTTGATTGACAGTTTTTTCATGACAGAGGGGACCAGTGTCCACATATTCACAGGACAGTGAGGACAGTTAAAGTAAAGTTAAAGCTGATCTGTACCGTTTGGGAAATTAGAAGCTCTGTTCATTAATTGCAGTGGGCCCAGCCTGCACAGTTTTCATTAACTCATTCCCAGACGCAGATGTTAATTAGTACAAACATCCTCGCTGTAACACATAATAAGCAGTTTCATGTGGGTGTGATTATATTATTATTATTATTGTTATTATTTCCAGTGCCTGCTGCAGTTCGGCTTCATTCTCCCTGACCTTCAAGTCTGTGGCTGTCCTTCTTTATAGAAATCCCTCATGTTTGCCTACAAACACCAGCTGGATCTTTTATGCAGTGTCACTCAAAGCTTCGTATCTTTAAACTTTTCCGAAAAAGCTCAGTGAAGTCGGAGCTGGTGGTGAAAAAGAGGGAGAGCGGCGGAAAGCGCTGCCTTTTAAACGCAAACAGTGGAGCCTCCAGCTTTTATATTTTTCCTATTTGAGATGAATGGCAATGCACTTAAAGTGGAGCGCCGAGGGAGAAATCAAAGCTGCACTCAGCTTGACAGCCCTTCATCAGCTATTGTGTTTAATTTCACATCTGTACAAAATCCTCCAAGATAACAAGTTAATGTCAGAATCATCGTTTCCTTCTTATTAGTGTCAAACAAAGGCTTAAAATGAGCCTCAGACAGCACAAAAAAACATAATAACTGCCTAAAAGTGCAGTTCTTTTGTGGATTCCTGGTGCCCTTTATTGTGGAGATAGTGGAAATGTGCGGTAGATGGCAGAGGTGAATCATCTTCTGATGAACTGCGGAGCAATGGTTGCTGGTGAGATCATTACTCGGTTCACGTCTAATCCGAGGAGAAACGTGCCAACATGGATCGAGCTTCATTAAAAAGGCTGCCGACCTCTTTTAGTGAAGGTTTGCAAAGACGTCCGCGTGTAGCCTCATGCAGAGTTTAAAAGGAGGCGCTGATGGTGGGTGGAGGTGTTCAGAGAGCTTTTATGCTTCGTAAACAGCCATTAAGGGAGGATGGGCAGTCCCGCAAGACTCTGCTTGAGCCAAGTCCAGGAACAGCCAAGCCCGGGAGTGTGGTTTAAACACACTGTGCTGACACAACGTTCAATCTTGGCTCGGGCGACGTGACCTTTCTTATTTTCCTAAGTGGCAGTATCTTATTTAGTGCTGCAGCTCTCATATAGCATTGTCTGTGAGAGCAGAGTCTGTTTTTGTCCCATAAATCACTGCAGAGAGGATCACACCAGGAAACTTTCAAACAAACTTCTTCAACAAACTGAAATTTTAAATTAAAAAAACGTTCATTAAATCCATTATTCAGTGAAAGTTAAGACCATGCACATTTCTAATGTGTTTTATCTGATTTACAATGAAGTCAAGTGTCTCTTGTGATCACATCTATGAAGAGAGCTTGAAAAATCTGCCTTTGTGAGGATTTGCCCTCCAACTACATCACTGTTTCCTCAGTGATGCTGTATAATAATCTCCATCTGTGCATTACATTTTAATGTTATTAAAAGCACACTTATGTGTGTGAAATATTTCATATCTCCAGTGGCAAAATTAAAATCATTCCCATGTACAACATATATTAAATAATCAGCACATCAGCTGAGGGCAGCTGATCTGAAAGCTGCCTGTGAAGGGGGGGGGGGGGTGCTCTGCCTACTTTAGGCTTTCTAGGTATGCACATGGAGGGCAGGCGCCTAAGGCTTTAGATGCACATGGAGGTGCAGAGTGCTATGCTTTCACCGCCTTAGGCTTTTCTCATTTGCACATGCATGCCGTCTTCTACAGAACAAAGGCATACTGCCAAACACAACTCAAGTAATCCTGATTCAACAAACATTTAGAGTTTTTTGGGACAAGTTTTCCGACACGTTTTCTCAAACTACGCCCAAAAAATATGATTCGTAACTTGTCAAAAAATAGAACATTATGCCTCCTGTTTTCAAGTAAAGAAAAAAAGGAAAAGAAATAGAATACTATGGTCAGGAAAAAGTGCATGTGCGCCATCTGAGAGCTTTATTTCAAATGAATAAAATCCTGTATTTTTCTGTCATTGTCCACCAGCAGCTGGCCACAGACACAACAAAGCTTTCACAAAAACAGCTTTTTGGATGGCGAGGATCACGTTCATCAGACATTTGGGATGAAAGCAGCTTGTAGCTACAGTGCATGCCACATTTTATGCATCATTACAGAAACATTTTGCAGAGAATCAGAGAGAGATTTTTACCTTTGCAGTACATTTTGCATAAAAATGAGAGAGCTCTATTTATGCAACGCAGGGGTGATCACAGCTGCAAAGAATTAAAAGAAAGTAGAATAATAATACTTTTATTCAATCATCTATGTCTGTAGATTGTATTAGTTTATTTAACGTGTGTTTATTGGTATTGTTTACATGTAAATAACTGTACTGCTCCAGCTTTTTTACATTTTAAAACTATAGGTGTAGTTGCACACTTCCAACACAAGAGGGAGCCTCACTCCCGGTGAGCAGTAGCCTAATGAAAGTGACCTTTAACATTGTGACAATTTCCTGTTTTCTTTCTTTTATATTTATTTGCAGGTAAGCGGTTAAAAGTGATAATGTACACATGTAGGTAGAGACAGACAACAACAGGCTGGGTGTGTAAGTTGGTCGTTTATTTTCATGAAGCATGTTTATGCAGAAGTAGTTGTCGTTAGCCATGTTAGCGGCTAAGCTAACTTTGTCCGTAGTTTTGAGTGCGTGTTTGCAGTCGGTGCTTTAAATATTAGCCAAACCAGTCAGGTTGTGGTGAATGAAGCTGTACAGAAGCATCGTGAGTATGCTGTCCTGTTTGCTTAGTATTCCAGTTCACTATTAACCCTTTTAAAACTCACAGTCTTCAAGAGTGCAACCATGCTAACAGGCTAATCTGCAGTAGCATAGCCAATTAGCTAAGAAAGCATCCCATTACCAGCAAAATTAACAACTTAATGCAGACTTTAGCCTGCAGGAAAGATGTCTTTTATGCACTTTATGTCAAATAATGTAACTATTTTGATTAATACTAGTTTAAGTTGCAGCTGTAGCTCTTTTTTCATCTCTGTCACCACCTTCTAAACTGTTTATTTGTAACACCATCTTGTTTTTCCACACACAGCTTATCTCTTTACTTAACATCCACCCTCTATAATCAGCTGCTCTGCATTTCCTGTGTGAAGTAACCACTGGTACCACAGGAGAAGAGCCTTGCGTCTGACTTGACAGCTCGTCACCGACTCCCACTAACCACTGGGAGGGTCAGAGGTCGTCCGTCTTCACAGATGTTCTGTTCACAGCGATATATATCTACTGATGAGAGGACGTCAGGGTGTGATCTCACTGGGTGATAATTAGTTCTCTGTTTCTGCCTCTTTTTTTAAACCAGGCCTTCATGAAATGGATTGAAACAAACACATTCTCAACCCGATCAATAGGTGGCACTCATGATCTTTGACAGTTTTGCAAGATCATCTGTTTTTGGGAATAAATTAGTTGCAGCCAGTACCTCAATAACAAATCCATACGTTTCCCTTAAAAACAGCATTTGCACCATTTTCATCTAAATTAGTTTTAAATGTCAGATTTAAATTCTAATTATTTGAACCTGAGTGAGAAGCAGAGTCTGTTGTTCGGCTGTTTGATGTCAGCCTGGGTGAAACAACCTTTTCTGCCACTGAACACTGTCTGTCCTTCATTTTTAATTCTCATTCTTGGCAGCTGAAACTCTTATCCAGGCATTTATCACCTCCAGATTTGATTAATGCAATAGCACCCTCTACGGCACATCCTCCAAAAACCTGCCGTCTGAGTGCTCTCTCTCTCTCCCTCTCTCTCCCCCTCTGTCTCTCCCTCGCACTCCAATCACTCTACATTATACACTCCCTACAAAACTGCAGGTGGTTTTGCATGCAGCAAAGCATGCAGGGTCCATTCACTTCCCTCTGCATAAAGAACTTTTCAATCTCCTTGGCTTCTTTAAGCATCAAACAGACTTTCTCTCCAGAACTGTGCCAAAGTCCTGAACCTCACCACAAGGACACGAGTCACTCATTTCCACCTACACACATTAACAGCCTCTCTGACACAGGAATCACTTCGTTCTTTAAGGTCTTTGTCTGTCACAAATGTCCGATGAGAGAAGTCGACTGTTGGACTGTTAATGACTTAATCCTCACACGTCAGGTGCAGATTGATGATAACAATCAGATGTCTGTCTGATCGTGGAGCACATCTGGAAATGTCAAAAGTCAGATTCAAAAATCAGGACTAACCAGCACTTTTGTGTATCCATACAGACCTAAAGAAAGAAAACTCCGGTTGGGGTCACATGCCTGAAGTCTGGACGTAGCCTGAGACCTGCAGAAAGTGCTCCACAGCAGCAAGGACATCAGGCTCACTGTCAGAATGGCGACCACCTGTTCGTCTGGAGAGGAGGAAGTCGTCTGAAGGTGACAAGTCAGTTGTGTTGAGTTTAATTGATTGATTTTCTCAGACAGTGTTGACTTGAAATCAGAACTACACATGCGCATGTAACAAGCTCTAACCGATTCATCTCTAGATTTTTTTTAGTTCAGCAACTCTGTGCTAATATTTGCTAATAAGCTCTTAATCAGTGGTGGAAAGTAACTAAGTATTTGTACTTTGTTACTGTACTTATGTATTTATACTTTACTTAAGTAAAAATAATAGTGCATACTTTATACTTTCTACTCCACTACATTTCTACACTGTCTGTAGTTACAAGTACATTTATGATACAGTTGTGTTCATGCAGCTGTGCTGGACTGATGTGAGGTCAGACTCTGCATGGAGGTGGTGTCACGCTGCCAGCTGTGTTTCTATAATGAGCCTCAGTCATGATGCCGGTGCTCTGGCTCAGTGAGCTAACTAGTTAGCTGCTGTCTGCTAACACAGGTCCATCCATGAATGTCTGATGAACATGAATCATAACATGAATCTACAGCAGGAACACTGACACAGTAAACATGCTGAATGCCTGTTTGTTATCAGCAGCCTCTCTGTTCACTTGATGCCCACAGCCTGCCTCATGACACACAGACCTGTCCACAGCTGCTTCTGGACTGAGCATGGACATTAACTACACATGCTCCATTTTCATTTGATTATTTTAACCTGTTCAGATCCTTTGCAATGGAAATCAATCATATATATGTGGTGCATGAGTACTTTTACTTTTAATACTTTAAGTACATTTAAAAGTACTTAAGGCTTTTACTTAAGTAGGATTGTTGATGTAGCACTTCTACTTTTACTTGAGTATATATTTTGCTGGTTATTTGTACTTTTACTTAAGTACCAAGCTTCAGTGCTTCCTCCACCACTGCTCTAAATGGAACATATGGTTATGGCTTATTGTACTGCCTCTTTAAATGTGGCGCTAACACTCACTTGGGTGGTCAATTAAAGGTTATTGTGACCTCAAAAACATCATACAAGTTCAAATTTCACATGGTTATTATTTAAAATACAATGAAGGGAGGACATTTTATATCCAACAATAGTCTCACTCTGACGTCTCAATGCTCTGCAAACATACTCATCGAATTAATTCAAAGTCTTCATCACACAAAAATTAAAAAAAGTGGAATAATACAAATTTTCCTGCATAATTTATCTTTTATCTAGCAAATTTTTATCAAGCAAACTTGACAAAAATGGATGCTTACAGTTTCTGTTGAATTCTTTGCAGTTTAGGGTGGAAAACACAGCAAACAAGTACTGTTACACATCCAGCTGCCAATAAACAATCAGTATGTCCCACAGAAATTACAGCACTTTTATAAACGAGTCTCCCATATTATGAGACCTTAGGGGCCTGTTGGACATCAAAGCAGTCGAAAAGCGGTTTACCTTCAGACTCCTCCAGCCGTAGCTGCACATAATGGACAGTCGGGCTTCTCGGAGCCAGCTACCCCATTAGGCCGGACTAATGCATCCAGGACTGCCCGCCATGCGCTGCCCATCATTCCAGACCAGATCTGGTTTCACACAGGAGCCGCCTCATCTCTTTGTGGTCGGGGGAAACTCTCGCCACCAAGAACACCGACCTCTGAGAAACCGGACAGATCAGATCATGGAAGAGTAGCACAGAGAATGTGCTCTTTTCCAGTCCTGCTAATACGTTTGTGTATTTAGCAGCTGAGGTTACAAGGTTAAATGAGGAGACGCTGCAGAGCAACCAGCAAAAATCTTCAAATATGCCAGTTATTCTAAAGAGCAGCTGTACTGTAACACATATCACACTCCTGTTTCTCCTCAAAATTTAAAGTGGATATTGGCTCAATCAGAGTGTGAAATTGTTTTTGACCATGCCTGTGATCTTGGGTTTCACAGCTCTGCTTTGCTAAATGGAGCGGGTGCATTAGGGGCCAGGGAGGAGCGCCGCAGAGTGCTCTTAAAAGGCCACAGGAGAAAAACAACTGGAGAAAGACTCCCTGTGTTTTTTTTTTTTAAGGCACGCTGTAGAAGGACAGCGACATGTAACAACCATG
Source organism: Parambassis ranga (assembly GCF_900634625.1). NCBI lineage: Eukaryota > Metazoa > Chordata > Actinopteri > Ambassidae > Parambassis > Parambassis ranga. Next base: position 2,293,598 of record NC_041037.1, on the reverse strand, counting down.
TATGGAAGCGCTGCGTATCAGGTTGCAGCTGTCAAATCAAAACAATCACCCTGATGGAGAGAGAGAGAGAGAGAGAGGGCAGAATGGTGACTGACATGAGGGCCCTGATGTGACAACAGAGTCTGAAAGTCTTCCAGTTCCTCCGATTTGTGTTTGTAAGGGGACAAACTCAAACTGAACAAGAGCCGGAAAAGCTTTATTTCCCATACAGACGCCACAAAGTGAGAGCAGGAAGTTTTAAATTTAAACATTCAGTTAATCCCTGTGGGTAATTTAGGGTTGTTGAAGCAGCAGAGTAAAAGAAAATAAGACAATAAAGACAGTAAATGACCACATGTGTGCATAAATACACATTTTTGTAGACCTCCGACTCAGATTGACTGCAATATGAACACACTATATGGACAAAAGTATGTGGACACCCAGACACAACATGTGTCCCCTGCGCAGCCTGTTTACCTTATAAATTCTGATGAAGTGATGAAGTTCAGGAGAAGCAAGTTCTTCCTCACAAAGCTAGAATTTCAAAAGCTTTCAAAGCTTTTTTCAAAGCTTTGAGTTTCTTTGAGCTTTTTTGTATGGCAACAAACACAAAGTTAACACCGACCCATTATATGCTGTGAATCTGCAACAGTGAGGCAATGAGGGGAAGTTAGGAAGTGTTAGAATGCATTGATCAACAATCATCAGGGGCAGATCTAGCAGACTGCAGTGTTGGGATGTCCCACTTTTGTCCCACTTTTGTGTGTGTGTATAATTGAAAAAGACAATAATAAATATGTATTGAGTCCTTTATACTGCAAAACACAAAGACACTTCTGTGTTTAACTTCCTCTTTCTCATTGTAATCCTCAGTTGAAGCGCCGCCATCCTACCAACGTCTCACTATTTTGCATCCAATTGTCCCACAGAAACCCACGTTTCTCTCACTTCCACCACAACAAGGGTGACTCATCACACTGAAGCAAATATGCCAATAGTGTGCAGCAGCACCAGCAGGGTGTGTAAATTCCACACCTGTCCCATCATCCTCCCTCTCCTCCCTCTACCTCCCCTCTCTCACCCTCCCCTTCCTCTTTTGTGCCTTCTCTCTTTTCACACATGCTCGTTCACCCACACCTCACACTGAGCAGCGTGAGGAGCAGAAAGCAGCTCTGTTTTTTAAGAACATTTTAACAAGGGCCTCACACACTCATCATCATCATCATCATGAAGCGTCTCTTCTTGCAAACAGGTAAGCTGAGAGTCACGTCTTTATGAACTGATTAGTTGTTTTTTTGTGTTAGATGTGATGCGATATATTAATCCTGATCATGTGTGGGGATCTGTGCTGAATATGTTGCTGTCTCCATCTTTGTCTTAGTCTCAACCTGAAGCAGACCCACTGTGGAGAAGCTCACCAAAATCCTGTGTGAAGGTGAGAGTGGACTCTTTGTTATTCTGCTTATTAAAAACCCCAAGCTGGATCACACTTTTTCTCCACAGGAGGAGGAAGAAGAAGAAGAGGAGGAGGAGGAGGAGGAGGAGGAGGTGGTGGTGGTGTGATGACAAAGGGTTGCAGCTGCCCTTTCTTCTCCCAGAGCAGCCTGAAAAATGACATAATAGCGGCCGAGCTCAGGTAACTTCATCTGGACACTGATAGCTTTGAAACTAATCCAGCTGTTGTGTGGTTGTGTTTACAAAATCTGTAACAAAATAAATGATCATTTGGGCGAAGATGATCATGTGACCCTCGGAAGTCAAACGTCTGTTTTTTCAGTATGCAGAAAGTCGGAGAATCTGAACTTGTCGTTCTGAAAACGTTTACAGTGAGACGTGAGAGTAAGTTGTTTTCGACTGAGCGCTGATGTCATGACGCCACTGTTTGGGACAGACTCGCAGTTTGTTCTGAAAACTGAGCTCATGTCCCGAGGCTCAGATACGAGTACAAACGAACAGAGGTAGAGACTCCTCGTAGCCGAGGAGGGATGGAAAATACGCATCTTTTGAAAAGAGAAAGCCGATAGGAGCGTTTGAAGTTCAGTGAAACACAAACTTTACCACAAACTTTCTCAGACAAACAGGCCAAAAAGTCGACCAGCTGTGACCCTCCATCACTGGATTTATACCTATAATCTTAATCTTTTTCCCACATATTCACTGTTTTTTTTAAATAATGCCATTGAATGGTTCCTTATTATAATTTGTAAGCTTTGATAGTTTATAGCTTTGCATATGTTTTCATTTCTTCTAACAGTTGTCCTCACTGGATCCGTCTCTTTATGATCGTTGGCTATAAAGCAGCACTCATGATATTGCCTCTTTCTAATGAAGATGAAAAGTATTTATTTCAGAAGCTATCCAAAAAAACAACGTAGCATAAAATGAGACATTAAATTGACTTGCATTTTTTTACAGCGTACTAACCCTCTTTAGGGACTGATTGTTTCTTCTACTGTTGCCTTTAAGGAATGACGTGTTTCTGTGTTTTCCTTCTTAACATGCAGACCATGTGTTCGCTCAACTCTTCGTGGTCCAACTCTTTGCCTGATGTCACATTAGTGAGTCAGAGTAATGTATTAAACCCATGCAGAAAGCCGGGATATCTCCTTTGGATCCATCACATCCTGAAAGCAGCCATTTTTTTTAATGAGTTGTATGAAGATTGTTTTTTTTTTCTCAGGTTTTCCTCTGGGATGACTTTTCTGAAGATGCAGAACTTAGCTCATTAGTGAGCATTGAACCAAATAGGAATTGTTCACAGTGGCTAAGTTCAGTTTCTGACATGAAAGAATGAGCTTCCCCCGCATACCTGAGAGCCTGAAGGAGACAGCTGAGGGATGCAACAGCACCTGTACTGTAAAACAAAGAGGAATGCTGTAAACGTCTCTGCATGTCCAGACAGACAGTACAGTACTCAGCTTCCTCTGATTTATGAGGGTTTGGTGAAAAGAAGGAGACAAACTACATTTTTCAGCACCAGGCGTTTGTGTTTTTTGAATCTGACTCCTTCAAACTTACTGCTGCGTCTTAAAAAATAGAACCACCGCTCACTGTAATGTACACTTTCAGTCATTTTAGTGGACGATGAGGCGTTTTCCCAGGTTGTGTACTCATGTGCCTACTGAACTGATTTCAGTGTGTCTTTGCAGAACTGGCTCAGTCCAGCAGGAACAAGAGTGACACCTAATGTAGCATCATTATCGTCATTAAAGTGATCAAAAATCTGCATATTCAGCGGGATGAGTGTGTTATGATGGCATAAAGAAATGGTGTGTGTGTGTGTGTGTGTGTGTTCCTGTGTGGGGAGTGTGGCTGCCTCTGCAGGCAGGCAGCGGTTGCTTTGTGCTGAGTAACACTTTAAGTCGCCTCTCTTCATTCCTCATGCTGTAATAAGCTGTCAGTGTGTCTTCACCAAATTGGGCTCCACACCTCTGCAGTCATTAAATACCTGAATGGACAGGCTGCACATTAGCATAAGCAAAGCTGATCGTCATAAGATATTGATTCTGGATGTCCTCGGTTGTTGAGCTGCCGTGTTGAACAATTACTTTTCACCTTGGGCCATCTTCTTGTGGAGGCATTTATTAGAAAATCTGCAAGGAGCTGCAAAAAAAATGGACAAAAAAAAAAGGATCAAATTCCACATTGATTTTCGTTAAAAGTGTCTGTATATGTCTGGTGGTGCACGACTGGAGGGCCCATTAAAGGCTGAACCCAAATCATTACGTGTGATGACGATTCCTGCTTCAGTGCTGCTTTCACTGTCTGAGGTTTACAGGAAATATACAGCCGCATGTTTGTGTGTGTGCAGGAAGCAGAAGTACGAGTGATTCATTAACCCGTGTTTGGACGTCTCTGTCAGCTGACAGGCAAATTTCAGCAGAGCGAACACAACTCAGTCTCACCTGAAACACAATCAACCGACCACGGTGAGCTTTATTGATTTGCATGATGATGCACATGTATTTTGCATTGTATCCCTCACCTCTGTAAACTATATAAAGAGAAACATATGGCACATATAATATAAGACACGAGGAGAAAGGTTCAATAAACACAACAGCCTTATGTGAGTGTAATGTCAATAAATCTGTCTCCACATAGTTTTTATTAAACTATGAATAATCCGAGATAACTGATGCTCTAATGATCAATGTTTTTTTTCTATGTTGTTTGATGGCACTTAAATTATTGTACAGTTATATTATGGTCTGTTGTGGCCAATGAAGTTCTTTATTTATTTATTTATTTTAAATTTTTAATTAAACTTGCCAGAAAATAACACTAAAACACTGCTTAACCTACCTCAGCAATATTATTCAGTTTAATGTATGGCTTTTACCTACTCACAACATTAAAATTTTTATGACCTTATTTTATCTCATCCATTAATTTTTTTTTTTTTTTTTTACTAAAGCTGGTAATTAAAATTACACAGAAAAAAAAACGTGTGGGAGATGTAAAGTATATAATTCATTTTTAAAAAATCATAAAATTAAAATATATTTCATGGAATAATTACAACATTTATATGGTGTTATTAATAATACATAAACATCAATAAAACAATCATATATGGATTAGACATTTGGTGTGCTGTGCTTGTTGTAATACATCATCTGTCCACTGGGGGGAGCTCAAACCCCGCAGCTCACCTGCAGCACTAATTAAACTGTTGGGTCTATTAACGGCGGTGTCTGATTTTTCTTCTTCTCTTCTTCTTTTATTTGTAGTTTTATCTCTTGTTAATTGAAAGTCGGCTCCATGTTTGAGGTCAGTGAAAGGAAATAAACAATTTATTTCCACCTCGCCAGCGGGTGTGTTTGTGTCGAAGTGTGTGTGTGAGAGAGAGAGAGAGAGTGTGTGTGTGTGTGTAGAAATGTAGGAAGTAAACTTTCCGAGCAGGACGACGAGGAGGCGTTAATCTCTTTATTTCGCTAAGAAGCTGTGATTTATAAACGCAACAAGGACTTCGAAGTGTTGAAATCACCTTTTCACCTTTTAAACGTCTCGACGAGAGATTTAGTGAGTTACCTTTTCTGAGGGGCGAAGCTCAGGTGAAGAAGCTTTTTCTCGTCCTGGAGTTTGTGTGAGTGGAGTTCGATAACGCTGACCGGACAGACGTTCTCCTCACTGTCGGCGGTTTATACCGACTTTTAAAGATGAAATGACTGCTTGTCCCAGAAAGGTGAGACTTACTTTGACATTTATCGACAGGTTTGACACCTGGTGCTGTTTATTATTTGTCACCTGGGTGGGTGTACGTGTGGGAATTTAGATTAGGATTACCAGGAAGTGTGGATTATTAACATGTTGATACTGTTGGTGGAACACAAAGCAGTTTCTAGCACATTTAGTCTAATTTGTGTTTTTTTCCTTACACTTATTGTGTGTGTGTGTGTGTGTGTGTGTGTGTGTGTGTGTGCACAGTTATGCTGAAGCCTGTCTCTGAGTATCAGTATGAGTCCAACAGATGGAGAAGCCCGTGTGGTGCAGATCTACCCCAGGGTGTCCCAGGACACCGCTGCCTACTGTCCCCTGCAGATCACCGCTGAGGACACAGCGAGGTCGGTCATCCGCAACGCTGTGGTCACCCTGGGCCTGGACTCCAACCAGAAGTACTGCCTGCTGGAAGTCAGGGAGGGCGGTGGGGAGGAGAGGCTGCTGGATTCCAGGGATTCCCCTCTGAAGAGAGTCCTGCTGTGGCCACCAGACGCACAGAAGTGGCACCTTCAGAGCGATGGGTACTACTTCATTCTGCAGCTGCGCACCACCAATGAAGGAGTAGACAGCAGCGTGGAGGACTATGATGACCTCTGCCACCTCTCCACTATCACAGAGGAGAGCATTCTGGAGGCTCTACGGGAACGCCTCTTCAAGCACAAAATCTACACCTATGCCGGCAACATCCTCATCGCCATCAATCCCAATAAGTTCCTGCCCCTGTACTACAACCCCAAGTACGTCAAAATGTACGAGAATCAGCCGCTGGGAAAGCTGAGCCCACATATATTCGCCATAGCAGACGTGGCCTTCCGCACAATGCTGAACCGGCAGGTGAACCAGTGCATTCTGATATCTGGTGAGAGCGGCTCAGGGAAGACTGAAAGCAGCAGTTATCTCATACACTGCCTGACTGCACTCAGCCAGAAGACGTACTCCAGCGGGCTGGAACGGACCATCCTCGGGGCCGGGCCGGTGTTAGAGGTAGGTCACTGTGTCACCCATCTGCTGAAACCACAGAACATCAAAAACATCTGCTAGAGCAGACCATGAGCACACAAGGCCTCAAAGGGGTTCTCTTTAGGGACCATTAGACACAGATTACCCCAGATTATAGGTCCTATATTGTCTGAAACACAAACATATATGCTTTACAATGATAAAATCAAATAAAATTGATTGATCAATGAGTTTAGTCAAATATCAAGTGGCACAAATATTCTACTAAACACTTCATGTATATATTTATTTTAATGGCCAGTTTCTTTTCATGGGAAATAATCCTCTCAGATTTTATCAGAAGTCTTGCTATGATGAGAATCTGCGCTACATTTTTGAGTTTTCAACCGTAAAATGAGCCAAACTGTCTCCATTTTTCACACAATTAGAGGCTCTGTCTCATGTTTGATGCCAGCAGGCTCTGTTTTAGTGTGACTTGTGGTTGATTTCTTGCTGAGAGGGTCAAAGATGATCATCTACAGTACTGCAGATTAATATTATTATTATTCCAAAAACAAAAAAGGTGCAAATCACCACTCTCTTACTGAACTCACACTCACATTTGGATTTAATCTACTCACTGATGTTTCCTTTTATCAAGTTGCACAAACAGTCACATGTTCTTCAACGCATCACAGCAGTTTCACTGATTTCTGCTGTTGTCTCATCAGCACTGTGGCACATTAGACGCCACATTTCCTCTCTTTCTGTTGCACAATGTGTTTATAGGCTGTATGCCTATAAACACTTGCTTAAAAGAAGACCCGCCTCTTTTGAGGGAATTCAAGCTTGTTTCACTTCGTTTAAAACACAGTGTTCTGAAACTAAGAAACTTGTAGTTGTAGGTGTAATAATCCTGTTGTTTCCCTTCTTCACTTTCAACCATCTAAGTCTGATGAAGGCATGTGCAGGAACAGTAGGTGTGGAGTTGAATGCTCCCTCTGATCTCTCCACTTGCTTTATCTCTCCATCGGTCCACATTGTTACTGATGACACACACCTATGCACAAACACAATCCCAAAGGGGCCAGCCTTTCATTAGGCAGTGACTAAATATGGATTCTTCTTCTTCTTTTTCTCTCTGAACAAGTCCAGCAAGTTTCCCCCTTGAAATAAGCAGCAGCTTTAGGCACCTTTCCTGTTAACTGATCTTTCTGGTGTTGTGTGCGCTCCTTCCTGGTTAAGGAGCCACAGATTAAGCTGTAGTGGAGAAAATGTTGCTTTTGTTGGTGTGATTTGTTTTCTAATAATAACTGGGAGAAAAAAAATGGGAAACGAGCTTAACGACTGAGCTCGCACGCCACCAGTGAGGAAAGCTGATGCTAATCTGTTTCTTGGTGGTTTTGCCATTTTGGGGTTTCCCTTGTCTTCATGACTCACACTTCATAACTTATCTGAAATCAGACAAGTTGTAATGTTTTTGTCCTTGTAGCTGTTAATGTTATCTCACCCGCTGTCAGTATGCAAAGAAAAAAAAGTGTGACGGACTCCTGCGGTCTGTACAGGCAGCAGCTGACCGCACTGTGTGTGCTGTCCTTCAGTGAGGTGTTTGCCGTAGTTGTTGTTGCTCCGGGTTTGTGTTGGTGAGCGGGAGGCTGAGCTCCGAGCTTTGCTGGGTGAATGTACAGGGCGTTGTCTTTGAGGGAACATCAGAGAGAGAAGAGAAACAGGAACATGTCAGAACGTGTTCAGCCAGGTCCTCTGGGAAACCGACACAACAAAGTACAGATCTGTGTACTCAGAGTCCGTTTCTCAAGCATTCTGTCTCTAACTTTGCTCAATATTATGGATTTTCTGAGGTCAACCTGCATGTTTGTTTGTGTAAAATTGTTCTCCTTATCTAATTTCCTTGTTTTTATTCTGAATCTTCTCATGATTCCTCCCAGAGTAACATCATTGTGTGAGTAAGTTCAGTGGTTCCAACTTGGGCAGTTCAAGAGACTGCAGAATCCATGTGGTGGGCCACAAACAAATGTACAGTATGGGTCCCTAAAATGACTAAAAAGAGGAAAGATTGTGGTTGACCTGGTGAACAAAGTCACCAAGGCACCAAAAACTGCGGTGAGTCAATCCCCAAAGACGTCCATATCAGCACACAGCAGAAACAAACGTTTCCACAGCACCTCATATTTCAATATTTGGCACTTTTGATGAATTAATCAGTTAATTAACGTCATCACACTTTGCTCACGTCATGTATTTCTCACTTTGAGCTGTGATCAGCTCAGCGTTGGGTCTTCAGGTCTGCCTGAATGCACCATCAGTTTCTGTCTTTCTAGAGGAGCAGGAGTGACGTCTGGAGGAACATCATATCCTGCTGCAGCGGCGTCTTTCCTTATCCCACGTACCATCTGAAATGCTTCTCTCCACATGCCTTTCATTGTTGTTGCCCTCCCTCAAGGTTCTTTGTATGAAATAAAATCGAAATGGAATCTTAGCGTACACTGGGCAGGAACGTCCCACTGTTTGAACAGCGCCGTGTGGCTCACCATCTGCACAGGCATTTCTCTGGCCTGTTAGGACACAGCCCCTTACAGTGGAATGAAGAACAGCAGCACCTTCAGAGGCTGGCGTACATTCAGTTTGGGCTTTTTTTATTGGAATTAGAAGCTGATTTACAGTCAAGCACAGCTAAAAATCCCTCATAAACATATTTATATTCATGGGAAAATGTCCCATGTGGAGTCTGTTGTGTTATTGATTACTGCACAGCTGTGAGATCAATCATTAGGTTCCCTCAAGGGCTGCAGATAACCATTTTTACAGCTATAAGATAATGACAAAAGCTCAAAAAATATATAGTTTAATGTGTAGCAGAAAGTGGCTGAACCTGCTAATGAAGTTTGACTCAAAGTTTGAATTATACCGGTTTTACTTCCCTCTTCTAAGCTGTTCTCAATAACTTCTCTTCATCCTGGTTCATAAGACAGGATGTGCACCACAACACAACTAGGTCACATTCATACTGTAGTTACATAAGGTTGCTAACGGAAACAGTCCTCTGCCATCCACAGAATGATTTAGCACCTCGCTCCTCTGCGCGGCAAACATTACATACAGTGTTTACATTTGGCTGCCAGTGTCTGTAGGAAACGTGCCTGTTTATTTTAGACAAAAACACATGTTCCTTATGTTTTAAACAGGCCTTTGGCAACGCGAAGACTGCAGAGAATAACAACTCTAGTCGCTTCGGGACGTTCATCCAGCTCAACTACCTGGAAAGTGGCGTCATCAGAGGGTGAGGCATCAAAGTTTGTTTTTCCCCTTTTAATTTAATGAACCTTCAGAAGAGTTTTTTATATTTTGTCAATGGACGGTGTCAACAGCTACTCCAAAGCTCTGCATGTTTTGACGACAGTCTCATCTTTCTTGTCTCTTGCAGGGCAGTTATTGAGAAGTACCTGCTGGAAAAGTGTCGCCTTGTGTCCAGAGATAGGAATGAGAGGTGAGGCTCAAAGAGACCCTCACAGTAACACCTCTAAGTCACATTCTAATTAAAAATCTGATGGAAACTTTAAGCTAATTAAAGTAGAAAACACTCAAGTGAGGTAACGCATGTTCAGTCAATAACAATGTTGAAATTGTTCTGTGACCTACAGGAACTACCATGTGTTCTACTATCTGCTGATGGGTGCGTCCAAAGAGGAGCGAGAGCAGTTTCATCTATTAAAGCCGCAGGATTATCTCTACCTCAAGCAGGTACCTTTGATCTGCACAATGAATGAGGAAGATACAGGATGAGTCATTAGATGATATTAAAAAGGAAAAGCAGCGCAAGGGTTTTATACAAACATTGTATAAAACGCTGTGAATAAACAGACGCTCACATAAAACAGCATTTTAACAAGGCTTCCTTCAAATCAGTACAGTATTGCTGTAGATGGTAGAATTTATGATATTAGCCACGGTTTTATTGTACATACTGATGCATTTAATCAGCTCTTTATCTTCATAATGTGCCTGCTTAAACACTAGAAAACTTATAAAGTGATGATTTCAAGGTGCCGTCAGCATCCTGAAATAGTCACATGTACAGGGTAGTGAGGAGGACTCACTAATAAACTAAATTATTATTAGATTACCAAACCAAGTTTTGAACTCTAAACGTAATATCATTTGGAATATGTATAGTTAATGATCAGCAGTTGAATAATCTGAGGTTTAGTCTGTTAACTATTTCTTTCTCGACTCAACTTTTCTTTTTTAGTTGTCCATCTGTTAACAGTGTCTTGCCCAGGATATCTGTTTACCATTATCCACATATCTACTGACTTGAGGGTCTTAATGAGTCCATGTTGAAAAAATAAACATTTAAAATGAAGGTTTGGTCTGAGACATAGATTCAGTCATATTATTATTGATTTGTTTTTATGGACTGTGTTTTGTGTATGTATGCGGGTCATCTCTAGCATGGATGTTTACTGGTACCCCTCGTCTGTCTGTTCCACAGGAAGACATCAGCGTAGATGACGAGGAGAAACTCGGGAATGAGTACAGGAGGCTCCATCAGGCCATGGAGATGGTTGGCTTCCTGGCCTCAACTAAACGACAGTGAGTGTAAAGAATCAGAATCAGAATCGTGTTTACTTCCATGTAAGTGAAGAGGTTTCACATTACTGGGAGTTTGCCTTAGTTATTGGTGCATACATAAAACCGTATATAACAATTAACACAGCTGAAAGGCTGCATGAGGCCACATGAGCGTGAAGGGAAACGTGACGGGCCAACTTTGATGCATGAAAGTGAATTCACTTGTTGTATTTGTGAGTAATCTCTTAATACATATTGTTAAAGTAACCTCCCGCAACATTTCATTGTGTTTCCTCGACAGCATAATGAGGTTTCTCTCTTCTCAGTTACTAACAACAACTGTGTAGATGCTGCAGGTGGGGAGGTGTACTATTTAACTGAAAACTGTCAAAGAGTGTCTGCTTTCCTTTACTGGTGTCAGTAACAGGTTGGAGCTTGTCAAGTCAAGAAAAATGCAGCAAATATGTCAGCCAGCGCCTAACAGCCTGAGGACAGAGTGTGTAGATAAAAACAGCAGCAGCAGCAAACTTTGTAGCCGGTCCAGGTCAATTTCCCTGTTGCAGAACTACACAAACAGCAACTTTTATTCAATGTCAAAGATTTTTTTTAACAAAAAAAAAGGAGATGCAATCAAGAAGAGACCTTGCTGTGCATTTACAGAAGGCTGTGAGCAAGTATGTAGCTAAGGAGACATCCGTATAGATCATAGTGACTGTAAATTCCTACAGCACCAGGTGTCCTCAAAGGCAGCACAGACATGTTTACAATAGCACAGTAGTGTTTATCCTTGGAGGCATTGTTAGTAGGCTGCAGAAGCACAACTTTCACATTCTATATGGATGAGTGTGTAGTGTGGCTTAAAAAAAGAGACACCAGAGCATACAAATGTCAGTTAACAGATGAGAATGTTCTGTCAGTATGTGTTACATGTCAGATTTTACTGATAAAATATAAAAACTGACCACATTTGGTGAGATGTGCCAGCTCTTGTTTCTATTCTGGGTGCCATGTGTGGTATGTTCACATTCAAAACCGCTTAATGGCACCTGTCTCACCGTGCAGCATATTTTCCATCCTCGCTGCCATCCTGCACCTGGGTAATGTGACGTACACTATGTCAAAGGACGCTCAGGTCCTGGAGGCTGGACCTGCTGACGTTCTATCCACCCTGTCAGACCTGTTAAAGGTGAGATTATAAAAAAGATTCTCAGAATTATTGTGCTTCAGTTTCATTCTGTGAAACTGAAAATAAATGGTGTCACCTGTGTGGGTTTTCAAAGCAGACATGTCTCTACAAGTTCTGTCAGAGTCATAAATAGTAATTTATTAGAATAATTATTGAAGAACTGTGGCAGCAGGTTTATGTTTCCTCTTCTTCTTTCTAGGTGAAAAAGGAACTGCTGCTTGAGGCTTTGACCAAGAGGAAAGTTGTGACTGCCAAGTCAACCATAGTTTCACAGTACACACTACAAGAGGTGCACAGATCAGATCAATAATACTAAGGCTGCCCCCTGGAGTTTAATCGATCAAACATTTGATAGAATGATTCAATCAAAACATCACATTTCCTCAATTTTCCAGTTTGGTGACATATTTTTTTTTTACCTCGTGTGCTTCCAGGCCATCATGATGCGGGACTCTATGGCCAAATCTTTATACAGCGCTCTGTTTGACTGGATCATCCTTCACATCAACCACGCAATGCTCAATAGACGAGACATGGAGGAGTCTGTGCCTGTGAGTAACATGATTGATTTTGGGCCTGCTGTGACTGTGGCCAGAGTTAGTTATATATATATATATATATATATATATATGTGTGTATATATATATGTATATATGTATATGTATATATGTATATATATATATATATATGTGTATATATATGTATATGTATATATATATATATATATATATATCTGTATGTATATGTATATATATGTATATATATATATGTATATATATATATGTATATATATATATGTATATATATTCAGTACAGTAAGCGTATGAATTGCTGCTTTCTTTTCAGTGTTTGTCCATCGGTGTCCTGGACATGTTTGGGTTTGAGAACCTGCAGACAAACAGTTTTGAGCAGCTGTGCATCAACTACACCAACGAAAAGCTGCAGTGTTATATCAACCATCACATCTTCAAGCTTGAGCAGGTTGGTGTTTCTATATATATTTACAGCAATTAGTCCCTTTATTTGCATAAACCTGACCCAGAGAAACATCAGTTCTATACCTTCTTTATTTATATTTGTCCTAACTAACTTGTATGCTTATTTATTTATGGGTCAACCCATGCCACCATTGCAAACAAATTACATTTACCTTCAAGGTATATGATTACATAATAGTGACTAAACTAAATTCCAGGAGGATTATGTGTCTGAGGGCATCACCTGGAAAAACATCAGCTTCACCGACAACAGCGGCTGCATTCAGCTGATAAGCAACAAGTCAGATGGACTGTTAGAGCTGCTGGACGAGGAGAGCGAGTAGGTGTTTCCAACATGGATGAGATAATACTTCTGTCACCTAATGTTTGATGGTTAATTTGTACAAGTAAAAGAAATGAGGACATGGTGTTTTAAGTGTTTATTATTGTCCATTAGTCAGAGTTTGAATGAAGGCCTCATCTGTATTAGATCCACATCCACTAACATACACACATAGCTAGTAACTACACTACACACCTGTGTTTTCATGTCATTGGTTAGCATTGTAGTTAGCTTATTAGGTAACTGAAAAAACAAACAACAGAACAGGATGATCCAGTTCATGATGATGTAAGCATTTTATTTTTTCCTTTATAATATTTAATGACGCTTATACTCGATTTCTCCCTTTGTCTGTTTATTTGGCTTTGTGTCTGTTCTGCTATTGTTGGTTTAATAACCAATCAGGCCGATGCTTTTTCCCAGATATCAGGTGTTGAATCTGTTCTCCTCTCTTCAGCCTCCCTCAGGCCACAGACAAAACCCTGTTGGACAAGTTAAAGCAGCATCACCAGGACAGCCCATTCTTTGTGCCCTCTCCAAACAGAGAGGCGAGTTTCATCATCCAACACTTTGCCGGGAGAGTTAAATACCACATCAAGGTAGGTGGAGTATGATTCCCACACTGCAAGCATCTCTGGTCTAAACACTGAAATAAAGTCAACGCACATTCTATCAGTCAGCATGAGCCTTGTCAGATAAGCCAGTGTGAGAAAAACCTGGAAAATCTCACCCATTGAATGATTAATCTGCTCCGGCACCAAGGCTGTGGACACACTGGGAAGTTTGTTGTAGTGAATATCAGGAACTGCAGCCTTTTAAATGTAACATAAGTGTGTATATTACAATAATTATGATGTTTTTTTTTTTTCTTGTCCAGGATTTCAGAAAGAAAAACTCAGACCACATGCGTCCTGAAGTCGTCTCACTTCTACGGAGCAGTGAGCGTTCATTCCTGCATCACTTGGTTGCATCCAGCCCAGAAGCCCTGTTCAGATGGGGCGTCCTGCGGGCGACCATCCGCATCCTCACCGTATTCAAGAACATGGGGCGCCAGCGGGCAGAACAGAGTGGGTAACTTTAGTGTAGAACCTTACTCTGTGATCATACTATTGTATAATATTTTTTTTAAGTGACCTGATGAAATTTCATCACAGTGGTGGCAAAACGGAGCTCCCGCATGTCTCTCGGAGAAATTAAACGGCGCGCCAGTTCTATATACACACCGTCCAGGTAAATATAATACACATGTTCCTTAATAGCAGCTGTTTGGATTGTGGTCTTTCTGCAGAAGGAACTTAGGGTCACTGTACCTCTGCTCACTTAAAACATGTCTAACTTTCACAGCAACAGCATGACTCTGGATTTCTCCTTTGATCGCTCCGATGAGCATCCTCTTGATGCATTTGAGGACATCTTTGCCAATTTTGAACAGACAAAGTAAGGGGGCTATATGTTTTTGCAACTTTAAAGTTGGTTGGTTGTCGGCGTTTTGTGCTTCATTATGTCTCTTGTTCTTCAGGAAAAGTAAAGGGAGCCAACAGAAGCAGCTCATTCCAAAGGTGAAATGTCATTTTAAAGCAGGCAAACATCTTAAGTGCTATGTATTATTCATCTGCACACACACATTGTTCTCAGAGTCGTTTACAGCCTGTTTTGTGTCTTGTCAAACAGAACCTCATGGATATGCGCTCACTTCAACATATCGTTGGTCTTACGGCACATGACCGAACCAGCAAATTAATCTTCCACCCTCGCCGGACAACTAAACCCCCAACAGTTAGCTCTCAGTTTGAGGTTCGTCTTCCGTAAAGGGCAAAATATTTTTGTTTGTTTTTATCAAGTCTTAACTATAGATATGAAAAGAATTTGTGTTTAAAGTTCTATATTTTAATACCTGCTACTCCAACAGGCGTCACTCGGACAGCTGATGGCCAAAGTTCAGAGAGCTGAGCCTTTCTTCATTTTCTGTGTTCGCTCCAACGCCGAAAAGGTGAGGATGTCTGTGAGTGTAGCATCATCTCACTAAATGTATTCCTTGTATACATGTTGGACTGCGAACGTCACTTAATAACACTTGAAATGTTTGTTTGTGTTTACAGAAAGAGCTGCACTTTGACGATGAACTCGTGCTAAAGCAAATCAGGTACACAGGTCTGCTGCAGATGATTCACATGCAGAAGTCTGGATACGGTGCCAAATACACATTCAAGGTGAGTCCGTCTATTAGAATAAGGTATATATTGATTTTAATATCCTGCATTGCTGCACATTTAAGAAAAAGATGACGCAACACAGACAAATAAATGATAATAAACTTAATTTGTGCTTTTTCCTGATAACAGGAATTTGTGAAGAAGTTCAGGATTCTACTTCCAAAAAGAACCACTGCAGCTCCAAAACCTATAACTGAGCTGTTTGAGAGGATGAAGTTGGATAAGACCAGCTACCAAATAGGAAGAACTAAGGTTAATCACTCTCTTTGTGTCCATATCATGTCTCTGTTTGCAGCAAAGCATGTAAGGTTTTGACTGTACAAATGAGCTTTCATCCTTCGTCACATCTTGTATGCTGTTCTTTCATTTATTCAGGTTTTCCTGAAGGAAAAGGAACGACAGCTGCTTCAAGACACTCTCAACAAAGAAGTGGTGCATCGAATCATCACCCTGCAGCGTTGGTTCCGCTCCTGTCTGATAAGGTTCCATTTTCTGCAGAAAAAAGACGCCACCATGATCATACAGGTACACTTTTATCACTTGTGAAGACTGCTACAAAGCCATGGTTTTACACATTCTCCCCTAAAGTTCTTTCTCTCACTGCAGCCATTGTCATATTCAGAATCATTCAACCACCCTCATCTCATTTTTGTGCGGTTAAATATAGCCCGGCCTGTTTATTGGCCAAGCAAAAATAAAAAAATGTTCTCAAAGTCCAACAAATAAAGAGCTTAACCACATAACAGAGCTGAAGGGAGGATTTGTGGTGTTTCAGAGGAGCTGGCGTGAGTTTTATGAGCACCAAAACCGAGCAGCTACAGTGATTCAGACGGCATGGAGGAGTTCCCTGTACAGGTCAGGGCAACAACAGGACAAGGAGGGTAAAGAGGAGCCCAACGGCCAGCCGAGGAGTGACAGGTACTGTGTCTGACTTTAAATCAGAAGTGAACACCTTATCTATACTGTGACAGGCACTAAACATTTAAAGTGTAAACACTGGGTCTGGTGTGGTAACAAACATTACAGGTGTACAGGGGTCGTGCATGTTGTACTCAGAAGAACAGCATATAAAGTCTCAGTTGAGTGAATGTTTATTGATAACCACTCTTAATAGTACAGTTTTGCATTAGACAAGTGTTAGATTCAGCGATAAGCAACATGTGGAGGAGGAGGTTTTTTTTTTGCCGCTTGGGGCACCACAAGTAGAAACCTCTAAACCAAATATAGCAAAATCTGTATAGATAAATATCTCTACAGGCAACAGGGAAGATGAATACTACTATTTGACTTTGTAGTGAATTACAGACTCATGATTGATGTAAACCTTTTTATACAACAGCTTGACAAAAAGAGAGCTGAAGAGGCAGTACAAGGTGGACCACAGCCCCAACAGAACCCGGCTGCCTGACCCGCCACCTGGCCAGTCCGCACAGATCAAGGAGAGACGAGAAGGCAGGGGGTCCCCTCCTACCCTCAACAGACCCCTCTCCCTCCCTCTAGGTCCCAAAGTCAGCAGTGAATCCACCAGCCACACTAAGAGCAGCTCGCTTCAGCGCTACAAAGATGTAGGGGACATCAAGGAGAAGGCCGAGAGGTGGAGGGAAAGACAGGGTGAAGCTGACCCAACGGACGAATCGAGTCCTGAACTACCGCGACGAAGACAGAAGAAAGATGAGTTTCAGTAAGCTTTCAGTTCATATTGTGTATCTTGATGCTGTACTGGTGACTTTAGTCCCACAGTGATTCACCTTTCTGGTTTTGTTTTCCTCTGCTAAACAGCCGCAAAGGGAAGTCCATGTCTGCTGATGAACTGTCCAAAATAAGCTCATCGGGCTCTGATACCTCACCTCCTGTATGTATGCATAAAACACAATTCACAATACTTTATCTGGAAGTAAAACATTGAATCCATCTTTATTTTTGCGTCCTGTGGAGTCAGTGTCATATACAACATAATTGTTGGTAGTGGTTTTACAAAGTGCTGTAGTTGTGTATGCTGTAAGTGTACCTAGCAATAGAGTACATCCACCAAAAGAAGGCCTTCCGATCTGTGCCTCATCACTTTTCCCAGCGCAATCAGGTCAAGGTGCGTCCCCGCAGGCAGAACAAACGCAAGCGGCGCTTAGCCCACGCCCGCAGTGGTTTGGTGATTAACTTTGGGGGCTCCAAGGAGAGCGAGTACTGGAGCTTTCCGCTGCCTCCAATCAGCCCCTACATGCCCAGCATGAAGAGCTCAACCAGTTGTCTGGATATCCGCACCCTCAAATCCCAGGTCAAGGTACTGACCGACGGGATGTTATGACCGAACCCAGCTCTCCTCTGCATACTGCCCTTGCATGTGTAGTCCTGAATGGACTGGTTGGATAGCTTGCATTGTTGTGAAGCTGGTTTCTGCTCAGTAGGACAAAATGAGCGGTTGCTTTCAGACAGAAAGGAAATATTAAAAAAAAAACTATTTCCAAAGCTCATTTCAAAAGTTTTGTTTTTTTGGCCCAAATTTACAGTGAACTCACAGAATGTGATGTAAATATCAGTGAGCTAGCTCTGTGTAGCATTAGCTTTGTGTATTAATTTAATTCATAAACATGGTAAATATTACTTTAAATCTGTAACTCATCCATTGAGTTTTACTAACAAGTGTCTGTAAATACACTTTCCACAGAAGCACAAACTAATGAGGGCAAAGTTTAGCTGGTGGCAGGTGACAATGTAGCTTTGCATGATGAATAAAAATGGTGACAAGCTGCCATTGTTGTGGTTTTACTGTTATTATCAGGTGCATTGGGAGTGGTTTGGTGGTGGAGGTCTTCCGTCTGGAAGAGATGGGTACAGCTGTTGTGGGATCATGTTTTTTTTTTTTTTTTTGGGGGGGGGGGGTGTCTAACTGTTGCTTGTTCACAAGATTTCTTCTTGAAAGTTGAACACATTAATCCTGTTGCAGATGCCACCAGAACCAGACGGCTTGAGGTTCAGTCTTCCACCAAGGACCTCCCATGAGCAGGAGCCTAATCAAAGACAGCTCACAACTCCTGAGAGGTAAAGCGCCTCATAAAGATGGTTTTAAAAACAATCAGAACTAAACTTTGTTATTAACTGTGTGTATTATTTTTGATTTTTTAGGATTTGGTTTCTCAGTAAATTTCTGAAAAAACGAGCCCAAAAATCGTCCCCTAACACCGAGGCACCGTCGGATAAATCAGGTAACAAAAAGGTTGCTGCTAATATAAATCATTTAGTAC
The DNA here is from genome assembly GCF_900634625.1 of Parambassis ranga. Taxonomy (NCBI): domain Eukaryota; kingdom Metazoa; phylum Chordata; class Actinopteri; family Ambassidae; genus Parambassis; species Parambassis ranga. The sequence goes on along the minus strand of NC_041037.1, from coordinate 2,274,906 downwards.
AAACATTTTATTTTTTTAAATATTATGGTGCATGGATACTTCCTGTCAGTGGTTAACACACATCATCTCTTTGCTGCCATCTGGAGGATGTTTCCTAATCAGCAATAAAAGTCCCAAACTTTTGGCCTTTTAGGAAATTCATGTCTTTCTACAGTTGGTGGTAGATGTTTTATTTAAAATGCTTTATTCTCATGTCATGTGACCTTACAGTCACCCTGCCCAGCTACACTCCACATCCTTACCACATGCCAAACCAACAGAGCGGGAAGGTCAGTCGTAACCCCACCATTCGCATCAGTCGGGCCACACGGGCTTCGCAGTGGGACGCGTCTCTGGACCGAGAAATCACCGACCCCAAGGAGCTACGACACCTGGACGAGTTTCTGGGGAATCAGGTTAGAAGAGAAGAAAGACACGGCAGCTTTACAAAGCTTCATTTAAAAAAAAAAAAAAAAAAAACTTTCACCACCTTTGTCATCAGGTGAATGAGTTGAGTACAAGAATAAAAGAGCTGTCGCCAGCGGAGAGCATTTTCCTCACAGCCACCATGCAGTTCAGAGAGACCATCAAAGGCATGTACTCCATCCAGGTCAGTCACTGTATTGTATAACAGCAGACACACAGGAGACATAATAATAATAATAAAAAGCGACTTGATTACATCGCTGCATGTTGTGACCAACAGAAGCCCCAGATTGGCTACAAAGATCTGATGGTGGGTTATCACAACAAAGTGAACTCACTAGCAGGACCCACGCAGATAGGAGAAGTCTCACTGGTGGTTAACCTGTTCCAGTCTGTGCTGGACGGATTCATCAGAGGTGAATTAAAACGAGTGGAGTCCGAGCCGGCCAAGGTATGTTTCATACTTTTAAGTTTATCATCAGCGTCTTGGAGAATAGGACTCGCTCATATATCTGATGTCTGGCTCCTCTCAGGCTACTAAGGTCACAAAGAAGACGAGGAAAAAGGAGAAATGTGTAAGTTTGAGTATCTTTTATCACCTTTTCTCACCATACGTTTAGTTAAATAATCTGTGTGTTGCTGTACTTTTCTGCATCTACAGCTTGATAACCGTCTGGATCACCTGTTCAGCACATACCAGGTGAACATTATGCAGTCTTGTGACATGTGTGGCTCCTACATCTGGGGAATGGAGAAGGCCTACATGTGCAGCGGTGAGTTCAAAGACCATAAACTCATTTTAGACAGCATATATATGATATACACTCAGAGTAAACCGTTTTCCTTTTTAGCTTGCAAGTTGATATGTCATAAGAAATGTCTGGACAAAATCATCACAGACTGCTCAACCCGGTGTGCCAGACGGGTAAGAACTGACATTTTTAACTATAATTCATGTGTTTTTCTATCTGTAAATCCCTCATGTGTGCTCCTCTCATCCACAGGATGACAATTCAGCCAGCTCCCTTCACTTTGGGGTACAGGTGTGTGTGCTCACTAGTAAAGCCAACCCTGTGCCTAAAGTGGTGGAGCTGTTGCTGATGCACGTGGAGCTGAACGGCCTCTACACTGAAGGCATTTACCGCAAGTCAGGCTCAACCTGTCGTGCGAGAGAACTCCACCAGGTTCTGGAGACTGGTGAGAAATCATAGAAATAAATACCAAAAACAAATACTGTATCTACATGATGATTTAAGTTGTTTATCTTAACCCTCACACTTCTCATCTTTGTGTTCTGGCCTGTTCCATCAGACCCTGAGAAGGTCTGTTTAGACAATTACCCCATCCACACCATCACAGGTCTTGTTAAACGATGGCTCAGAGAACTCCCTGATCCCCTCATGACGTTCTCCCTCTACAATGACTTTTTGCATGCAGTGGGTGAGAAAATATTTACATTGTATACATTTTAATACCTGTTTTTGTGTGTGTGAATAGTCTATAGCAGGGGTGCCCACACTTTCTCGGCTCGCAAGCTACTTTTTACAATGACCAAGTCAAAGTGATCTACCTACTCTAATCCTAATCCACGTATATACATGTGTGTATATAATTGTCGGAGTTTCCATTTTAGGATATATGAACAGTAGCTATATATAATCAGGTTAAAATAATCAACAAAGAAACCTTAAAATTACTCATCTTTATCAAATTAAAAATGACAATGTGGAGTTAAATTACATTTTTCAGTACAAACATATTATAAATGTACCCAGTCAAGTCTGTGTGTCATGGGGCCAGAGCACCGGCACCTTGATTGAAGAACATTATAAAAACACAGCGCGCAGCATCCAGTGTGAACTGGCATCAGGCTACGGCCCTCTGTCTGTCCGCCTGCAGCACTCAACTGTCTCTCCGGTTTGTTGACACGGCCCAAAAACTTGCCTCAAATGTCTTGTATTGACGGTAAGAGCTCTCACTCCTTCGATCTTTCACGCTACTACATACAAACACACACAAACATGCAACGGCACGGGTGATCAGGACAGAGTGAGACATCTGTGTTATAAAAGATCTTTGAGGCACCATGAGGACAGGTGATAGACTAACATGAAAACATTTTTTAAATGACACACGATCAACCCTCACCTCCTCCGCGATCGACGTAATGGGCACCCCTGGTCCATAGTATGCTCTATGATTCTACAGTATGAACACAGCAGGTTTGCAGACATTGTCCATGTACAATCATAAATCTGCTTTTGTAAAGTTAAAATAACATCTAACTGTCTGAGTATTGACGTTCCTGTTTTCCCTCAGAGCTGCCTGAGAAAGCTGAGAGACTCAGAGCTGTATACCAAAAGATTGATGAACTTCCTCCTGCCAACTACAACACGTTAGAGCGGCTTATCTATCATCTCGTTAGGTACGAAGAATCTTTTTCTTATTTGTGTAACAAAGATGCAGTGAGATTATGAGCTCTGTGTGTGTGTGTTTTTTAGGGTTGCAAAAGAAGAAGAGCAGAACAAGATGTCGCCGGGCGCTCTTGCTATTGTGTTTGCCCCTTGCATCCTGCGCTCACCTGATGCTTCGGACCCCTTCCTTGGTATGAAGGACGTGTCCAGGACCACACTGTGAGTCATCACACATGCTGACAGACCCTGGCTGTTATTGTCAAGTACCGGTATGTGTTTCTAAGGATGGGATATTTTTTTGTCTGCAGCTGTGTGGAGATCCTCATCTCTGAGCAGTTCAGACGCTACAATGAGAAGATGCAGAACATTCAGGAGCTGGAATACGCAGAGGCGCTGGCTGTCAATCAGCTCAAACTGCGGAGGCAGAACACGGTGAGAGGGCACTAGAAAGACAAAGGAAGTATGACTGTACCAACTCACTGTGAAAACGTCCTTCTGCTGGCAGTTATCTGGACATAGTAACATCCTACTTTTTCTGTCAGTGTGTTCACTCATGGTTTAGTTAACAGGCTCCCTTTAAAAGCAGAACATTATTTGCACATGAACTTACAAAACAAAGGCGTGCATTATGCTAAATTCACTTATCGGACTTTCCAGCATTTAAAATATAATGAGACACTTTACTTCCTCATTGTTTCACGTTTGTTCAAAAGGACAACAAAGGAAAGTGAAGTTACTTTTACATTCACAGTTCATGTGTGTATCCTTCATCCTGCAAGTTCTTCCTTTTTACTGGATCTGATTTCATGATTTCTAATGACAAACATCAGCATCTAAACATCTAGATAGTGAGACAAACACTGCTCTGTAATGTGTGCAGGTTGTTGAAAAGCCGTCCGAGCTGACCGTGCCGCTACAAACACATCCTGATGAAACAGAGAAGACCCTGATTGAAAGGATCAAGTCCATCAAACAAGAAAAGTGAGCTAAACGTGTTTCATATCGGATACATATCACTTCACACATTCAATCCCTTGATTTAATATCAATATATTTATTTTGTCAGGGTGGACTTGGCCTTCAGGTTACACGACCTGGAGCAGGAGCACTCCGACAATGACAACCTGGACTCGTCATCGTCAATGAGCACAGAGAGCCTAGAGGAGCGGCTGAGGAGTCTGGAATCGGAAGGTCAGTAAAGAGGTATGGTATTCAACCTTCCTCTGGGTTTTAAATGTCAACCGCATGTTATGTGTACCTGTAGTGTCTCACCACTGTGGTAACTGGTAGATCAGACGTGTGACAGTCAAAATTTCATTTTTTTTTTTTAAATATTTCCCAAGTACTTTCTTCAAAAGCCCCGCATTAGGCACTCCAGACACAGGTAAGTATAGAGACGGTTAGAGCTAGGGCTGGGCGATATTGCCTGAACTCAAAAACCGCAATTAATTGCCGCTTTGTCCTCGATCGTGAGTTAGTGTGTGTGTGTGTGTGTTAGGCCCCGTTCACACTGGAGAAAGTCATTCCAGCTAGAGTAGGATTGAGTCCAGACATCCTTTAAGCTGGATGCGTTCAGACCTATTTTCAAATCTGGCTGGTACACAGTTGTGTCCGCACTCAATCCGGCTTAATCCAGCGTGTTTGCGGTCCTCCAAACCACTAGGTGGCGCCTCGTAATATACAGAGTCCGTTCACGCCACGGTAGGACCGCATGTGCGCATGCGTCGTGTGGTTTTTTTGTCCCGTGTGGCGCCCCGTGAACCGGAAGTAGTATGTCGCTAGCCGGATTCGCTAGCCACATTTGCGTTCACACCTGAACCACATTTGAGCCAATCCGGCTAGATCCGCCTCTCGTAGGTGGTAGGTAATGTGTGTGTGTGTTTCGAACATGGAACCTGTTGCTCCCAAGCCACTGATAATCCCGCTGCGCCACAAAACACTCGATCAATCACCACGCATTGCATCAGTTACTGGGCATAAATGTCGGTTTCGATATATTTTCGGTTAATTGCCCAGCCCTAGTTAGAGCTACAGTTATGTGAGTTTCATACAGAAACAACCACTGAGGAAGTTTATTTCACACAAACCAAAAAGTACCCCATAGGAACTGTCCTCTTTGTTTGATGAATCACTGTTATGCAATGATAGCATTACATTCTTATTACAACAAGCTAATATTTATTGTTTCCTAATCAGACATTTCTTTCTACAGGAAAGACATCCATGCAGTTGAAAACCCAGAAAAGTGAGTGCTCGGGTAAATCCCCTGACCTGGCTCAGAGAGTCAGGAGTCTTGTGGCTCAGACCGACGACGAGCAGAAAGAGCTCACTATAGGACAGAACACAAGTACCACCACATCCATGTGCTTCCTGCCCTGCCCGGACACCCGCGCCACCCCGACCAGCAAGCCCCAGGTCCCCAAAAAGGCTTTGAATGGGAGCTTTGACGACCTCAACATCCCTTACATCGACGAGGACGAATGTCAAAGCTGAGATAATGATATGAGAAAAAGTGTCCTTGTTTAATAGACTTGTATCAGTGCTGCTATGGAGACAAAGTGCTTTAAAAATTATTTGTATTTAATAGGAGATTGTGGTGGCTTCAATGTTTTTATAATGGATCTGGACTCGACCTCTTTACACCATACAGTGAGTGAGGTTTTAATTCATATTTCAGTATTGTACAGGTTTTACAAAGCCAGATAAAAACACAGCATCCTGGTGAGACGTGTCTCCTTCAATGGACACTACTTTGAGCTCAACTACTGTGGTACTAATGGGAAGTTATTGCGTGTATGGTCCAACAAAAAGTGTACCAGAAATAATGTTGTACATAAAGAGATTCTCCGTTGTACACAAATTGATGCTGAGCGCACCATTTGAAGCCATTTAATTGTCTTTCCATTTGCTCGTGGTATACATACTGTGACTGAGCAGTATACCTCTTGAGGACTTGCTGCCTTTTAGATTGACTGACCGTTGTTGCTTCTGCAAATCTGTGCAGCTTCACCAAGTAAACTACTATTCATTCGTTCACTCTTTTACGTGCATACTTACACATTTTGTAGTAAGTGGGAAGGATGTACATCGTGGTGGACTTCCTGACAAACACACAGTTCCCAAGTATCTGGAGGTGAAAGAAGAGATATGCAAATACTGTCAGAAAAATGTACTTTTCAGAATCAGAATGACTTTATTTATCCCCGAGGGGAAATTCTTTTTTGTTACAGACAATAGAAATTAAAGATAAATTGAAATATATAATAAATATCTAAATACCTAGATAGCATTTAAATCCCTGAGTTGTTTCTAAAGAAGAAGAAACATATTTACTACTGTATAAAAACCTTTACATAGTAAAGTACCTGTATGAATGTACAGTGTCTGAGTGACTGTTACAGTTCAGACTTCAGTAGTTTGATTGAGACAGGCAGGAGTGACTTCCTGTGTCTCTCAGTGGTGCATCGTGGGAGTCGGAGTCTGTTGCTGAACGAGCTCCTGTAGCTGGTCAGTACAGTGTGGAGTGGGTGAGAGGGACAGTCCAGTATGGCCTTCATCCTCCTCTGACACACCTCTGTCAGAGAGTCCAGGTCCTCTCCTACAACATGGCCACCTTCCTGATGATTCTGTTGAGTCTGTTGATGTCCCTCACCCTCAGACTGCTGCCCCAGCAGACAGCAGCATACATGATGGCACTGGCCACCACAGACTCATAGAACATCCTCAGCATCGTCCAGCAGATGTTGAAGGACCTCAGCTGCCTCAGAAAGTAGAGGCGACTCTGGCCCTTCCTGTAAACTGTGTCCATGTTCTTACTCCAGTCCAGTTTGTGGTCCAAGTACATTCCCAGGTATTTATACTCCTCCACCACCTCCACACTGACCCCTTTGATGCTGGTAGGGGTCACTGGAGCCTTTGTCCTCCTCAGATTCACCACTAGTTCCTTTGTCTTTGTCACATTGAGCAGTAGGTGGTTGCTCTCGCTCCAGGTGACAAAGTTATCCACCATGGCCCTGTACTCCCTCTCATCACCACCAGTGATACATCCAACCACTGCAGAGTCATCAGAGCATTTCTGGAGGTGGCAGAAAGGGAGAGAGGATGGACCATGAGGAGCCCCAGTGTTGCTGATTAGTCTGTCTGACACACAGCTCTGTAGGCGTACATACTGTGGTCTGCCAGTCAGATAGTCCACCATCCTGGACACCAGTGGGGCATCCACCTGCATCGCTGTCAGCTTCTCAGCCAACGGAGCCGGCCTGATGGTGTCAAAAGCACTAGTATCTTAATACACTAAATTCACTGGTGTAAAAAAAATTAACATGCAGGATATCCAGAATACAGCACAAAGTGGTGTGTTGACACTTTACAGTTATTGATGAACCTCAGAGACGCATAATAAACACTGTAAATCATTCAAACACATTAAGCAGAAGCATTTGTACACAAAAATATCCATAAACATTAAAAAATACCATAATCCAACACACGCCATTAAAAGAAAAAGCTCTTTCAAAATAAAAGCCCATGTTAGTCCCAGCCTCTTCACATGACTTGGAAAACAAGGTTTCATCTTGTCTGCATTGACAAGAAGTGATGAGTGCTGAACAACAACAAAAGCTTTCTGCAGAGATTCAGTGGCATGAACAAGAGCTGGTCCACAGCAGTACATCACCGTCATCTGTCAAGTAGCATCACACACATTTAGAAGCAGATTATTGATATAAATAATGAATGAGAGGAAACCTAACACAGAACCCTGCAGCACCCTCTTGTGGACAAAACACAGAACACAGACCATCATACTTCATTCACCATGTGTTATTACCGAGATAATTTGTGAAACAAGTAAATATTGTTACAGAATCATTTTTGTTTCAGAGAACTAAGATGGCTGCTGGCTCAGTGAATTGTTTATTTGACTAATATTGACATGAATGAACATTATAACCCACAAAAAGTTCTACATTTTGTCAATGTTGGGTTTTTCAGTACACTCATGTAGTGTCATAGTGACGTGTGATTTTGTTTTTTCACCGATTATTTGATCAATATAAATTGGCGACTTTTGATTGGGTGTCGGAGTTCGGACCAGGGAGTTTTTGGCGCCAGCCTCTTCTGGCCAACAACGGTACTTTAAGCAACTTCCGCATTTGCCTCATTTCTCGGTCCCGGAGGTGGCCATTTGTGTAATGTTCACAAATCACCATGTGAGGATCAGCAGCACCAGCGTCGTATAAACCAATCAGATTCACTGTGTAGTGTCACTCGTTGCTAAAACAACCAATCATTTACCAGTATTGCGAGGGGAAGGGGCGGGTCAATGTTTGGTTCAGGAAGACGGACTGAAGTGAGGTGGGGATGAGAAATCATCATTTAGTTAGCTCGCTGCTAGCTGCCTGAAGCCGATTGACGAAGTGTGATGAGCTTGGTAGCCGAAATTAGTATATCATTTTATTTTTAATCGGCGCAACGATGACCCTTTGACATCAAGAATGGACATAAGTTAACAATGACGGGGGAGAAAAAGAAGAAAAAGCGGCTGAACCGCAGCATTCTTCTTGCAAAGAAAATTATAATAAAAGATGGAGGAAGTGTGAGTTAAATATTTATTTATCTTCGTTAACTTAGCTTACCAGTAAGCTAAACAAGCTCTCGGTCAATGAAGTTAGTCAGTAGCTTTGTTTATTTCTTCAACACGTAGCAGTCAAAGCGACATTTTCTTTATAGCTGTCAGATGTTTTGCCACAGCAGCATATAATGTTAACCGTTAAGGCTAACTGGCTATTGAAGGGAGCGCCTCGATAACACAGCTAGCTATGAACTAGCATTGGCCTACGTTAGCCAGTCGTTTACACGTCAGCTCAGGTAACGCTAGCTAGCTAATGTCTAAACTGTTTTATCGAATATCTTAACCCCCAGATCCCAGTTCCTGTGATCATTAGCGTGTCTAACTGTAGTATTTACTGTGAACGATACGTCAAGTTTGTTAAAAAGCTTATATAAAGTGCATATGAGTGTGTAAAACACAAATGGGTGCTAGCTTAACATTAGCTCACTAGCATGTGTGTGTTTGTAAGGTGTTTATTTTCACTCTTGCAATAAACAGATATCCTTTGTTAGCTGGTGCTGCTTTGTCTGTTACCAGGCGATTGAGAGATGCAGTGAATATGCTGGTCAGTCAGCAGGTTTTTTACCTTTTACTGTTGTAATGTAATTTATAAAATGGGCGAACACAAGATATTTAAACACCGGGTTAGGTGTTGTTGTTAAAAAACGTGTAGTAACTAACAGACTACATTACGCTGTGAAGAATTATGTGTACATGTTTGTCTAAATAGCAACCATAGCCTAATGTTTTTGTCATATTTATACTCCTTTATCTAGATCAGTGTCGTCTGTAAAAAGTATAATGATGCACTCATGCCATAATAAGATAAAAAAAATATATTCTCTTATCATGAAACCTTTCAGTTCCCTCCCCAGTTGAATCATATAGCCACCTCACTATCATCAGGGATTCCAGTTATTTTGATCACTTAGATGGTTGAGGTGATGATTGCACTAAATTAAGCTGCTGGCAAAGAATGAGCATGGTGGGATTGTAAGTGCAGTGAGACATCAGTGCTGGTTATGTAATCAGTTGGACACTGTAAGGCCAAACGTGCTGGAAATCCATATGAAGACACAGAGTTTATGTCATAATAAGAGACAGTTGTGATTGTTGTGTCGTACGTTGTGGGCGATAAATATCTGAAAAGCCTGACACGTTGTTTTCCAATTCCAATTACACTCTTTGTGTTATTGTAGCTCGTTCCGACCACTCGGCTATTAAGAGTTACAACATCCTGCTTTGTGGATAAATGGTTTGGTTTACTATTTCATAGTAACATGATCTCTATGTGTATAACAGGTCATCATTTCAGTGGAAAGGAAGTTGCAACATTCATATAATAAGACTGTTACAGATTGTTCCTTATTTCTTCAGTGAAGCAGGTGGTGTGGTTATAAGCTCGAACAATAGGGCCAGAAGTTCATTTGAATTGCTCCAAGCAAGCGTACAGACAGATTTTTTTGTGAGGTTTTCATTATTTCCATATGATGAAATGACAAACCACATATGAGTCAGTAAACTAGCAGCTAGTGTTTCAAAGTTGGCCCCCGGCCTACTTTATAGTTTCCACAATTTTCACACCTTATTGTGCTTTGTGGCAGCAATCCTGCTTCAGCACCCTCACTCACACTGTCACAAAATCTCTCCACCTTACAAGTTTGTATAGATTTTACTGAGCCACAGTGAGGTGGCTTTCTCTCCAGGGAGAGAGAGAGGGTCTATGAGAGATAAAAATGGATGTCTATTCGTTATATATAGTCATTACAGACAGTATGTCTGTATTTTTTTTGCCAAATTTTAAATGTTACTATTAAGATGCAGACCCTTGTAGAATCAATTGATATAGTTACTCTCTCTCTCTTTACTTGTATATGTAATCGAAGTAAGACAATAAGGCAGATGGTACAGATGCCATGTAAACAGATTAGCCATGTTGTCTCGCTCCTATTAATGATGTTATTAGAGTATCTGTCACTGGATTAAGACCCACAACGCTTGCCATTGTTTAAAACTACTCTTGTCATGGTAACAGTGTAGGCAGTGATACTTCACATTAAATTGAAAAGCGCCTGTTGTGAAATAGATGCAAAGCAGTGTGTTGGAGAACTTGTAAACTTAAAGTGGCCACTAAATCAATTCAATCGTGCCTCAGTCTGTTTATTTACGGTATCATGTCATCATGTAATCTATTAATCATTGTCACTGGTTCCTGTGAGCAAATTTCCGTAGCTTCACACAGAACATACAATCCAAAGTATATGTTGTATCACCATTTAATTTCAGTATTTAGCACTGTGCTGGCTGAGGCAGGATCAGTCTCCCTTTGCTGATGCGTATACAAGCAGCTGCAGACACAACTGACACGTAGTTGTTGTTATCTATACTCTGTTTAGAGAAGTTAATACATGCACAGTCGATAGCGGAATCACATAATCTCAGTGAACTCTTTCTGAGTTTGTCTGAGCTAATTTCCTTTGCACGCGTTACTATCTTTATATTCTTTTAAAGAGAAATTCTGCAGCTGTAGCTTGAGATGTCTGGCCACATAGGCCTTCTTGTCACTCTTTGGTGTGATATACCATAGACCCTCATATAACCACATGGGTAAGAATATTCCTCAGTGCAGATGCTACTACAGCGTCTCCAGAGCAATAAGTTAATTTGGCCCTTACCAATCTATAGGTTGTCTCGTAGGATCAGACAGTGCCGTCTTTATATCATTTGGCAAATGCCATCTTGAAACAGTCTCCATAAGGTTCGATCTGTTGATGTGTTTCCATTATGTTGGCAGTTTACTTTTCAGCTAACCACCTTCTTTCTGTCTCTCCTTTTAGCCCCAGGGGATCGGTGAGCCCAGTGTTTACCATGCTGTGGTGGTCATCTTCCTGGAGTTTTTTGCATGGGGTCTACTCACCACCCCGATGCTCACGGTAAGCCTCAAAGACACACACACACACACACGCTTACAAAGACATAGCTGTTTGTACACACCTCTATCTCCCTTCTTTGAAGATCTGGAGTGTGCCATTTCCTATTTCCCAGACCATCAGTGTCTATGAATAATTGAATCCCTAATCAACTGAGCAGGACCAAGGGTGACGCAGTTTTTTTTATTATTATTATTTCAGTGCATCTGTGTTGGCAGATGTTTTTTTACCAGGCGCTAATGAACTGAGAAAAATGAAAAGGCCATCAAACAGATGTATTGTGTGAACACCAGTTCTTTGTTGAAACAGCTTATCAGGGAGTCAGTGGTTTGTGTTGTCAGCCTACAGCACAGATGCTGGCTGGGCAAACCACGCCACACATTCACCTCAGTGCACCTCTGAGCAGCATGGCTAAAATGTTTTCTAAATGCAATCTGTGCACCATTTGTGTAGGCAATTCACTGCAAAACATTAGCACCAGAAAGGGTTTTCAAAGCACGGATTCTGTTTTCCTAATTAAGATTTATTTTGTAAGAGAAGTGCTGAGATGTCTTCTATCAGTGGCATGTGTTATTTCATAGTTCCCATTTTTATTACTCTGTGTTTCATATGTCTGCCAAATTCCACATTAACTGAATTCCAACCATTATTTTTTTTCCATACACATACTTCTTCCTTCCATCCTCAATAACGTTAGGGAGGAACTGGTATCTCAAACAAATGATGAGTAAACATCTGTGAGCCACATGAGGTGAACCAGACAGAGCTTATGCAATGCGTGCTTCGCAGCAGTCTCCTGTTTGACGAGGTGGTTGTATGTGTAACTGTTAAGCATTAATTACTGAGGGTTTGTTGCCCTCAAGATCCCTGGGCGGGAGGCAGGATTAGCATTTTGGACTAATCAGAGGCCGCCTGAAGATGAGAGGGACTGCTTCACTGCTCCCAGTGAGCACACTGCTTCATTAGTATCCAGCAGCAACAGTCTTCACTGGGCATTCAGAGTCTGTGTGTGTGTTGGGCAGCTGACTCCCAGAGGAAGAGGAGGGGATTCTTAGCTATACCATGAGCCTTTCCCTCTCTACCCCTGAACAATAACCAGATCCTGTTATTCAGTCAAGCTCCACATGTCCTAAATTAAACCGAAGCTGCGTGTTCCCGCTGCTGTGTCAATGACACGTACCTGCTGTACACTGACGCTGTGGACTTTGAACGCAACATCCAGTGGATTTTTAACTACGTGAACGACCTATGAAACCCTTTCCTTTCTGCATTTACACAAAGATAAAGCATTAAGCATACGGCTTCCATTTTTGTGGTACTGCAATTATAAACAAAACAGAGAACTGAGAATTTATTAAATGTTCTTTCTTCTTTGTTGAAGATACAAACAAGCTTACTTGCAAAGTAGATACAACAGTCAGAGAATTGTGCTTTGAAATGCCCGTAGTTTGTAGAATTCTGTCGACAACCATGTTTCAAGGTGCTAATATCAGGTTTGAATAAAGCCGCACTGTTTCACAGTCATTTTACCAAACCATTGATGTTCACCCCAAACAGTTGTGTAACAAGTAAAAGAATTTAGTTATCCAGAATGCCTCTTGTAACCATGACAACTTGAACGACTGACCAAGACTGGCAGCCTCAACATCTGAAATCATGCAGGGATCAAACAGACATACAACAACTTTACAGTTTCTTCCTCCTACAGAAGTAGTTAGTTCAAAGTCACCATGTGACCATGTAAGGTTGTAAATTTCAGCACAGTACACTGTCGGTAATGTAGTATGAGATCTGTAGTGTTATTTGAACTTGTCTTAAAGTGGCAGATTGTTGTAGGTTACTAAAACAATATTTTCATAGTTCATTTCATTACAATGAAAGCGATTACATTTATGTTTCTTCTCTAAATGTGTGGCTTTCGTCATAGGTTTCAATTCGTAGACTTTTCTACCATGCGGTCACACTAGTTTTCTCTCTAGTTTAGTTTAACTGTAAAACATATATAACCAGCTGTAGGTCACTGTTTCCAGTGTGATGCAGACTGTTTGGACAAAGTGGTCATATCTGACGTTATCTCTGTTTGTTCTCCAGGTATTACACCAGACATTCCCCCAACACACATTCCTGATGAATGGTCTTATTCATGGTGTGAAGGTAAGAGACAGAATTGCACACAAACACAACAGATAATTCATTCCAGACAGAAAAAAGACATGTGACTAACTAATCAGCAGGTTCTGGTTGATATTTATAGATCAGTTATAGAAACTTTCCACTCGATTGCTTTTATTTTATAAGTACGTCCTCTCAGCCTTTCTTTAGACCCCCTCCCCTCTCTGAACCAAATAGCTGCTGTCAGGGTTGACTTGAAGCCGAGCTGTTCTGTGGCTCGCTGCGGTGCCTGCAGTGGTTACCGGACGGCTTGCAGGTGTTAACGTGTAACTGCATGGATGGTTAGCGGTGCATCGCTGAACGAGAACACGTTTCTTTTAAAAGACAAACTGCGAACTGACTGAAGGAGGACATGGAACAGCAACAAGACAGTTTTAATGTTTGGCCAATCATAAAATAGGAAATTTGGTTATCAATACCGTGTGAGCAATTAAAACAAAAATAAAAAGACCAGGCATGACATGTTAAGTGTGTTCTCTCAGTGTGTGTTACATACCCATCATGATAAGAAGAACAGGACTACTCTCTCATGCTGGCCGGCTTATTTTGTGGTTATCGGAAGAACAACTTTCAGTAAAAGCATATGAATATGCATGTATGTAAGATGGGCTCGAAGCTTCCTGGTATGTCGTCATTTTGACTTATGAGGTTTCACTGAGTTTTAGTAGCAAACAGTGTAGAGAGCAAAGAAGTGAAGCGTCTGAACTGTCTGACCATTAGCCAGCGAGCTAACATGTTGCACTTATCAAGCAAACAGGTTAAATGAAGCCAGTAATTAAAACGTATCAGAAGTTTGAAAATTGCTAGCTATACCTTAAGCAATTGCTGACTAGTGTCGGTTCAGATATTTGTTTTAGGTTGTTTAGATATTGTGAACACTGCAGGCCCCAAAATATCTCTATATACGTATATGTAATATAGGTTGTCATCAGAGTTTGGCTGATTTTGGACATTGGCCGCACACTTGGTTCAATCCTTCTTTTGGTTTCAAAGCTTAGAGTAATTGGTGATTGAGGCCAACTCACAGCTAAAACTGCTGAGTTTTAGATTTGTCTGGTGTTAATTTATCCACTTTATCCTGAGTTTTTGACAGGGTTATAACACTTCTATGATACATCTCTCTCCTTCTCCAGGGCCTATTATCTTTTCTGAGCGCTCCACTCATTGGAGCACTGTCAGATGTGTGGGGACGCAAGTCCTTCCTGCTGCTAACGGTCTTCTTCACATGTGCACCCATTCCACTGATGAAGATCAGCCCATGGTGAGTGGAAAACACTGGCTACTCTACAACAACAGTAAAGCACTGCCACACACTTGCGAGGGTTAACTGTCCACAAAGATGAGATTTATGAGGTTTAGCTTGTGCTCACAGGAGAAACTGTTCCCTCGTTGCAGGTGGTACTTTGCAGTCATCTCCATGTCTGGTGTCTTCGCCGTCACCTTCTCAGTGATCTTTGCATATGTGGCAGACATCACACAGGAGCATGAGAGGAGCACAGCATATGGCTTGGTAAGGAGTCAAAGCTTAAAGTTTACTTTTTTTTTGAGTGACTGTGCCGCTTTTTCTTCTTTTGCTCATCATGGATTCTACTCGACCCTCCCCTCAGGTATCAGCTACCTTCGCGGCAAGCCTGGTTACCAGCCCGGCCATCGGAGCCTACTTGTCTGTGGCCTATGGTGACACCTTAGTGGTGATCTTAGCTACGGCCATCGCCCTGTTAGACATCTGCTTCATCCTAGTGGCTGTACCAGAGTCACTACCAGAGAAGATGAGGCCAGCATCATGGGGAGCACCCATCTCCTGGGAACAGGCTGACCCCTTTGCTGTGAGTAGCTGTTAAGTCTGTGGTTTAAAAAGCAACATGTTTTTCTGCTAAATTAGTAAAGGTAAAGCCTCTGAGCCTCATGGTGCTCATGTTTTAAATTCTTCTAACCAAGTTAAACTCCTCTCTTTGCCAGTCTCTGCGTAAAGTGGGCCAGGACTCCACAGTGCTCCTCATCTGTATCACAGTGTTTCTCTCCTACCTCCCTGAGGCCGGCCAGTACTCCAGCTTCTTCCTCTATCTCAAACAGGTAACACATCCCGGCTAACACCGTGTCAGAAACCACAGAAATGACTGGACTGTACACATATTGCTAAATAGCACATGGAAATCTGTGACTCATCCAAATGTAACAACAGCTGGTATTAGACGTTTCATCATCAGGATATTTTTAGACCAGATGTGGTTAGTTGAGACTGACAACACGACAACATGTGTATGCTGTAATTTTTCCACTTATGTTGCCAATTATAGCTTGAAAATATCCCTAGATAAGCTCAGTGATTAATACTGTTACAAACACAAGGCATTTCCATTTGCTTCACGTTGCTCCAGGATTGGATGAGCAGGTTTGCTGATTTGGCTCGTTCAGTGCTGGAATAAGTAGAGCAGATTCATCAGGTGTCACAAACAAAATGCTGCCACATGCTACCTGTGCATTTTTAAGCACGAGTATCGAGAAAAGGACACGTTCAGTCCTTATGCAATGGAAGCATCTGGAAGCAGTTGGCAGCTGGAGAAGGATTTTCTGCCATTTAACAGACTGCCCTGACTGAGTTTGTGTAAACAGTCGGATGAACCAGTTCAGCAGGTCTTCTGCTTACAGGCTTCTCTGCCACCATCCTGAAAGAGATAGCAGCAAAGTCTTACTAGAGCACTGGGTCTAATGTTACTTAAATGATCCCTGTCTGTAGTGGAGCAGATAAAGAGCTGCAGTTTTGGCATAAATACTCCAGGAGGGATACGGAGAAGCACATTTCTTCTTCTTCTTCTCCGTTAAAAGTAGTAAACAACACGTTTACAAAAAATTACAAACAAAACCTCTTCTTCCATTGTGCAAGGTGCAAAATGAGTTGAAGGCGTTGTGCTGAGTTACATACTTGTCTCTGGCCATCATGTCGTAACCTGTGTTATCCAAACGCTCTCTCGCCCTCAGGTCATACGCTTCTCCTCAGAGACAGTGGCTGCCTTTATTGCTGTGGTGGGGATCCTCTCAATTCTAGCTCAGGTACTGTGCACCCATGTGATATTAAGCTTTCCTATGTTCACAATTTTTGTGGTTAACCGATTTATAAGTAACTAAATTATGAAATGTTTTGTCTGTAAAGTGTGATCATTGGCTTGGCTTTAACACGTCGTAAATACAGTCAAGAATCCCTTTTTTTATGAGCATGCTAATATCAGTCTGTGCCTGCTCTGACTCTCCTCAGACGGTGGTGTTGGGGATCCTGATGCGCTCCATAGGAAATAAAAACACAATCTTGCTCGGCCTCGGCTTCCAGATCCTCCAGCTGGCCTGGTACGGCTTCGGCTCCCAGCCCTGGTCAGTTACTCTTCTAACCCTCCGTGCACACACACACACACACACACACTAATACACACCAGGACTCAAGGTAAACAAGAAACTAGTGCTGGAAAAATGAGTTTTGGAATTAGACCAAGAGAACTTTGTGATCCTCCGCACCTCCACTTCATCATCACTGTTGATATTTGTAACTATGGTGCTCAGGTTCGAATGTGTGGGGGAGCTTCATGAGTGATAATAGTGCTTCTGGGAAATGTAATCACTCAAATATAATTTCGGGCAAGTAAGGAAGTATGTCGGGACAAGTTATTTCCTGCAGCATGGTGCAAAAACCAACGCCAGAACTCCTTACACAGCTAACACAGATTTTTAGCAATTTGCTTCAAAAGCACTATTATTAATTTGTACTATTAATATCAGTGAGAAGAATCAGGATAATACAAGTCTGCTTGTGCTGCTGATATTTTTGCTGCAGAATTTTTGGTTGTTGGATTACTGCACTGTTCATGTTCTGTTGTTGTTTCACTGCCCTGACAGACCACTAGAGGTCAGCATAGCCCAAAGCAACAATGTTGCTGCAATGCTCAAACAAAAAAAAAAATGGAAAATTACAGGTTGGGACTGAAGTGAACTGCAGTGCTGCTACAGGTTTTGTGTGTTTATTTGCTCAAAGCCTGTGAATTTTTTAGAAAAGGCACTGCTGCCAAACAACCACCACCCACTCACAGTGGATCACAGTTGCAGTTTCAGTTCTGTCACATCATAGCAGTGTCTCCGGTTGTTTTTGCCTGCAGGAGAAACGACCATAATATCTATTGATTCTGAGAGAAAACATTCTCCTCGCTGCTCCCCTCTACTTCAGTCAATACCCCAAAAATTAAGTTAAATAAAGGTCAAGTTGGTCATATGATATATTAAGGGTAGCATCTTCTCCTTAACAACATAAAAACATCTTTTTTTATATCATCAGGGGCTCTACATCTGAACTTAAAACTGGAGACAGGATTTCTTAAGCAGTCTCTTTGTTGCCATTGCTTTCATAAATGTTACAGCTAATGCAAAATGAGTGCTCATTCATTCTAAAAGTCTTTTTGGGACTGGAGGTTTTAACTTTTAACATTTTCAACTTACCATCTAGGGCATGTATGCATCCAGTGTTTGACAGGTAACAGGGTTAGGGAGGGTTAGGTAACAGACTGTGAATGTTTTGGTTAATGTAAGTGTGTTGTTGGCTGTAGGATGATGTGGGCAGCCGGAGCTGTTGCAGCAATGTCCAGCATCACTTTCCCTGCAATCAGCGCCATTGTGTCCCGTAATGCAGACCCAGATCAGCAAGGTAAGTCTGTTGACTGTTTACAGTGCCCGAAGGCCTATTTGTGCATATTTCAGTGTTATGGATGCAGTGATGTTACGTGGTTTTTCTTTAGTTATGGTGACTAACGGCAAATATATACCAAAACAGAGATACACTGTTTTTCTTATGCGTCGTGTTTAGGTGTGGTCCAGGGGATGATCACTGGAATCCGGGGCCTCTGCAATGGTTTGGGTCCTGCTCTTTACGGCTTTGTCTTCTACCTGTTTCACGTGGAGCTGACGGACACGGACGGCTCAGGGAAAGGTGCCAAAGTCATGGTCAATCCCACTGATGAGGTGAGAAGAATGCTTTGAGTGTGTTCTGAGTTTTGACCACTGATCCAAAGTGCTGTGCATTGACAAACGCTGTCTTTACAGAGTGCCATCATTCCCGGTCCTCCCTTCCTCTTCGGTGCATGCTCAGTGCTGCTCTCTCTGCTGGTGGCCCTGTTCATCCCAGAGCACACGGGGCCAGGCATGAGGCCCGGCGCCTACAAAAAGCACAGCAACGGGGCACAAAGTCACTCCCACAGCCCACAGGGCAGCGGGGCAGAGGGCAAAGAGCCGCTGCTGGAGGACAGCAGTGTATAACCTCAGCTAAGGGGGGGCAGACTCCCTCGCTCCACCCCCCAAAAAAAAAAAACCCCGCACACATGGACAGATACACACATTTTACCACGTGAACACACACCTGAGGCGCACATCAGACTCTGTGAGTGCCATGAAGCGGTGTTTGTGTCTGTGTGTTTGTTTCCACAGCACAAAAGTGGGCACTCCTTCCTCAGCAGCCCCCTTTTCTTCTTAATGCAGGGCACTGAGAGGACTCTCTGAAGGCCCTGTATGAAGTGTGTTGAGTATTTTTGTTGAGGGGTGGGGGGGAGGCTGCAGTGGAAAGGTTTGTATGTGTGTGTGAGACTTGGCTGAGCTGGACTCCGATTTTCACTGAAGCTAACGGAGTGGAGCATGAAACAGCTTGCCCCCCCTCCTGGTGCAAAACAGAACAAATGGATTTTGGTCAGGTGTGCGAGTGGGGTATATCTCAAATGTTACTAAAATCCCTGTGTGACTCTCGATATTCCTCTCCAGTTCGTCGAGCGGCAACTTTTGTTTGTCCAAATGCGAGTGTAACAAACAGTTAGTCGAGCACTTGTGTAATGCTCTTTCACAAGCTAACTCATGTTCTGATGCTTGCGACTTTCTGCTCTGTTAAAGCATCCAAGAAAGGGAACACAGTTATTCCTCTGTGTGCGCAGCAGCGACCTACGAGACGAGTCTCTGCTATAACCAGTGTCTCTGTCCAACCATTGCAGATATACAAAGCTTTCTTAGGACCACACTTTGTTTAAATATCACACTTCTGACCAGAGGGAAGTGTAGAAGAGAGACCACTTTATTAGCAGAAATTGATTTTCAATGTTTACTTGCCATTCTCTAGATCAGTAGTACAGTTTGGGTTGTATATTTTTCTCTGTTGAAACTGAAGGCTAAGATGTGCTTCAAGTTTTCTTTTGTTTTGTTTTGTTTTTTTTTCAAGAAACAAATGTTGCCTTGAAGTGACTTAAGATAAATAATAAATATATATATACACACACATATATATATATATTTAGACATTACGTAACCTGTATGAAGACCGAGGTCTGAGAAGGCTCTGTAATCGTACGCTATCGCTCCCATCGGAGCCGTTACACACATTTTTTTTTTTCCTTTGTATTCATGCCCTTCCTGTTGTTTTGTTTCCTGACATGTATCACCATCAGGCTTTTACAGAACTATGGTTGGAAGCCTCTGGACCACGTGGAGCTTAGAGCGTCGCTATCAGCCTGCTGTCAGTGTTGGCACTGACTGTTAATAAATACCGAGTCTTTGAATTTATATCATCAGGCAGAATATCAGTCATGCTGCTGCAGTAGGAAATTAAGTGTGTTGTAGTGTGGTGGATAATGAGTTCTGCACGGTTTCATATAATCCCTGACCTTTAAGATGCCATACAGTTTTGAGGAGGCACGTTTCTTAAACAAACAAAAGGACAAAAGGTTGTAATGTAAAAAAAAAAAAATATGAACTGGATCAGGCTGGTGTTTACCAGGCTGCAGATTCTCCACAGAAGGGGAGCAGTTCGGTCATGTCAGAGCAGCTCTGGAAGTGCGAGCTGGCACCACCTCTATAGGCACAAAACAGTGTTTTTCTTTTACAGTGACCTTCATCCTCTTTTGTTTTACCATTACCAAAGCCTACACTACTATATAACAACTAGACTTAGGATTTAATTAGAATTACAGTTCTGCCATGCTGCCAGTGTGATTAATATAGTAGTGACCAAGGAGAGAGGTTATATGATAGGTTCATCAGTAATGATTTGCTTTAAAGTTGCAGTTTTAAAATGATGTCTCTTGTGTCTCTAACTGCTGCCGTTGTTTTGCCAATAGTTGGTGCGGTTTGTGCTCGCCTGGTTTTGCATCAGTGACACTGTGTTCCCTTTTGTTCTCATACTGTGTTAGCAGCTGGTAAACTAAACGGTTCAGTTCTTAACGCCTCTACAAGCTAACAGTGGGTTTATGAAGTTCAGCATCTCTCTGTACTCTGTGTGTCGCGTATTTTGTGCCAAATTCTTTCTTTGGGAGGGGTGGGGGTTTGAATTTTTTTTTTTTTTTTGTACCGTTTGTGTGTGTGTATGTGTGCTTGAGTGATTTTTGTTGTTGTTTCATTTTCTCTTGTCTTAATTTCTTTGGCAGAATACTTCAGTTTTAATGCTATTTTTTTTATAGCCTTTTAAAACTTCATCCGGTCATTTTTAGGACTATTTACAACGTTGTTGCTAGATGGTGAGTTATCGAATGTCCATTTTGTCTCTTTTCTGTCTCGGTCTTCATTTAATAACAAGCATTTCACTGTGGTTATTTACATTTATTAAGCTCTTTTTTCCCAGATTTATCAGTAGATCATACATCACTGAATGTTCCCTGAACATTTTGACTCAAGTTTTTTTTTTTTTTTATTATTATTCTTTCAGAGGGGGTGTTGCTATACAGGAGGCCATTCTCTGAATACGATCCTTTTTATATATCATCCATTGAACCAAGATTTACGTGAACACAGAATTTCAGATCCTCCATAAATTTGGTAAGATTCTGCACCAGCCCCCAGTGTGTGCACTCATACAGCCTCCAAGCAGATGACTGTAAATGTACAAAAATCACCTGTACGTTCAGCAAATGTATATATTTATCGCTCAAGGAGACGGCCACTTCTTGGTCTATTCGGTTGTATGGTGCAATTATTATTAATATTCTATATTTCTCAAGATTTACCTGCTAGCCACTCCTGTTTTAGTACGATGTGGTTTGTGGCCTGAACCCCCCTCTCTGTGTGCCTAAAATTAGCCAAGAAACGAGTATGGCAACGTAAGTAAATGGTGGTTATTCTGTAAATATGGGAAACTAATGACAAACTATTTATTAAAGGTTTATTGTACAATGCTATGTTTGAGTTTCATTTTGTGGGTTGTGGGGGCTCCGTTCATCATTTTGGTTTTGCCGCAGGATTTAATGGCTGCTGAATTCCAGTAGATCTCACTATAAACATTTAAATCTCCTCTTACTTACCGTTAATAACACCAGGGTTTTTATTTAATGCTCTGCCTCTGTTGTTTAGTAATCCTGCCCTTTAGAGCTTTGAGGTTGCTTGTAATGCTTCGCTCCACCTACTCACTGTATATACAGTATGCTCATGCATCGACCTAAGCTCATTTAATTAGTGCGGAGTGTGAGCTTTTCTTTATTAAAGCCACATGGAGGCAGTAGTTGCGTCTGGCAGAAATCCTAAGAAGGCTTTCCGTTGCACAAGTGTGAATACATAAGGTGGGAGGTGTTGCAATCCCAACATTTGAAGTCATTTATGTCATGACAATAACGGCCAGAACATCAGCCAGGAAAACGTCTGTTTTAACAGGTTCATGTGGCCAGAACAAGAGGAGGAGGAGGATCAGGTGCAGGCAGATACATTTGTACATTAGGATACAACACATGCAGCACTGACATGTTTGGAACCAGTGCAAAGAAAACTGAGAATATCTATGATTTAACTCTTTAATATTCATGGTGTAACAGTCAGATATTGGCCCAGTTAATGGTTAAAGAGCTGGATCAGCTATTGGATAACAGGCCTGCTGCATGGAGTTGATCTATACACTTCAATTCTATATTGGCAACATGAGCTATCTCATGGATCAGCTGCATGTGCAGTATGTTGACCTGACTTACAACAAACACATGGAGCGAGCCACAAAGAGCCAGCTGTACGGAGGTTTTTTTCATGCTTGCTACTCCAACAATGCAAGTTTTATGGCTACTTAAAATATCTGCAAAGGAAATGGTATCAGGTTACCAGGTGTCAGTCAGTGCTGTCTCCAAGTTAACATGTGATTCCTTTTCCACAAGCAACCCAACAACAGCTTTCTGCAAATAAAACAACATATGACCAGATTATAAGCGACTGTGTGTGGTTTTGCGTTATTAATCACAAACAGTATCTGCATCATCATTAACAGCTTATTTGGGCTTAATGTCTGTGGAGGTCTCATGTTTATTTGAGCATCTCTTCACATGTGCTGACGTGTTTCTACATGAGGGGCCCTGACTGTCTTTTCACATCACTTCTGCTAATGCATTTGAAAGATAAGCCTGCTTAAACAAACATTGAGGAACTTGTCAGTAACTGTGTGTGTGTGTGTGTGTTAATGGAACATTTCCCCCCCTTGGTGTGTATCATAGAATAATCTCTGCAGTGTGTCAGGAATATGATGATGTACGCAAAAAGTGTCCAAGTGGAGCAGCAGGTGTTACGTGGTCTTAACCTGGGATAAAAGAGATAATAATAAGACTCTTAACTATAATCCATGCCCATTGTTTCCTCACTAACCGCGCACCGGGCACTGCAGTGGATTTTGTTGCTCTGGACTCATCAGCACAATGGGGTCCCGTATTGAGCATCGATAATTTGCTGCTGCTGTTTTATACCGCACAGGGATTCTAACTTCCTCTACATATAAAAACCTGTTTCTTCCATGTAAAGCACTTGTGGTACTACGAAAAAGAAGAAGAAGAAAAAAAGACAGAGGAATGCTTTAACTTGTGGCCTCCGGTGCTTGTAGCTACACAACACATCAACAAACGACAGGTTTCAGCTTTGCAGGAATTAGGGGCACACAGCCTTGTCAGGATTAACAGCTCTCTGGCAGGGAAAGGATTGGGCATGTTTTAACAAGAACAACTTCACTGAGCGCTTTAAAGAAGCTACTGAGATGATTTTCAAGGTGCTGGTGTGTGTTTGTGTGCGTGACCCTGTTCCATTTGTGCTTATGTTGGGAACGAAAAGAGGCCATGTGATGTTTTGGGGGGAGCTGCGGGAGTGTATTGTGATGCAGAGCCGCTGTCATTCCACATTTACTTTTCAGGCTTCAATTAGGGCACATGAGAGTGGAAGAGATGTTTGAAAACCTGGCCTGCTGCTGCTGCTGCTGCTGCTGCTGCACTTCTTGGCTAGAGGCCATACTCAGTCCACAACACCATTTCTATAAATGTCCATTAACCTCAGAGAAGCAGTGCATCCATCAAACTCTGCCTCAAGTATTGTCTTTGCAAGCACTGGAAACAGCAGCAGGAAGAAATCTTTCTTTGGACCCTACAGACGCACTGGGAAAGGGGAAGTGCGCCCAGTGGTGGAGGTCCCGCTCAGCCCTGACACATAGCAGCATCTTTTCCTGCAGCGAAGTGGCGTCTAGGAAGGATGACTGGAGGAACACTGTGTGAACCTCATTGTTCCTCCAGTCAGACAGGTCGCCGTGAGCCCAGGTTTGTCTCTAACCTCTGCCACAGCGCCTGCGTTCCCATGTTCTATAAGCGGAACTCCGGTGTTTTCTCACATGACTTCCTGGCACTTGAGGTTGACGATTAACTTGAGGATAGGTGTGGGCCTCACACACAAAACTCTCAGGAGAACACTCACAGACATTTTTCCTCCAAGGCCACACTTTAAAGCTTGTAATTACCTCACAGATATCTCCAGCACCTCTCACAGATACCACAAAAATACCCCCGGTATGTCTCGGTATGTTCATCACAACACGTCTTATCACTGTGAACTCTGACCCTGTTGTTGTAGCCATATGTGGTCAAGGGCGAGAAACTGCAGCTTCAGCTTTTATGTAAGAGCACTTACATTCCTCCCTGCAGCGCATCAATCATCCGGCAGATTTATGTCATTACTGAGATAGACATAACATCAACCCAAGCACCTGCACGGTGAGTGACAGCTCAAAGTGCCACATCAGGGGGGGGGGGGGGATTCTGCATCTGGGAGGCTTTTAACCACAAATCACCTTTATGATATATTCACTTCCAGCTATTTTCCCTTTTTCTAGAATTAACAGCGCTCCTCTGGTTGTCACCAGCTCTGAGTGGAAACCTCATGTTTTACGTGGATGATGTACGAATGACTCAAACCACCCACTTAAATGGTTTCATGTACTTTTTGTCAAGCTTAAGTCAAACAGTCAAACAGTGGTGAGCTACACAGCGCTTCTGTCTGTGCTTATAAAGGATGCGATGAAAAAAACAGTTGATGTTGATGAAGACTGATGCCGCTATTTAAGTTACCAAGGCAACCAGCAGGTTGCAGACTGAACACTTATATCTTATATAAGTTAGATGAGCCAATATGTCTGCCCTCTTTCCAATGCATAGACTATATAACCATGGACAAACTGTTGCCATTTGGCAGCATCTGAATCTGCCTAAACTTGTGGTTGATCCAAATACAGGCAAAGAGGCTGAGCACAGGTGGAGCTGAGGTATGTGGGCAGTTGTAGAAGCAGGAAGCTAAGCAGCCATATCCTTTATTATGCAAAAGTCTGAATATAATTAAACTGTGTACAACGTATTTTCAATAGGTAACCAGAGAAAATATTAATGTATTGTAACAAAATGAGCTTAATTGTTCATATTATTAAACTTCCAGTGAAGTGAGTTGTTGTGTGAGAGAAGAGGATGCCGATGATAGAATCAGTCTCTCGTGTCTTAATTGTATAATATGTGCGTTATTATTTGTGGCTTTTTACAAAGTCAATCAGATGCCAGTGCTGCGTTTATAGTCCTCTTCCAGGACATCGGTGTTTGTTTATTGTTTGCCTTCCGTGTCTGATTCCCCTGAATGTGGCGTGTGAATACAATGCTTTTCAACAGCCAACATGTAAATATCGGATGTTGAAGTTTCCTTGAAGGCACCACAGAGGAAGAGTTCCTGCCACAAGCAGGGTTACAACACAACTTTGAGTCACTTTAACAGGAAGCTCAGTGGTGGAGGTGAAGACTAAATGATGTTTATGTTTGATTATTGGACTCGGTCCATCTGCTTTGGTGACTAAAAACACAGAGTTTTCTCTGTTGTGGTTTGATGATTGAAAAAGTTTGCAGATTTATTTGTTTTGTATCCAAACGTTTATAACAGCCATTGTTTTCCATTTGTGCAGTTTGAAAATAAAATAGCATTAGTGTGAATTTTTAGCCAATATGGCAATTTAAAGCAGACCTGTTCAGAACTAGACCACGTTTAATGAATAACCCGTTAATGTAGCCACATCTTTATTTATTTATATTTTAAGCTTTATTATTACTTGAACAAGTTAATTCAATATGTTGTCCTATCTATCTATCTATCTATCTATCTATCTATCTATCTATCTATCTATCTATCTATCTATCTAAATGAAATATTGAAATATGCCTCTAGTGGCCATTTGAGGAATGACAGTTTGAAGCCCTTGATGATCCTTTAAGTGTTTGTGTCCATCCCAAACTTTCCGTCAGTGTCAGTGGTTTAAATAACTTGCGGTCAACTTCAGCAGCCACCTTGACCCACAGACCCTCTAACAGACTCTGCAGCCATGTTACGCACGTCAGGCTGCTCCACTCTGACCTGATCCCTTGAGGTCAGGACCTGGTGTGTGTGTTTGTGTTGTTACAGCTTAAAAACAACCTGATAATGTGTTTATGAGTCATTTGTTTTTTTGCTCATCTCAGCCACAATAACACATCAATAGTTCTGAGGCATAATGACCCTAATCTGGTTAAAATAGCAAAGCAGGGTACGTACTCTGCTGCTCTGCTGCTCTGCTTCGGTCATGGTGGGTTAAACTGCAGACAAAATGTTCTGGAAATGACTTCATCCTGTTTTAGTGAAACGTGCTCTGAATTTCAGCATTTTAGCAATTCAAGATTAAGAAGATTAGACATTTAAAAATAGGCTGAAAGACGGTTAATGTACTTTTCTCTGACATTTACTTAAAAAGCACATGTCTAAATATTTATGTGACTGTTGTTTTCTGGAACATCATATTCTAATCTACGTCATTTAACTTACTGCCAATCTCATAAATATATGAAAGAAGTAGGTTTTTATCGTTAATACCTGCACGTCTCCAGATTTTTGTATTATTTCTTTTGCTATCTGCCATGAGGGTCCAAAATAAAAGTGTGTAGATCTGTGTCTGTACATATGGCTCCCGGCTGGGAAGTGGGGCACCACTTTGCCCAGCCACTCACTATAGGTTTTAATCTGATTAGGGCATCTCACTCCCACACACTGCACACTCAATATGGGATTATGGGTAAGATAGAATTCACAGTGCTGTGAATATATATATATATATATATATATATATATATATAATGCAACATGTTGCTGCATCCGGTGGGCTCAGTTAGCTAATTACTGCTGTCGGAGGGGTCCTCTGTCTCTTCGCCTGCCACCTCTTGACCCCGCTGCCTCGGGTCTCCTTTCCACCAGGTCAGGCGGTGGTGGTGTTGGTGTTGTTGTTGTTGTTGTGTACATGTGACGGTCTTCTATCATTACAAACTCTGAGCAACTCTAAGGCTTCCAGTAAGCTCTGTTTTTCCTTTTCACAAAACAACAGGACATGATTATCTTCCACCCGTGATGGGGGATGTAAACAGGTAGTGAATTAGCAGCGATGATGGAGGTGGCATTGTGGTACAAATACAGCCAGGAAGGACAATCTGGGATATTTTCAGCATGTGAGTGCTCAGTTGTGAGCACAGTGTGAAATGCGTAATCCTGTGTGTGTGTTTTTTTTCCATTAGTCTGTCTGAGTGTGAGAACATGGCAGCATCAAAAGAAGAATCAGCTTCTGTTTTTAAACAATCGCACACATTTTTCCTTCCTCATTTCTGTCCCTGCAGCCTCCCAGAATAACAGGCGGTCTTCTTCAATGTCAAACGTGCACAGGGGAACCAAACGGGTTCCACTAAGGACAAACATAACGGATGGAATTTAGACTGAGGAGACGTGCATGGTTCAGTCTGAATGCTCGATCAGTTTAAGACCTGTTGCATCATTATGAGAGAAGCACATCAGCGCTAGCAAAGCTACAGCACAGAGCTGAAGTGTGACAGGTGTGCATGATGTTTCCATCACTGTATTTCTGCCTGTGGCTCACACAGAGATGCTGTTTGTCTGCTGTCAGTAAAACCCTGAGACTAGAGTACTCTGAACCGTGCTGCATAATAAAAGGATGAACAGCCCACTTCAACCTGCTCTCCTGAACTTAGCAAAGGACGACAGAGCGACAGGCGGATATACTGTGAAACTCACATTTTCTGAAGTACAAAATAAACGTTCACACTTTGAACTGAAACTGTCAGCTTGCTTCAAATTCTCTCTCTTCTTCTTCTCCCCTTTTCCTTTTTTGTTTTTTTCTGTCGTTCTACCCCAGCTGGCCTCAAGCAGCAGCCCCCACACCCTCCATATTTGGCGGGTTGTTCTTCCTGTTTAAAGGAAGGTTTTTTTCTTTTTAAGCCAGCGCTGCCTTAGTGCTGACTGAGGCTTTTTTTTTTTTAAGTTTTTATTTTTGTCTCTCTCTCTTTTTTGTTGATCAGCATTTGCCATGAAAAAAAAAGATTATTAATGTGTTCATTAATTATATAAAAACAATCTGCTTTTATTTTGATAAACTTAAACCTGGTGGGTGAAAATTTTTTTTTTTTTTTTTTTACAGATTTCTCTGACACATTTTTAATTAATTATATTAGCATAAAATTATTTTATGAATTTATTTTCTCTCCATTGTGATTATTTTTATTATTATTATTTAATAATATGTTCTCTATCAAATTTTGCAGTGTTTGCACTTTTTCGACCCAGACACATTAAATAAATAAATAAATAATTAAATAAATAAATAAATAAATAAATAAATAAATAAATAACACACAAAATGTGACATTTGCTGGAACTAAATGTTAAAAATATTGAACTGAATGTATTATGTACATGAATGTACACAGCAATAAATCCATACCCATCCATCCTCCTGCTGTAACAGATTACTGGCAGCTATAGTTACTTTTCTTCAGCGCGTTACCAGCTGACAGTGGGATCAGTTTGTTGTGTAATCCAATAAGCTCCAGTCCGTATTTCCCCTCAAGCCCGTCTGGCTCGCTGGCAGGGTTTGTTTACTGGCGGAGAGGCTGGGAAGAAGGGGGGATCCTACAGGACCTGGGCGACTGTACAATCTACCTCTGTGTCTGTGGAAGAAGAAGAAGAAGGACGAATTAATAAAAAACTCCACCGCCTTCTTTCCTCTCATCCCCGCGGCAGACAGCTCTCCGTGGCAGAGCACGGACACAACTTGGAGCATGTGCGCTTTTGCTTTTTAATGTTCAAACCACAGCAGGAACAGGAGAGAGTGCTGTGCAGCTGAGACGGAGTCCGGTCCGCCTGCTGTCAGCCGCGGAGGTCTCACTCCAATCTCTGCTCTGGGACTAGGGGAGAGTTTCTGCAGCTGGACAGAAGCCACCAAAGAAACATATCCCAGGTTCAATCACGCAGACTGCGCTGCTGTGTCCTCGCTGTGTGCTGACTTGGGAAGATTTTTTTTTTTTTTTTTTTACGAAAGACACGCAAACGTTACGCCACGCATGCCACAACCATCGAGTCAGCAGCTCCTAAAAAAATAATCCCTCTGAATTAAATTAAAGCTGGCTTTTTAAAGAGATTTCCATGCATGCATCTCTTCTGTTTTTAACAAGAGGATGCATCACAGCCATGTGGGTATGCGTGACAGTTCTTAAAAGTTTCAATTAATTGAGACAGTTGCTGAAAAAGCAGCGCAAACTTCGCCTGTGGCCTGGATTTGAAGTGGAGGAGCCAGCGAGGCTAGGCTAGCTAGCTAGCTAGCTCAACTAGCACTTGACGCTAGCTTCAGCTCGGACAACAAGTCTTGTTTGTTTGTTTTTTCTCGACACGGACGAACTTAACTGAGGCCAGTGTAACTAACTGGGGCGTTTGAAGTGACAACAAGAGCACACACGCTCCATGCTGGTTGGCTGTTAATTGTAGTTTTTCCATGAGGTGGCTAACTTTAGCAGCAGCAGCGTTAGCTTGTGTTTGACTGAACACGTTGGACTCGTTCCTCCGCCCATCTTCCGGGATGTCTTTTATTTATTTTTGTTTACCTGTTGGCCTGCGCCTCAAAACAAAACCAGTTTCCTGAAGGCATTTCTTTGGCAGTTTCAGCTGTGATCATCGCCGAGGATTATTCAGTATTGGACCCGGAGCAGTGCTGGATGGTGTCTTATCCAGAGTCAGTTATGTGGCTCAGGACTTTGTGTTTGTGTTTTGTTTTCACCGCTGTCTGCTTTGTGATGTGCTGTCATCGAGCGAGTGCAGAGAGTAAGTAACATTTATCATCACATTTTTATTTATTTTTTTGTTAAATGAATAACTTTAATTGTGTTAATTGGTCTGAAATGTGTAGATTGTTGCACTAACGACAGAAGTTATACGAAATAAGGAGCCAGAAATCATAAAAAAAACACTAAATTAAATACGTTTTGAACAAAATCATGATTCAATGCTGCTCAGCGTGATAAAATTGTTTATTTTTCCTCTTTATATGTAATATTTACACATAATAAAACTGCATGTGAATGAAAAATATCATAATTTGCATTTAACCTTTTAAGTACACGCGGCCCGAGGACGGGACGGTTCATGTTTTCACTGCAATATCTCCGTCTGGGCGCAGCCATTTTGTGCTCCTTGTTGACAACCTACACCTCGTTGGAAAGCCACTTCCCTACTCTATTGATTGACAGCTCGTTTGACCATACAAAAGGATCGAGGGCCTGTCCCTAGCCAAAAGAATCCAATGAGCGACTATATCGAGCGAAGCACCTCCCCCCACTCTTACGCTTGTATTTTCAGCCCATTATATTTGACGCTGAATCTGATGCAATGGACGTATAGCCAATAAGATTTCCGTCACGGGGATGTCCCACATGAAGGGGTTGTGGAAGGAGGGTGGGCTACAGGCCTAAGCGTAAACATGAACAATGGATGCCGGCTGTCCATGCGTAAATGCGTAATAGTGAGAGTGAGCGTATATCTCCATTCCAGTGGTATTTCCAGTGACCAGAGAGATGGCGAAACGCATGGAAAAGAAGAATTACACTGTTGAAGAAGTTATTGAAGAGTGTACGAGACGGGAAAGCGACTTTTCTGACGAGGATGTGTCGGATGCGCAAAGTTATGTGTCGTCTGTTGACTCGGTGGAGGAGGACATGTTCATTGAAGGAGAAGATATTGTCCATGACAAGTAAGTAACTTTTATACATGTTGCAGTTTTATAAATAGAATGTAGACGTTTCAAAGAATTAGTGAATACAGTGTTGTGTCCTTTGTTTTGTTTACCTGTGTGGGGGAGGTGTGCGCTTTTACTATTCCTCCAAAAGTAGTTGTGGAGGACTGATTTGTGAGGTGAACAATGAATACAGCTACAGTTGTTCTGTGAATGAATATCTGATATATACATACAACCATACATACATCTATAGTTATTTTGTTTTATATATATTTTGTGCATTTTTAGGCAAACACTGTGTTCTATTTCATTTACCTGTGTGGGTCCTTTGTTCTGTTTACCTGTGTGGGGGAGGTGTGTGCTTTTACTATTCCTCCAAAAGTAGTTGTGGAGGACTGATTTGTGAGGTGAACAATGAATACAGCTACAGTTGTTCTGTGAATGAATATCTGATATATACATACAACCATACATACATCTATAGTTATTTTGTTTTATATATATTTTTTGCATTTTAGGCAAACACTGTTCTATTTTGTTTACCTGTGTGGTGTGCACTTTTACTATTGATTTGTGAGGTGAACAATGAATGCAGATACAGTTGTTCTGTGAATGAAAACCTTATTTTTTGCATTTTAGGCAAACTGATTCAGATACAGAGTGGGAGCCAAGCACCAGAGCCAGAGCAGCCTCCTACTCCCAGTGTACAACATCACAAGCCAGTCTACATCTCTGGTGACAGTAAGACACCCATCAAGCTTTCTAGCTGTGCTTTGTAGCAGCCCGTGACTGTAACAGTGGCATACTGAGAACAACATGTGGCTGTGAAACCTGTGGAATTGTAAACATGTAAACAGTTTGCTGTAAGTAGTTTGGGTATTTGTTTAGATAAAGGTGTTGTTTTTGACCATATCTCTTGTTCTGAGTCTTTTCTTGTGATGCACAATTTCAGTTTCAGTAGAATAATGAGCATTCAATGTGTTTTTGCTTCACTAACATTATTTCAATCATACTAATAGTGAATCTGAATATGGAATGAGGTTCCTCTAAGTGGCACCTTTCATTAGAGCTCTCATTGATGTCTGTATGTTGAAGCATTCCAGAGTTATGCACTTTGGTGCCAAAGTGTCCATTTGGAGACTCCAAATGGCACTTTTTGGAGAGCGCCTGGGAATACCTACAGAAAAACCTGTCCCAAATGGTCATTTCTTGTCCAATTACTATCTACTTTTAACTGGGAATAGGTAAGACTTCAGCCTGTGTCACTATATTGTCATCTAATCAACATCACCATGCTCCAGTTGTCAAGCAGCCTTTTTTTACAAAAAAAATTTAGGCGAGCTACAAAATCTTTTTATTTCTCTGTGTTTAGACTTCTCTCACTGTTAACCATTTGCAATTGCAGTAAATCACACAGCTAAAATAAAAATTTCAGAGTGTTACCTTCACAATGAGACCAAGCTTTT
Source organism: Parambassis ranga (assembly GCF_900634625.1). Taxonomy (NCBI): domain Eukaryota; kingdom Metazoa; phylum Chordata; class Actinopteri; family Ambassidae; genus Parambassis; species Parambassis ranga. Next base: position 2,242,549 of record NC_041037.1, on the reverse strand, counting down.
GCACATACTCCTAAGGGGTCACAAACAGCTTGTAGTTTAATTTGGGTATGCCTTTGACAGGCGTTTCATCAACTATTGAGGGTGGTGTTAAAGGGTTAAATGAGACATGATAAGAAATACTGCTGATTAGTGCACATGCCTGCTGCAATATTGGCACATGGATTTTTCTGTTTTGTTAGTGATGGTGAGTGATAAAGGCAGCAGCAGCAGCAGCAGTGCTGGTGTAGACAGTCACTGCATTGAAGGGACAAAGGTTAACACTTATCGGCTGTGTGAGTCTGCAGGAACTGTAAACACAAACTGTTTTGTCCCAATTAAGTAAGTAGTCCTGAGATTTTGCTGGAATTAATTGGCTGTTATTGCAGATGAAGCACCCAGGCTGTGTCTGTGTGTGTCAGTGCAGGAATGTGACAATAAGCCTCTCTCACAGCTCCTGACAGTCCCTGTGTTTCCACCAGCCCGGTGATAAGAATGAATGAATGTGTTTGCAATCTCCTGGAGACACTTTTTAAACACACACACACACACACACACACAACGTCACAGTTTTTCCCTTTTTTTAACACTCCTGGAATCATTAAGCAAATATTAGTTATTGGGGGAAAATGTGTAGAGAACCTGCAGGGCTGCGTCTGTACAGCAAGAGACGAGGACAACAAACAGCAGCATAGTAAATGTGACACTTCAGAGATTACTCTTTGCCCCATATACCAGGAAATGTGTTTTTTTTTTTTAATCTAAGTAGATGAATCATTGGATGTTATCAGTGATCGTAGGTGAGATGAAGAAAGCTCGTTTGCCTGTAAACAGTTCTTAGTGTTATTTCCTGATTATCCACTCAGGATTACTTGTTGGAAAAACATTGAATTTAATCCTCCCAAAGAACGGATTTAAAATACATTCTAAGAAATTAAACCGAGCCAAATGCTTATGAGAATAAGAATTTTAGGTTCTCCTAAAAGTTGTAGATAAATTAAATTATGCTTTAAATGTACTCAAAATGATCAGAAACAGGTTGTTTATTATTGTGACATAGGTTTTAACTGTTAGATTATTTCCTATGTATTAAAATAAAAACCTTCACATCCCTCTTTTTAATTTCAAAGACCGACAACCTGAAGCTTCTCCTGTGTGCAGTCTTTGTGTGCATGCAGTCTGCAGCCAGCTTTTTTTTTTTTCTGAAACTGCCACTAACTAATTCTCTGAAAAAGAAGAAAAGCACAGGCTCCTCCACCTGTCATCAGATTTTCAAGGGGCAAAAGGAGCGATGTCATCAAACCAGTTTCAGTGAGAATTTTAAGAAATAAATCAAAAGCATGTTGTGTAATTGCTTCGCCGCCTCGTCGTACCACCCCCCTCCACCCCCTTTCCTGCTCCCCCTCAGACTCAGAGTGAACCGCAGAAGGGAAGAGTGGAACCTGGGCCTCACACTGGCCGATTTCATAAGCTGGACTCACCAGTGTTGAAGTCAGAAAATCTTCTGAGCTGCTTGTTGGGTGCTCTCCAGCTCAGCTTGATGGAAAATTTCTCTTAATAATGGAAGCTTATATTTAGTGGCAGTCTGAATTGATTTAATTTAGTGAGCTTCAGCCGGCAGTTTGTCTATGTAGCTGCACATTTCTCACTTTTTCTTATGTGTTGCATATTTGTATACTCTAAACTAGATCCTGCTTGCAGCCTCAAGTATTAGTTTTTTCTGGAATATAAATATCCAGGATTGTGTGTGTGTGTGTGTGTGGGGGGAGGCATCAAATCGTTTAGCACTGTTCATACTTATGTCAAAAAGTCTTATTTTGTGTAATCCGTCTCTCAAATTGTGGTACTTTTTTACTGACTTTTTTACTGTCTTGCACGATGATATTGGCACGTCCAGGTTAAAAATGAAATCTCAGCATCAAAATGAACATTGACAGGCTGACAGGTCTGTGCATTATGTGGGTGAAGTTTATGGTTCCGAGTATTGCATAAGATAAGTGTTATGAAGTTGTTTTCTTAGTAGTAGTTGTATTTTATGTCAGCAGTTTTATATATATTGTGCAAAAATGGTTGCTAATTACGTCCTGTGAAGCTTTTATTTTGGAAAATAAAGGTGCGTATTTGAAATGTAATGAGGATATGTAAGAGGCACATGAGCTTCTTTCAGCTCGGTTCACCTTGCCCTGCTTGTGTTATTATTGTGCCACGATGATACATCACTTTAAGAGTGTCAAACAGCATGGGGCCCGGCATGTGAAGCCACCGGCACCCTGCTGTTGAGCACCACTCTGGTCAGAACAAGTGGTAGGGATCCAGCAGCCTGATGCCCCTGATTTATGCCTCCTGACAAGGGGGAGTGATTGCAAAGTGATGCAACTCTAATCTCCCCCCTTTCTCCCCTCTCTCATTGCAGCTACACTTCACTGTACACAACTTGTGGTCTCAAGTAGCAAAGTCATGAGTGCGTGTGACATGTATACAATGGAGTGATTTTTTTTACTCATCACTGTGAACAAAGGCGGCCTAATCCTGGCTGACAAGTTTATGTTTGAAAATTATGCAGTGCTTGAAAATGGAGTAATCTGGCTCACAGGCGCTCCTTCAGTTTGTCTACACATGCACCTGACGAGGTGACAGAGAAATATGCTTGTTATTATGCTCCAGCTTGAGAGGTAATAATTACCTCAATGACAGCGTTGCCCTTAACACGGAAGCCATTACGATGATGAAGGCCATTAGTAAACAGGACGTTAGCTGCTTCAGCCTTTGTCCTGAGTTTAAAATACAAGGAGCAGTGTGTGCGCTTTTATTTTCTCCTTAAATGTATTGTTTTCCCTGCTAACCAGCTGAGAGAGTAATGTGAGTACTGCTGGTGTGCAACTCAATCACCAAATGGTCTTTGGTCCAGAGCCAGAGTATACACACATCACACACACATCACACACACATCACACACACACACACAGCCCCAAGAGGGAACTTTGTGGTCTTTGCAGGCTCTCACTCTTTTGCTCAGTTTCACTCTATTTAAAGACTTTGGTTTAAACGTATTCCCTGGCCTGCTGCACTGTATTGTCACCTCTCCAAACAGCTGGCACATTTGATACGGGTCTTGCTTACAAGACATTTATAGGCGAGTCCATATGGTCGAGGATGGCCGTGACTTTTCACTGATTTCCTAAGAATGGTGTGAGTTTTTTTTTTTTTAACTTTTTTTAGCCATCAATTAAACTGAAACGATTGAATTACTTTAATACTGATGGATGGTGATGATTTTATGCCTGAACCCTAGTACCCCTAGAAAACAAACACAAAAACAGAACAGCGGAACCTTAAAAAGGGAAGTGTTGCAATCACTGAGCGCTTGTGTGCTGCATGTTTATCGAGGCCTTAGTTCTTTCTAAGGCCCAGTGATAATACACACCATCAGTCTTAACCACAACCTGTAGCTGCCCCCCCCCCTCCTCCCCTCCGCTGCCAGTTGATGCTTGTAGCTGCAGTGAAAGGACTGCGTGTGTCACAGACTCAGATATGTACAGCATTCATGTTCTGCATTAACGCTTCAACGAGTTATAGGTCAGTACATGTTGATTTAAGTTTAGGCCCCACCTCGTGACCCGAAAGATCTCAAGCCATCACAGTGGTATCCGTTCCGATTCATTATGAGGAAAAGGCCATGTCATAGCTGGCTACAGCTTTTTACTCACTATTCATTATGCGGTTTTATATGCTGCATAATGTGTCTGCATTATTGTGCAGATTTGTGACATGGGAGTTGCGTAACAGGGGTCACAGAAGTCAGCTGTCAGATCTTGTGGGTGGGCTTTTTTTTTTTTTTTTCTACTCAAATGTGATCAGGCTCTATGGATTTCCTTTAAGCCTGAACGTGGTCTGATCGCAACGTGCTCCAGACCACCAGTCACCCATTACTGTAGATCTGAATGCAGTGTAGGCCATTAGTAAATACAGAGTAAATCACTCTTAAATTAAATTGTCATCAATTCAAGCTTCTCTTTTTGTCTTAACATGACTCTAAATCAGGTGCTTTGGGTTTTTGGTCCATTAGTCAAACATAATGTGACATAAATTTTGCTAATTGGATGTTGTGGGGTTTCTTCATGTTAGGAAAATATAACGAGAAACTTATAATCACTCAAATCTGCAAATTATTATTCATTCACAAATCTTATCTATACACAGTGTACTGTAGTGATGCGTAAATAAGGCTTAAAAGTTTAATGATGATTAAACAAATTTACCTAACATACAAAACCACTGAAATGGGAAAACATCTTCCTCTTCATTTTTAATTAACCTTTAAAGTTCATCTGTTTCAAACGTGTGCAGGCAGTAGGAGATATTGGACAACACTAATGACTCTAGGTGCAGATTCGAAGCAGCGGCGCTGTCTGGCTCTGGGTAGGAGATGTACGGCGAGCTCAACAATACAGTGGAGCATTTAAATTCAGGGATGCACCTGGTTTGTTTTGCTGGGGTTGTGTGGTAATCCTGCCATGTTGTCATGGATTTATGAAGGGTTGTGTGCCAAACTTTGTTTCTGAACTGAAGTGTTCACATGTGGAGGAGACGGCTCAAACTGTTCTTTCTCTGCTGCCACTCTAAAATTCCTCACTTACACACCACCAGGACTGCTATGTTCCAGTTTCCAGTGCGAGCCACTATCGGTACGACTGGAGTGTATTAGATTCTCAATTGGGAATGTGGTGCTAAAAATACTGGCCTGGCTGAAAGTGTACACTGATAGGAGCCTGGACTCACAGTCCTGTGATGATCTGTCCACAGGGTCACTTGGTTCCCTGCTGTTTGACTTAACCACGGCCACTATTCTTACAGATTGTGCAGTTGTGCTGTGTGTGAGGCCTCCTATGAGAGACGCTCTTTGTAGCTGTTGATATATTTTGTCTGGGCTTTGTCAGTTTTATAGGACATGTTTAATTTGTAGTAAGATGTGTTGAAATTAAAGGACTGGAGCCCGCCATACATGCTTACAGCTCAGCTCTAAGACCACAAGGAGAGTTGTGTGTGTGTGTGTAGTTTAAAAAAAGAAATATGCCTTAAAACATGGTAACCTGCTTTTAAAAGGCTGCAGCTGAAACTCATGTTTGAACATGTAGCCCCGCGTTTCAAACAAACCTCAGAGTTGTAGGCTGAACATGAGATAATTGCTGCAGAATGAGCCGCTTAAGGTCACACGGTGAAAAGCTTGTTGTTTAGACACTAAGTGATTGTGTGTGTGTGCGGGTTGTCTTGTACTGTTATGCAACAGAAGGTGTAAAAGGAGCCACAGCCATAAAGGTGTGCACGCCTTCTTCTTCACATGGCTGACCACCAGTGATCAGATGCTCCCAGCTGAGTGGGGGGTCAGTCAGATGCAGACACACCTTCAGCTGTGGTCATGGCTTGTGTGAGCTGTAAAGTTGAGGCTGGAATGTCCCATGTTGTCCCATTACTGGCAGTACACTGAATATACAGCATGTTTGGCTGATTTCCAGAAGAGAGAGTCTGGGAAATCCTCATGTACAACTCCCAGAGTGTGATAGTGTGATAGATATTTCCAGAAGGTTGGTAGGCTGGTTCCACCTTTATCTGAACCTTAGATTGCCTTTATCCATGTTTTCCTCCTGATATCAGTAACCTGAGCTTTGGCCAACAATAATCTGATGTTTGCTTTGCCAATATATTTTAAATAACCATCAAACTTGTTGGCATGAAGTGCTTCCAAACAGCTGATCTTTGTGTGTTTGTTGTGAGTCCAGCCTACCAACATGCTGCATGTGCTGCTGATGCATGTTGCAGACATGATCGGCTCAATGATCAGATATCTGATCTAGTTATTTCGTCAATATCAGGATCAATATCGGATATTACTTTTCGATCACTGCATCTTTAGCTGAAACAAACGACCCACTCGAAACCGGTTGTTAACTTTCCAGTCAGCCTTAAATCACACTTAAAGGTAGGAGATTTCATTCTGATGCACTTTTTGTTAAATTAGTGTAACTTCTCTTTACAATCTGATAGCAACGAATTAGTTCGGCAGTTTCGCATTAAAGCGAAGAATATGAATCATCTGTGGAAGCTATAAAACAGTGGACGCAGGGTCCACTGGGTGGACCCTGTAGGAGTATTGGCTGGTTGTCACTCTCTTCCTGCTCTGTGCACCAGAGAGGTACGTGCATGATGGCCGAAGCCACAGACCGCAGCTCGTCTTCAGGTGATGCGCGTCCATGTGATTGGGAGGCGTGGCTTCTGGGTGAGCTCCGAGAGAAAGGGGCGTGTGTTTACTTTCAAAATCTGGCTGACTCTCACTGAGTTTTCAAAATCTCCTACCCTACCTTAAGTGTTAATTGTGAGTGAATATAGTTGGGCGATTGTATTAATACCAAGTCACTCCACATGTAAAAACAAAACTGTTTTACAAAGAAGCCATCATTGACGCAGTAGTCGCAGGGCAAAGAGTGTATTTGGCTGAGCTGCAGGCCTTTTAACATTTGATGCTTAGGCTAATGTGAATCTGGGTTTTGTAGTATGTGAGGTAGACTATGATGGGGTTTTTTGCTCCGTCAAGCTTCATAAATATAAAAATGATTTTCTTCCGTTCTCGGTTTCACATCAGCGTAACTTTGGTTAAAGTTTTGGACTGCTGGTTGAGCAAGTTTTGAAAGCATCTTTTGTCCTCTGTCTTAGAAAACATGATGGATCTGTTGGAGCAATAATTGACAGATTAATAAGAGTGGCGTGCAGTCATGTCCTGCATTGCATCATCGTGATACTGTATAATTTGAAATGATCGAGACAGGAAAAAAATGTAACCCGTCTGCACATCAGCACAGTTGAGGCATTTTCTCGTTGAACTGGATCATGTGTCTGGGTGAGCACTGACAAAGCCACAAATCTACTACTGGTGCAACACATGACCATTAAGTGCTTCAGTTCCCCTCACAGACAAATATTTTTAATGCATGAGCTAATGTTTTTTATGGTCTTGAGTTACAGAGGCAACTCCACAAATCAACACAGTGTAACCAAGGATGAGCACAGCCCCACGTCGATGACAGCGCTCCATATTTGACGGTGGCTCACAGCCAGATAAGGGGTTGCTAAACTAAATGTCTGTGAAGATGGTCTGGTCTCCATCAAAGGCAGAGACATAACCACATATTTTTTTCAGGAAAATATCCCCCTTTAATTATCAAGAGATCTTTTTTTTCCTTTCTCAAGACCATGTCTGACATCTTCAACCTTGTTTTTCCAGTTTACAGAGCAGACGTCTTGTGAAATGCATTAGTCATGTTCAACAGCGAACAACTGCTCGACATAAATCATCTTGTGGATTTTTTTATGTTCACACCCAAGGGCCATAGTACTTACTTTTCTAAATACAAAATGTTTCAGTTCAAGGTTCTCTACCTTTCTGCACAATGTTTTGTTAACTGTTTCACTTCAAACTATTCATGCAAAAAGGTATTCAGGCTCTTTCTTTGCTTGTCTTTTCAGTTTGTCCGAGTAAGGACATCCGGAACAATGTGACCAACCTGCAGACGCTGGAGAATTGCACCGTGATCGAAGGCCACCTAAAGATCTTACTGATGTTCAGGACCAAGCCCGAGGACTTCCGAGGCCTCAGTTTCCCTAAGCTGACGGTGGTCACTGACTACCTGCTGCTCTTCAGGGTGTACGGCCTGGAGAGCCTCAGCGATCTCTTCCCCAATTTGACGGTCATCAGAGGCAACAACCTGTTCTTCAACTACGCTCTTGTGATGTTTGAGATGCTGCAGCTGCGAGAGATCGGCCTCCATAGCTTGATGAATATCACCAGAGGAGCGGTGAGGATTGAGAAGAACCCAGACCTCTGCTATCTCTCCACTCTTGACTGGTCCAAGATCCTGGACTCGGTGGAGGACAACTACATCGTGGCCAACAAGAACGACAGGGAGTGCGGCGACGTGTGCCCGGGGGCAGCTGTCGGAAAGACCACCTGCCAGACGACCACCATCAACGGACACTTCAGCGAGCGCTGCTGGACACAGAATCACTGTCAAAGAAGTAAGCAGACTTTTTAATATTCATTCATGCATATTTAATCTCTACTTGGAGTCACATTGGAGATATCACTGAGCAGACATGGCTTAAAATGCCTCACTCCATCAGCACAAGAGCAGAGATGTCTGCACCTCTTAATAACATTAATAGGTAATCAAAATTGTCACAGTTTGGTTTCTGAAAAGTCAATTATATGTGATGTTACAGATTAGATTTTGTTTTTTAAATCACCTACTGTTGCACTATTTTCCCAGTGATTACTGGCAGCTCCTTGTGAAGCTGCTCTCAGCTACTTTCCATCAACACGCCACTATTTCCATTCCGCTCTTACTTTTGCCACAGGTTTAACCAGCCTAGCCTAAACTGTGTTTGGGTGAAGTAAAAGCCAGCGAGGGCCCCTGCATGAAACGAAAACACTTCTCTGTTGGAGTCTGTAAAATAGCACACAGATTGATTTGAAACGAATTTGATGTCAGACCTCTGTCATGTGCTGCCGTTAGTTAAGTAGGCCAAACTGTGTGTGAATGCAGCTTGAACTGTACTTTAATGTGATGCAACACCTCACCAGTTAGTCTGTGAACTCTCAATGGACTGCAGTGTTGTCGTCACCTTTGTTGTGTAGAGGACATCATGGCACACAGTCATGTTTCCAATTAACTCAAAAATGACAAACACACCCATTTCACATTGGAAAAAATGTTCCAGTTCAAGTGAGGAGAAGAATTTTGCACAAAGGTGCTGTCTGAACACCTTGGCTTGCACCATTACACAACACTGCGTACATTGGTTTAACAACCAGTTTCTCAGCATGTCAAGTCTTATTAATGAGCAGTGGAGTTTCTAAAGAGAGTTTTTATAGTTTATGTTCCCCTGCTGATGACTTGAGGCCACTTTTTCATAGTCATCAGAAATCATCTTTGTAGACATTTTGCAGAGTACGCCCTGAAAACCTGTTGGCATATCGTAGTGATGTGGTAACTCCGGAAGTGTTTATATAAAAAGTCACAAAGCAGAAGTGATTTCCTAATTTCTGCCATTTTTTTGCGATGATGGATCAAACCAAATGCTGAGTGGCAAGCGCTGATTTTCATGTCATGGACCTGCATATTGCACAGGCTGGGCCTGTGGTCTTGTGGTCTGGGACCTGTGGCTTTTTGCCTACTTTCACTAAAGCATGAAAATGCTTTAGCGATCCGTTAGGCCCAGTTGGAACCGCAGGACAGAGAGAGCGAGACGTTCAGTGTCCTCCTCAGATGTGCGCTGCTGTTTATAGGCCTACTGTAGGGCTTAAAATACAGTTACATGCATGTGAAAGATAAATTACTTTTTTCCGTGCATACCCTTTAAATATTATTCACACAAATACTGGGTTGTTGTTCAATCTAAATCAAGTGATTTCTTGAGGAGAATAGGCAGCGGTTAAGCCAGAGGTGACTCTGGGTCACACATACTTTTTTTCCGTAGCCTGCACTCTCAACAGAAAACAAAGCTGCCGAACCACGAGGCTTGGCTTAGGTCCCATGTTTGGAGTCGCAACCCATTTCCGTTCCTTGCTTCTATAACAGGGGTAATTTGAGCTTCACCGAGAGCAGCCCCCCCCTCCCATTTTTTCACCAAATTGTGAGCTTCTGTTCAGCAAAGTAGCAAAGCAAGGTTGCAGGAGATGCTCATTACCAAAGCTGATTAGATTTGGGTGCAGCCACACAGAAACTCAGGCCGTGTCAACAAGACCTCGTTCTGAGAAGGTTCATTCACATATTTGTATCTATCTCTGACATTTCTAAATTTTCATCAACTTTTTGTTTGATATACATTCTTATTAAAGTCAACAGTGTCATTTCTGTATCTGTACCCAGACTTCATGCAGCTGCTCCACATGTGCAGTCTCATCTGCTTATACAGACACCAAGTGTGATATAAACAGGATCTGATGCACATTATTTTGGGGCTTTTAATATTGCTCTAAAGAAATACCTAGAACCGCTCTTGGCAATAATCCGTTGTTTTGCAACTCCTAATTCTGTGGCCAGTTTTAGCTTTTAGTCCATCACAAACAGGCTGTTTAAAATGGATGCAAAACAAAGCAGGCCTTTATTTCCTCCTAGAAAATCGAGTTGATATTGTGAGCTGGCGTGAAGGAGCGATATGACAGTTTTAGACAGTTTTTGAATGTAATGCAGTCCTATTACTTGCCAGCACTCATTTGAAGATAATGGGTGCTTGATTATGTTTTGGTAATGCCTGTTGTGTTGCACAGATTGTTTCACAGCCTCCATCCTGAATGGGTCTGGAAGCTGAAAATATTGGCTTTGACTCAATGTGACTTCTCAATAGGATCTTATTTTTCCCTACTACTACTACTTCAGAATCTCCTTCATATTCTCTTCTTTGATTGCTGGTCTTTGTTGTCAGGGGGTTCTGTTCCCTGCAGTCTGTCCTCTCGGAACAGGCATGTGTTGGAAAGGTGCTGTCTGCTTCCGGAAATACAGTACATTGTCACAGACATAGCTGCTGCATAGACTGCAGATCATTAAGTACTGCTACTTTATAGTGAGGCGAGCAGCACTTGGTGTGATGCCTGTGGTAGAAACTCTAAACATTTAAGTAATATTTAATTGTTATGGCCTACAGAAGGTTTCCTGGATGGGGTATCTTAATCTTAAAAAGCATTAAAGTTAGTTTTTACAAAAATAAAGGCCTGTCAAAGTGTTATTATGTCACTGAATGTTTTTTACATCCTTATGTGTGCTGCTGGGAGAGTTTGTCCACAAGACCTGCAGAACATGCACTAAAGCAAGCTGCAGCTTATCCTTTCATAATGAAAATATGTTGATTATAGCTAACACTTCCATGAATTAATCACTTTTTCGTGGGTAATCCATCTGTGTTCTGATTCTTTTCTGGGCCCTGTCATTTCAGTTTAATTATGCCAAACTATTTGGAATTATTGCTTTGTTTTTAATGGGAGTAGTGCACAAAAAAAAAAAGCTTCATAGTTCTGGGCCATGTTATATCCTCACAGGGCTGAGGGCTTTTAAAACACCTTCAGACTATATGAACTCAATGCTTGTTGCATTTTTGTGTTTTCTTTAGAAAGTGTTACCCCACAGTCATTGAATTATATCCCAGGTGGGTTTAAATTTACACACATTATTAAAATCTTAATGATCTACTCTTGCCTGAAGTTAGGGCCGCTGATGTCTTCCTCCTCAGCCACCACAGCAGTTTTTTTAGCCAGTGTCTGCAAGAACTGTTACATATTTTATAAACCCCCATAAGGTGGAGAACAGCTCAACCTCTGACTGGTTTCCACACACTGCAGAGCCACTGCTGTTGGTTTCATACGCACTCACACAATTGGGGAGTCACTATAAATCGGAGCGTGCCAGGTAGGTGAGGACCTCGTGCCAGAGCTGTCTTGATATGGAGTGTCCAAATTTACACTTGGCTCATGTCGCATACATATCTGCACACCAATCACAAGATGGACTTGGAGATTTGTCAGGGTCAGTGTGCGTCTGTGTGTGTGGGCGTAGCAGTTGCACAGACATACACTATAAATCACACGGGGACATAACCTCTGCGTGTGTGTGTGTGTGCGCAGACTGAGTGGATGTCCATTGTTTTGTCTTGCTGCTAGGAAACAGGAGAGTAACATTGTGGTGTAATCGTGGATATGAACACATCAGTCATTCACTCTCAGGCTGTATCGGAAGGAAAAGCGAGGTCAGCGGTCACTGTGGCTGTAAGGGGACGGATCCCGCCTCACCATCGACTTTAGCTCTGCTCTCCGCTCGTCCTTGTTGTGGCTCCCGCACGCAACGCCCATCGCTGGCGCCACGATCCGTTTCCAATGCAAACGGTTGCAGTTGTAGAAGTTCACGGAGTGTTCTTCCCAATTGTTTCCTGTCTTTGTTGGTCCACTTCCTCTCTGAGGTTATGAATGGACACAGAGGCCTGGACTGCTGCCTCAGTTACAGCAGACACTTTTATGACAGCAAAATACTGAAGGGTGACCTACAGAGGTCAGCAAGGCAGGAAGGAGGACAAACATAGCAACTAGTAAAGCTGTCTGTGCGGAAACAAGAGCAAAATGTTGCCTAGCTTAGATAGGACAAAACCCTAAAGAAGCTTCATCACCTTCATTAACTGTTAGATCTGTGTATCTTCTCCAGCTAAGCATCCACCGTGGGCCTGTCATTCCTTTGGTGCTTGTGTGTGTAGATAAGAGGTACACCCTTCATCAGACACAATTATTTTACAGATTGCATTGCTAACTTTATTAACTGTTATCCCAGACTGTTCAAACAAAAGGAAATTGTACTGGTTGGCATACCTTGAAGGTGTTTTGGTGCTTCATCTAGAGTTTCAGGCTGGATTTCTGATAGTTTTGGCCAGGTGAGGAGTGATAAAAGCCACCCACACTCAGCCGTGTATTAGTTACAGCAATAGCAGTAAGGAACTTTAAGTCTATAGACCTTTTATCTTTTAGCTGTTCTGCTTTTTTTCCAGTTTGATACCAAATCCTGGACACTTTCATTCTTTAATTGTTCTGTCTGTTGTCTGTTGACAGACTATTGCACTGAAAATACACAAAAATGAACTGAATGTTTGCCGGCGGAGAGAAAAATGTAATCGGTGTTGCAGTAACCCTATATCCTGAACGGCCCCGTGGCTCTGTTTCATTACCCAAAAACAAAACTGTCCATTCTCTGAGCTCTGAAGCTTAAATCTGTAGTTTCCCTTCATAACACATGGTGCAAAATGTATTTGCTGTCGTGCCTTCTCAGTGCAGATGGCTGTGATTTAACTCTGTAACGTCACCCAGCGTTGGACTGAATGTCATCCACACACATTATTTACTGCACGCGCACATATGGCCGTCAAGTTTATTGCGTGGTACTGGCTATAGATTTTCTGTCCGGAAGCAGCAGGTCTGGATTCTCAGCTTTTGATTTGTTTGTTTCTGCTTCGGATCAATATTCAGCTGAGCAGGTTGTTTTTCATCTTTGGTCTGTTCACTCTTTTTTTTTTTTTACAGTAAATTAAGTACGTCCTTATTACATTTGAGAACAAATCAGTGCTAAAAGCTATCAATGAAATGGTCCTGATGTAATGAGTGTAAGGCAAAAGCATTCTAAAAATGAAACATACTCATACTCAAGGCCTGCAGTGCTATTAGTCCATTATATTGTAGTAGGAATCAGGCTGGGTAACAATATCTCTGCATAGAAGGAGTCTGCGTTTGTGTTTACCTCCAGTTGTGGTTTCACATGGATGGGTATGGTTTGCCCAGTGTTACATGGTTAAAAAAAGAGTTGGTACGGTTTGCTCACCTCAAAGTCTGTTGATGTTCTTGAGTAACCCGGTCATGAGCTTTTCAGTTGTATTTAGTGTTTTTGAGGTGAACTGTCCCTTTAAGTGGTGATTTATTTAAAATGGCATTAGCAAAGCTTGAAATACACACCAGTTAAGTACCAGCTAGTCATGTCACAAGAAGTGTCAGCACTTGATCTTCTGTTTAAAGACTTCATGACCTGATTAGTTGAACTTTCTCTTTAAATTCTGGCCGGGTGGAGCCAATGATCATCGTAAAACTTTGCCTCTTCGTCGGACCTCGAAAGAGAGAGAGAGGGGGAAAAAAAGAAGCCAGACAAGATGCTACTAACGTGAACAGGTCATGAATAGGGCTCTCTTCATTTTGGTCAGATGCTTCAGGCTGCGCTCTTCGTGGTTCATTATGCAGAGGGCTTTCCACCAGCCTAAAGCTAGCCTCAGATCCCCCCCCCATCCACACACACACCATGAGTCCTTTTTCTTTGAGCTGACTTAACCGCTCTGGCACTCAGTCTTGTGGAGCTGCACCCTGCGAACCCTGGCCGTTCAGCTACTGGAGCCATTCCCATGGAATCCCAGACATTTCAGGCATTCATTAAAGCTGGGCCGACAGGCGTTTCTTCACCGCTTACACTCGCCGTGGCTGTTCAATCGCTGTTTTACAGCTAGTTTAATCCACTGCTTCTTTTTTTATGCACTCTCACAGGTCACATGCAACTTTGATCCAGATGTTTTAGGAGTTTGTTTCAAGAAGCCCTGTGGGACTTTTTTTGCATCAGATTTTTTTCGTCTTGATCGTCAGTTGTGTGTGTGTGTGTGTGTGTGTGTGTGTGTGTATTTTGGCAAAACATCACTATTGTTTAATATCATAACATCTCACTCAAATGCAGTGATGTGTCAGAGCCAAGCCTGAATGTTTTCATTCAGTTTGTACTGAAGGCTGCAAATAAAAGAAGAGAAATGAAAAACATGGAGCAAGATCAATTTACAGACTCGGATATAATTACTTTCGGCATATTGGTGCCTTAAAAATTGTGAGTTTACTCCAATGAAAGCAAAACATAAAAATCAGTCGTCACGCATTGTTTGCTTTTGTTTTTAAATTCTGAGCAGATGCTTATCTCAGAAAGATCATTAACACACTTTTTTTTTTACATTCATCGGAGGCCATTAAAAACAGCAGTTGGCTGAAAGTCTCCCAAACATTCTCTACAGCTGGCCCCAATGCAAATCAATCCCTGTAGACCTCCATGTGAAATGTCCAACTCTGCAGCAAAAATAAACATGTTTACAGCCGGGTACAGAAACAGTTCTTTTCACGGGGCAGCTGTGTGCTGGGTGAATGAATTATATTAATACTTCAAATTATATGCTTCGAGCTACAGGTGGGTGCCAACTCACATCAGCAATTACTGTACTTGAAGAAATAAATTAAAAATTTGAATGCTGCTTTGAGTCACCATCTACCAGCCGTATTAGCATTTTGACAGCCTAATAAATCCTCACCCACTAGTCCACTGATCATACTTATTATTTCCACTGCTGCTCTCTTAAAACTACAAAACCACTGGTTCATATTAAATATTAAATTAACTTGTGACACTGCATTAATGACAGAAAGGCTTCACAACAGTTCGTCGAAGTCGTTCGCAGAGGTTGTCATTATTTCTACCTGACACTGAGCCCCTGGAAGGAAATGGAAGATTCAAGGCCGTCGTCGTGCGTCATTTGCCTGTAAATGCCCATCAATGAGTGCATAGTGTTTATCATTTCCATTCCAGTCACGGACAAACTGGATATCCTGCCTCCAGATGACAGTGGCGACGGGGTGACATTTAAAACAAAAATTGCTTTTCCATGTTGTTTGTGTGTTTTTGTTCTATTAACAGAGGCCCAGGGCCGGTTAATGAAGTTGTTTACGGTTCCTGTTGCTCCCCCAGTCATCTTAAAAGAGAACACCGCTGCTGAATCAGAGCAGCTGACGAGTGATTACCACGAAAAAAAAAAAAAAAAAGGAGACAAATAAACCCCGGTGATTAGCCTCTGCTTTTGACGAGGTCACGTTCATGCAGCACTTTTGTTCCTGTGGCATGATGTTTATTATTATTATTATTATTGCTTTCAAACTCGTTGCATATATTTCAGCATGTTCTCATCTTGATCAGTACATGGTCGGCACGCACACCAATTTGTAATTTGACAATTATTTAAACATTCGTGTCAGCTGAAGATGTTTGGTTTGCTGTCGTAGCGTGACAATCATTTTAATTGGAAAATTACTAAACAGGTCATTTAATGATTCCCAATTCATTTCCTTTTGCTCTGCTTAGTTCCCAACATGGGTTGCATTCAGAATATGTGTCATTTTTAGTGTTAAACACACGAACTGTGTTATTTTTTTTTAAGTAAACCTAAAGAAATGTGAGAAGTTAATCTGGATTGTGGACAGCCAAACCTGCAGCTGTTTGTTTGAGTGATATTAAAGTAATTAAATTCAGTCATTAGGTGTAAGCACTATGGAGTTTTTAACGTTGTAGCTTCTACCCAGCGCTCTCGTCTACTCATGACTTGCAGGAGCCTCGAATGCTGTGTGACTAATTAATTCTTTGTTGATTTTATGTCCGGCCGACTGTTCGTCTTCATTTGTCAGGATCTCGTTTCTATTAAAGGTGATGAGGATGTTAAAGTGGGGACTAAATCACATCTGTTCCTCACTAGTGGAGAGCAGACCAGCTCCGTGTTAATGACGGACATTAGCGTGTAGCGCAGCAGAGACGGCGGCCGTCACCGTCGGAGATAAATCTAGTGTGTAAACGGCTCGATTTTGTTGTTGAGGTGCCGCCAATTGATGTTTATTTATTCAAATCATACAAACAGATAATAAATGCATTACACAGCAGGGTGTAGCTGTTGTATAGGGGCTTTTATTAATCATATAAGGAGATATGATCAGTGCATGTTTGGTTGCTTTTGTCTATTCCAAGCATAAGATGTGTTTTCTTTAAGGTTTTAAGTATTAGAAGGTGAATTAATCAGTTTGATTTCCGCACTTTTATTCAATCTTCACTTGCTGTTGTTTCTTAGTTCATGGGGAAACATTAAGAACCTCTTCATCACTCTAACTAGTTCTTCCTTAAATCCTTGTCTTCTGAGTCTTTAGCAAAAAAAAAAAAAAGTACTTTCATAAGAAACTAAACACTACCCTTGTCATGGCTGTGGAATTTTAATTACCTACCAGCGCACCACCACGTTCCTGTTTGGCATTTTCTTGGGTCTAATATGAAGTCGATGCAAAAGGCCTGAATATGCTGCTGCTGTTTCATCGCTGCCATAAAAGGAACCTGGAAAAACTCACCACAGAATGATTTTAGGGAGGTTTGTGGTTAATGAAACTCTTAATTTTAGGCAGAAATCCCTACATTTTATGCAACAGTCTTACTTATATAATATCCTCACAAATTCTTGCAGCAGAAGCAATACAATCAGAGACTCTCCGTGCAGTATGAGGGTTGCTTGCGTGACAGTCTTTCTGCCTTTTTCTACACCCCACCTTGTTGAATGGCTGTGTTGGCTGGCATGCAGCAACACATCTTTTGCTTCACCTCCCATTTCTAAGTTGGCACCATCCTGACAGTGCGTATTCATCTCTGTCACACAGAAGGGTTGGAGCGGTGTTGATTTGTTGTTGCTGTCCACTCGGGGGCCTCTGGGATTCAGCCTGTCTTTGTGTACTGCCGCCCCGTTCCCCCACCTCCGTCATCCAAGTGAAACCTCAACTAATGAGATAAAGAGTCAGGCATTTCTGCAGCATTCTCCCTACTTTGCACAAAACGCATGACGAAGAGATCAGACCGGATCCAACCAGTGTGCCAGTGGAACCAGAGTCATTCGTGGTTTAGTGACTTAAAAAGAAGATGCAGCCGCTTGTAAACAGACCTAAGTCCAACGGCTCAGCACTGGCCTCCCACAAAATCCCATTGATTTGTCAAGCGATTGAACAAATGGAAGATAAGAAGTAGCAATGCTGACAAAACCAAATGCAAGCTGAGCACGTCTAATTCACACAGACGAAAGCAAGAAAAGACCTGCGCTCGTCACAAACTGTTCCTGCCTCAGGCCTAATAATGGTAATACACTGATTTGGAGATTTGCATGTTTTAAGGAAAGGAATGGCAAGCATCCTCCTCGGTGTCCTCCTTCGCTCCGGGAGATCAAAGATGGCTTGGGGAGGCCCCACGCTCACAGTTAATCAGGGGCGCGACCCTGAAAGCATTTTTGACAAGTACACAAGAAACAGGTCTGCAGCATCTGCCCCGGTGTGGTCACTGCTGTTGGAAGTTGCAGAAACCTCTGTGATAGCTGACAGTGAATGCTAATGCTTTATTTAGGAACAACCAGTGTGTTCATTTTTTAAAGTGACTGGCAAAGCGAACTGTACAAATCATTTGGACAGTGAGGAGTTTGTTTTGGTGCCTTGCCCAGAGGCTCAATCACTGCATGGGGCTGAAATGGACTGACCCGTGTTAACCCAGGTCCTTTTTAGGACGTCTGTAATAAAGTATAATAAAACACAATGACATAAAACTATGTGTTATTAGTGTTATTCATCTGTCTAAGCCTCCATTCAGCAACCTCCAATGAACAATGGGAGCTCTGTTTCCTAAATGGAACTTTGTGGCCATGCAGAGCTGCACTGGAAAATGAGCAGAAATTAGCACATCCACCTGGGTGTAATGTTTACATCTCTGCCGGTGGAAGCTGGAGACACATTCATTAGATCACAAACTCAAACAAACCAATTTTTTCAAGGATCTTTGTGCATCAGCAACCTGTGAGGAGGCAGCCTTGTCCTTTTTGTGCACACATGCTAACTGCTACTCGCTATCTTACGAAGATCTTCAGCCACTTGTTGTTTATTAGTTGATAAATCACAAGATGATTTAATTTAATTTAAGCTCTGATATAGTGTTTCATATCTTAACAGCATTGCTGCATAATAAGGTTTAATATACTGCAGGCTGCAGCATTAAATACATCTCACTGAAAAATGATACACACCCATTCAGAGGGAAAAACATTACCACCATCTGTCACCGTGGATTTGGACTTGGTCTATAGAACTAACTGCAGTTGAAGGCGGAGTTGTTCAAACAGATTTCAGCCTGCATGTTTCCAGAGCCGCTCGAATCTGTACTCCTAATGAGTCGTAGACCTGACGAGACACAATCGATCTCCCGAGGCACCGAACTGTTCAGCACAATATTAACATAACATGATTGTCTCAGCACAAGTTTGACCCTTTTATTGCAGAACACATGTGGTTAAGGTTAGAGTAGAATCAGCGCTGTTGTTGAAGCCATGCAGCACACTTTCCTTTCAGCCTCTGTGCGACTTTTTTTTCCCTGCACTCATTACTGCTGTTGTTTGTTGTCTGCGAGGGGACGAGAGAGGGACACAAAGGGTTAAACTGTGCGCCTGTCTTCCTTGGAGATGGGAGAGGCCAGTCGAATGGCTAGCTTCTACAGCTAGCCAACACATTGGCTAAGGCTGAGGGTGGATCTGATGCTGGGTCTGTGCTCCGACATGGAGCCCCGCCGGAGGATCAGGAGTCAGTGAGAGCACACAGCAGAGCTTTTGTGTGTGTGTGTGTGTGTGTGTGTGTGTGTGTGTGTGTGCACATTTGAGGAAAAGTTGAAGAGCAGCTTTTGAAACAAGCGATGGAAATAAAGCAGCACATCCACAGGCAGTTATTGTGAAAATGCTGTTGTGTAAATCTTCTTTGTGCAGTAGATTATTCAGCAGAGTGGCGTAGATAAAAGGTGGTTATATCATTTGTTTTTCTTGCGCTTTGCCCCCCTTTAGCTTCCCTCTCACACTGCCATTCTCATATTGCCGCTGCCCTCCCCAAACACACACACACTCCTCGTGTGCTTCACAAGCTTTACCTCCACTAATGTAGGAGGTCAGGGGGGGTCCATGTTGTTTTGGTTCATTTAATGGCTGCCCTCCTGACACTAACAAACCTGAGCAGTTTTTAATAACAAGCTCCACAAAAAATCTTCCTCCTGCACACATTTCCCTGACCCTTCATCAAGTCGCTGAACGTTAGCCCGAGCCTCATAAAACACACACGTCTTAATGGCCTGAACTGTAACATGCCCCTTTACTTCTCTTCAGTCACTCATTATCCTCCCCGCTGCTGAACAGTTTTAATCTGGGTGCCTTGGATGAGAAGCTAATCTCAGTGAGCAGGTCAGTCTGCTCTATTTACCGCTGACAATCCTCGCACCCTTCGTCCTCACACCTAACATTGAGACGGCGACAACACAAACTCTGGTACACTCTGGTACACCTGCCAATCCACACACTGTTATGTAACGGGGCTGATTTGCAGGCGATGTAAACAGCTGACCTACAGACTCGTGTCTTTGTCCTGAGTTGAACGTGTTTACACCTGAAACCCATCACTGAAGTTTAATTTGCGTGTATGTTTATATCTTCAAGGAGCTTTGGTGTTTCCTTTTTGCTAGGAAGAGGCCTACAGTTCCATCTTCTGGAGCTACTTCAGATGATTTAGTGCTTGTTTGTGCTATGGCTCTTACAGCACAGGCTTGGAAATGCTGCATATTTATCACATTATGTCACATTATGATGTAGTGAGAGTACTTTGCATTATATGTCAGTGATGCTGTCTAAGCTTAATCTACCTTTATTGACTGTCTGAGTTTTCTCTGCAGTTATCAACCAGATACATGTATGCATCATTTGCCGTTTTGTTGCAGTTCTGAGGCTGGTGTGGATTTATGTTCAGAAACCATTGAGTCTTTGTATTATTACATTCTTCATCCACAGTTTTATTAGTTTATTACACAAACCATTCTTTCTCTTCTCTTCTTACTGTTCCCAAACCTTCTGGCTTAGACATCAGTCTTTTGTCATCGTGCTGTTTTTATTCAGCGTGCTCGTTGGCCAATGACAGATGGTCCTGTGGGCTGCTGGCCTGTGCAGTAAGCAGGGATCGCACTCCTGCTGACAGGGAGAATGCACCATGAGATTTCTGGGAAGTTAAGAAATTGATATATTGGTCATTTGCCACTGATTAAAATCATCTACAGATGGAAACAACATTTTTAGCCCCTTCTGAAAATGTCATTCTTTCTCCA
Organism: Parambassis ranga; assembly: GCF_900634625.1. Lineage (NCBI taxonomy): Eukaryota > Metazoa > Chordata > Actinopteri > Ambassidae > Parambassis > Parambassis ranga. Next base: position 2,222,009 of record NC_041037.1, on the reverse strand, counting down.
GGATGCTCACAATCAGCCTTGGTGTAGTCTTCAACAAGTTTGAGGCACGTCTCCTGACGTTTTGCTGCTTTAGGTTTTATTTCATGGTATTCAGATCAGTCTTTTTCATGATTCTTCCACCCTGACAAGGTTCCTAATTCCAGACGCACTGAATCATCCTCCCAGCATCATACTGCCACCACCCTGTTTGACTGTATGAACCGTGTTCTTTGGGTTTTGTCTCCAGCTGTACCTAGCTCAGGGATGCTCAGCTGGGGCCAGCTGGCTGGGACTGAGTTGGCCTGTGCACCAAACCTTTCTGCATCACCCTTTATAACCTGACCATCCTCTTCTTCTTCTCTCCTCTTCAGTGTGTCCTGTTCATTGCAAACACCGGGCCTGCACCAAGGATGGCCAGTGCTGCCATGAGCAGTGCCTGGGCGGCTGCCTGAAGCCCGTCTCAGCCAGTCACTGCATTACCTGCCGTAGACTCCAGCATGACGGCAACTGTGTGGATCAATGCCCCAAAAATCACTTCACCTACAAGGGCTGGCGCTGCGTCTCCTTTGCCTACTGCCAAGATCTGCACAACAGATGCAAGCGGGAGAAGGAGCGCAGCAAGAGCACTGACTGCCACGAGTACGTCATCCACAACGGTGCCTGCATCCCAGAGTGTCCCTCTGGCTACACCACCGTCAACTCCTCCACGTAAGTGCACACTCGCCACGGTCTGACGGGTTCCTGAAAGCCAGGAGGAGCAATGTTTGATTAGTGAAGCTGGCTTAATGTGCATTCATGTTCACAGTGGGGCTTAATCCTGTGTCAGGAGCTTGTTGATGTGTTTATTCCCCTGCATGTCTGTAATACTATGCATAATATACATAAAATTGGCATAAATAACCCTTAATCTTCCCACAAAATGTCAGACTCTGTTAAGAAGTAGCATTGTATTTGAAAAATCCTCCTGCCTCTGCTCTGTAACTGTGTTTTTAGCACACAATGACAGTGCAGGAACTGAAGGTCCTCCTGCTGAGCGCTGTGTGTGTGTATGAGAGACACACACCGCAGACAGCTGGGTCAAAATGGGGCAGCACAGTAGGAAGGCTGGCACATCTGTGTTTCTGAATCTGACTCAGTATCCTACATTTTTATGTTGCATACACGCTGCACAAAATTGAGGGTTGTTTAGCAGCTGCTGCTGTCTGCACTGTGAGGCGTACGCAGACACGAGTGGTTTTTTTTTTTTTTGTCGCTTTTTCTCCGTAATTTCTAATTAGGTGTGCTCAGAACTCGCATCAAAGCAAGCAGAGTTGCAAGCTGTAAAGACGGATGTTGTGTATGTGCTGTGACCCGCTGACGACCTTCATCGCCTCCCTTTTTGACACCTTTATTGACCGTGACAGGCCTGTTGATGAGTGTGGGCATGCCTGCAAGTACACACACACTCCAGACAGAGCGTACCCGCTTTGCTCGGGCAGAGGTTGAAAATGTCTTTCAGGACTTGTTGTCTTTTGTTACAGCTTGACTGGTTAGGAGTCAGGGGACAGATTGTTAAAGCTCTAGAGCTGCAAGGCCTCAAACTCCCCTGGCTTGGGGAGAGAGATAGAGGTCCTGTCTGGCAAGCATTAGACATCCAGGGAGACCGTGATGACAAGGAAAAGTGGTTGTGCTACTGCTGCGGCGTTATGTGTGTTTAACCTTTATTAATCCACAGAGGATTTGCCAAGTACGTAATCTCCATTTGAACAGCGTGCAGCTTCACATTCATTGTGCTCCGTTCACACCAGACAGGTTACTGGTGAGCGTATTCAGCTGCCGTGGCGCAGATGTGAGTAAAACGTTAAGAACAAGACTAGTTCTGTTGATTTTTATGACTCAGAGTTTCCAGCATGTCAATGTCTCTCACTTTATTATAGTTGTCTTCAGTTTTTGACCTACTATTACTATTATAAACATTTTGAGCTGCTCAGCTCTTTAACCTTCTGAACTCACATTTTTCACAGCTACAAAAGTGCAGTGCAACACAGTTATAAAGTCTAAAATCATAAAAGATGAAGGTTTTCCTTGATCATGGATTTTACAGAAATGAAACTAGAATCTGTACATGCAGTGTTACAGATGCCCACAAGGGAGTTACACACACTATACATATTTTACAGCCTTCACACACCCGGTGTGTGCCTCTGTCACCTCTGGCAGTGTATTTTACAGAACTGTCTTAATGCAAATAGTTCATTTTTGGCAGATTTATAATTGAGGCACGCAGATATGGAGAAAAAATAACAGCTACAGTTTAAATAATGTGTGCATTTGATCTCTTCTTTCCCAGAACATGAATCAACAGCCCTGCCCATCTAAACCTGCAGGCTGCCTTTGACCTGTTGAACTCGGTCACACTTAGCCTCCCCCATCCCTCCCCTCCAGCCTCTCACTCCCTTTCTGTTCCCCCCTTTTTGGATCATCTCTCCTCTTTGGCATCTCCCTCCCGTCGTTGGCTTTAAACTAAGCTGTGGAAATGAAAGTTCTTTGAGGATAAGCGGTGTTATGATTGTCTGGGCTGGAAGTGCACATGTGGCACCGCAGAGGGAGAAAAGGTCAAGACAGTTCAGAGAAGTGAAGAGGCAGGTGAAGAAGAAGCAATTTGTCGTCAAGGCGGCCGCCCCTTAACTACAAAGCGCTGCGGGAAACCCTGCTTACTCTAGTCTAGTGTTGGGGAATCTCATTAGCTGCCACTTGTTTGTTTTTGGCATAAACAAGATGCCACATTCTTCTGTGTTTGTCCTGCCAGCTTACTCGACTGTTGTTAGACAAAGGCATTCTCACCTCATAAACCAGCCAATGGCCAAACACATATTGGGGACAATGACCTTGAGCGAACAGCCCATCATTGTCTAATCCCTCGCTTAATCCTCCTCAATTTGAAACCTTTAAAAAAAATCCCAGCAAGTGTCTCTGCACAAAGATATTTGTTTCCTTTTTTTATTGTTTTATCCTGTTTTTACATTGGTCCACCTCACCTGCTGCCTGATCAGTGTGCATGATGTTTTTCAGGAAGTAGGTTAATAATGGTTGACACGCGGTCATGAGGAGACCTGTTATGAAAACATTATGTAAGGCAGGTTGTTTAACTCGGTGATGAAGGTCAGAGGTTGGGGGCAGGTCATTTCATTTCATTTAACACACAGTCCAACAACATTCATTTTGTAATGCGCTGGGTGTTGTTGTCATTGTTGTCGTAATTTTTGAGATGTCTACGTGCTTTTTGTTTTCGGAGATGCAGCCACAGAGAAATGTTATCACTCTCCTTTTTAGCCCCCAAACCACACACTTTTCGGCCACAGCAGCCAAAATTAGTACCTAGTTGGTAAATACTGGATGGTGGTTCATTCAGCAGCTAAAGATACAGACGCCTCAATTAGGAGTGCTATGAAAACCAGTTGTGCAATGTGCTGTCTGAAGATTTAATGTTGAAGGTTGCAGCCAAAACTGTGTCTTCTCAGGAGTATTTTAAATAAAAACTCCAGCAGTCATGGTTGCAGAGCAAGTGAGCACTTTGAGGACCGTAAAGAAGACCGGTAAAGAAAACTGGAAACCCTCTTGTAGGCCAGGTCTCTGGTCTCTGGTCTCTGGTCTACAAGTGTCTCATCTTTCGTAAAACCTTTGATGGGTGCCGCCTGTGAACTGAGACACATGCCCCCTTTCACACAGCCCTGTCAAGGCGGGACTGTTACATCATTATTGCGTCCCACGGCATATGTTGTTGCTCCTCGGAGCTGGCAGCAAATGTCACAGAGCCTAATTGACCGCTGTGTGAAAGGATAGATGCCAACACAAAGCCAAGCCTGTGATTATAGAAGCGGGACATTGTGCCAGCTTTGTTTGCTGTTTGTGAATTAGCAAAGCCAAGCAAAGGCGGCGTAAAGATGGAGACTTCTAAGTGGTATTATAGCACAGTCTTTGTGTGGTAGCAAATGGCTGCTGTCAGACCTAGCTTTGTTTGATGTCTTTAAATCAGTTAAGGCTTTACTATTCCCATGCAAAAAAAAGGATATATATATATGTGTGTAATTTTCTCTTCGCAGTTTTTTTAACTCTTTGAAATCTTTGTCTCTGATCTTCAGGCTGAACTGCACTCCCTGTGCCGGGCTCTGTCCGAAGGTGTGTATGGGTCTGAAAATAGTGGACTCCGTCACTGCTGCCCAGGCTTTAAGAGGCTGCACCGTTCTCAATGGCAGTCTGGTCATCAACCTGCGTGGAGGAAGTGAGTGTCTGTGGTTTATTTGGCTCAATCAAATTAAAGTGTGCAGCAGACCAGCGCAGCAGAACAACAAACATAGCGATGTTGACCTTACGCAAAAGCAGGACACTGAGAGAAACAACAGAGGAAAGAAATGGAGAGATCCTTACATGTGATAAATATGAACAGTTTGAACAGAACACCTGAGACAATGCAAACAAATGATGAGCAGTTGTTTGCTCCTGGTGATATATATATATATATCTGGAGCCATATATAATTTTGCAATCAAAGTAATCTGGTTTTACTCGGGTGTAGTGTTGTGTGCATGTGTCAGACACGCACACCCCTCATGTTATTTGATTGCAGATACAACAGAAGATACAACATAAATTGAAAGCACGGACGTCAGAGAACAGCTGCCCGTCTGCACTAAGCATGAGTCAGAAGTGGCCTTAACAGATTGTGTGTTTTCTTTCTTTACAGACAACATAGCGGCTGAACTGGAGGCCAGCCTGGGCCAGCTGGAGGAGATCACTGGCTACCTGACAGTGCGACGTTCCTACGCCCTCGTGTCCCTCTCATTTTTCCGCAAACTCCGTGTTATTCGTGGAGAGGAACAGGAAGCCGGGTGAGACTCTGCCTCCCTACTAGCCCCATGTCAGAGCCTCCTCCTGTAATTATGAGTTAAAAGCGGAAGAACTGACCTTTTCAAAATGTCTTTCTGTGGTGGCTGATTTTGGTTAAACTTTTCCCAAATCATATACGAGGCTTCATACAGACGAAGTGGAAATGGATGTAGCACAATGGGCTGCACTTTACAGAAGAAATGGCACATGAAGGCTAACCATGCTCTGACAGTCTTCTACTCGTGTTACTCAAGATGCTTTTTATACCCTCGACTAAATGTCATGTATCATGTAAAAAATATGCTCATGCAATCTTCCCTCTGCTTTTCCAGCAATTACACGTTCTACGCCCTCGACAACCAGAACCTGCGGCAGCTCTGGGATTGGTCCAAACACAAGCTGACCATCCTGCAGGGACGCATGTTCTTCCACTACAACTCCAAACTCTGCATGTCCGAGATCCGCAAGATGGAGGAGGTGACGGGAACCAAAGACCGGAAAGTTGAAAACTACATCGCCTCCAAGACCAACGGAGATCAAGCCTCATGTAAGAACCTGTCTGTGAGTGTTGTCGTTACTGCGGCAACAGCCAAAACACAGCCTGGTACGGACGCAAACGTAGTCACAGGCATTGTTATGATGGTCATTTCCTGTCCTCCTGTGTTTGCAGATGTCTTTTCTGCAGACCTTTTACTGACATTATTTAACTAGGAACAACCAACAGGCCGGTTAGAAGTGTTTTTCATACAAGTGCAGGAGTAACGTGTCAGGGTGCAGAGATGATTTATATATTTTCAGGTATCCAATGACAACCTGAATCTGTCATCTGTAGGAACATCCTCAGGCTTCAGGCTTCAGACCGGTTGATGTCTCCTTTTAGATCATCAGTCTCTGTGTTTTAATGAGTCTTTGCATTTCCACTGCTCCATTTCGGTGGCCACTACAGAAGGTCACAGGCCAGATTTGAATGTCAGGTCAGTGTGCAGCTTAGCAAACTGATGCTCCAAGCCAAGATAATCCTTCCTTTAAAGAGACGTTAAAAGGCTTTTTGACAAATACAAGAATCATGAAGGAGGCTCACACTGTGTGGGGACATTGGTTGTATCCAAATCTATCACATATATACACACACACTAATGTGCTGTTGAACTCCTGACTCATTACAGTTTGTGCTTCGTGTTATGTAATTCCACCCAAGCCGAGACAGATAGAGTAAATGAGATTTATTTGCTGTGTCAGCTGAAGTTGGAGTGAGATGATTGAGCAGGTGGAGGTGGTCTGCAGAGAGTTATTTTCATAAATCAGCAACAGCAGACGCTCCACCTCATAATTTCTCCTGATAGAGAAGATTTAAAAAAAACTGCACCATTTCCTCCCTGAGCCCTTTTTTTCTGTTGTTGTAAATTGATTTATGTCTTTTCTTATGTACACAGGTGAAAACCATGTGTTGAAGTTTACCCAGATTCGAACCATGAGCGATAAGATAATGGTCAAATGGCAAGCGTTCTGGCCTCCAGACTTCAGAGATCTGCTGGGTTTCATGGTGCTCTACAAAGAAGCGTAAGTTAATTTCCAGTCATCCGTCAGCCGCAGCCAGGCTTGGATCACAGCCAAAAGAATATTGTTTTTTTTCAGCCTCTTCAGTGCTGGATAAAGAGCAGAGTGGAAATGTGCACATCAGTGGTGACATCAATTCCTGCTTCACTGACTGAATATCCTCAGGGTATTCAGGTATAACAAACATGTCTAGATCAATAAGAATTCCTTCTATAAGAGGGTGTTTTTTTTATCTTATTTAGAATGAGCCTCAGGGCTGTCACCTGTTAGTGAAGCTCAGCCTAGATATTCATGTCAACACATCAGCTGAGACATGTTTTAGATTCATAGACACAGAATCATCAGAAAATATCCATCCATCATTCTCTGGTCTCTGGTCTCTGTGACAAAAACCACACGTTTGATTCATGTTCTGTGATTGTTTTTCCCCAACAGACCATTTCAGAACGTAACTGAGTTTGATGGGCAGGACGCCTGCGGCTCCAACAGCTGGGTGATTGCTGATGTGGACCCTCCACGTCGAGCCACAGAGGGCGACAAAGAGCAGGTTGAGCCGGGTCATCTCATTATGCCTCTGAAGCCCTGGACGCAGTACGCCATCATGGTGAAGACCCAGCTGTCGGCCTCCGACGAGCATCAGGTCCACGGAGCCAAGAGCGAGATCATCTACGTTCGTACCAACGCCACCAGTAAGTGTGACGGAGGTTTCTGTCGACCACTTCTGTCATGTCATTCAAGTAACCTGAAAAAAAATCAAGCCAATGCCGCAACAGGAACAACCTGCAGTTCCTCAAATGGCCTCTAGAGACTGTCTCTAAAAGTGGGTGGATATTCAATCACATCACAGGTCATTTGTGGTCTACTTCAAATGTTTATACAAATTTGGATTAGCCTGGAGTTAGGCAGACTCGGTGCTGCAAAGATGGCGATGATGACCAGAGCTATCACTCTCAGTTCCAAAACATTGGTTCTTTGAGTCCGCTACAGAAACCGAACAACCTGACAAAACAGAATATTATAACTTCTACCAAAATCTGAGCCTGAAAGTAGGCAAAGACATAAACTTTATATTCTTTGTCCTTTATTTATTCAGATAAATCCAGTGTTTTATATCTTAGCAACAGTTGAACAGTAAAGTACGGCCTTTGTCCTTTCAATGCCGCCCAGAGAATATCAGAACGACCATCCAAAAATTAAAAAAAAAAAAGGCAGCAATCTTGTTGAGCACACTCTCTGCCTCTCCCTTGCTGCAGTGCTGCGGTCACAGCCTCCACCCTTCACAGAGCTGTGGTTGGACTTTAAAAATGTGGCGCACGGTCACATTGAAACGTACGTTAAAGCGTGCGGGGGCACTCCATGGTGCGTTCAGATGTGACCGCACTGCTGGAGTGACAGACCGTTTTCTTAAAGCACAACATTTGACATTTGAGGTTTGGCTCTTTTTAAAATGATAAGTTTTAACTCTAAATGGCGTCTTCAGTAAAATGATCTTCACATCATCTGTGATCTGCTCTACACTGTGTGCGCTTTATTTGTGGACCTCCTGAAAAAATTATTGCCACCCCCCCAGGCAGAAATATTATATTTAGTCCTTACAGGTTTCTGAAATGTCAGGTTATGGTAAGCTCCAGGTTGGATTGTTAGGTTCACACAGGGGAGAAGGTCACTCTCCTCTCCTGTAACCAGCATTCAGCTGTTTTTCATAGTCCTCCTGTGGCGTTACTATCATTGACTGGTGGAGTGTTGTGTGTGTGTCAGCCTTGCTGCTGTCAAAATGTCCTTCCCGCATGGACAGTGAAGAGGAAGACAGATGGCACAGTTTGCCTAGGGTGCCACCGACTTCACAGAACCCCGCCTCGTGCAAGGTGTCTGAACGAGGCAGTCACGCAGCAATCATCAGGCTCTATCTACCCCAGCTTTTAATTGTACTCTGCTACCCACAGTGTGTTCCACGCTCATCACCGTCATGATGGCCTGTCTAGCTGTCTTCCTTTTAGACAATACACATTTCCTTCCTGATAGACCGCATCAAACATGACATGCTTCGCTCTCACTCAGCAGAGGCGCATCAGCCAGACAGACAGCCAGTCTGCCTGCCTGCCATGTCGAGGGAGGGTTGTTTTCTACCTTGTCTGGCAGCCGCTCCGGGTTTCTGGTCTGTTTCATATTTAACCGGCGTACTTCATCAGAAGGGCAAAGCTGTCATTACAAATAAGCTGTTGCTGCTTGAATCTTGGTCTGACAATGTGGTCAAACCAGTGTGTTGCGTCATCAGAAACAAGGACAAGATAATCTCACGGTGACAATGAAGCTCGGGTCTCTTGTCTCCTCAGGGCTCAGAATCGAAGGGGCCTTTTTCTCATATATTCTATTCCTACTTGTGTTATCGCATAAACCTTTTGATGATTCTCATACTTCACTTTAAAGACGTGCCTCGTAGTTTGCCTCCGACCCAGAACTTAGACTGAAACTCAACAAACAGCTCGCCATCAATCAGATATACGCCGATACCAGTCAGTGTTCCTGTCTCAGGCCTGCAGCTTGTTTTATTATCAGCCGACCACATTCGATGCAAATCAAAGATCACAAAAAAAGCACTCTGTCCTGAAACTGTGATTACGTGGCTGCCAAAGATATTTTCAGAGGTATTAAATCTCACCAACAACCTCTCACACACACACACACACATGCATGCATGTGTGCAGCTGGTGCCAAAGTCCCCATCTTGCAAATCACACACAGGCTGAGATTTCACTTTTGCAGCTTACCACAAAGGATACATGTTGTGTCAAATTTGTCACCACACAGTGGTAAATGGTTCTCTAAACAGATCCCACAGGGACTGCAGATGAATATTAGACATATTTAGCACTTTTACAGAAATGTAATGTATGTTTAATTAGATAAAATATGCCCAAAAAACACAGAAAAACTACCCAAAATATATATTTATTGTATATATATATAAAATATAAATATACTATGAAGTGTGAAGTGAAACGCTGTGCCATAACCAAACAAACTGATGGGGAAAACCCCGAGCTGGCAGCTGTCGGTCACGCTGTGCCAGTAAGTGTGTTTCGTTATTAGAACTGTGCTGTGAAATGCAAATCGATCGAAACAAAAACATTCTCTTCTGCTATCTTTAAAATGTGCCACTGAGTAATGTGTTGACAGCAACATTGACAAGCAATCTCAGTATCTCTGATAAACATGTATTTACTACGTATGCACTGGATGTAGGTAGAGCATAGTGAGCAGGACACAGTACGAATACCTGGTAAAGGTTTAGTTCCTGTTGTGCAGCCCCATCACTTCGGGGACTAATAAACTGCCTACACTGGTGGACAAATAAACATATTTATGCTGTGGAAGGTCATATTTTATTTTTATTTTTTGCTGCACTTCCCTTAAACTGTGTCTGTGATGTCGTTCCAGAGCCGTCGGTCCCACTGGACGCCATTTCCTCCTCCAACTCTTCCTTCCAGATCATCCTGAAGTGGAAACCTCCCAACGACCCCAACGGCAACATCACTCACTACCTGGTCTTCTGCCAGCGGCAGCCGGAGGCTAGCGAGCTCTACAAATTTGACTACTGCCAGAAGGGTGAGCCACATTGTTTGTGGTAGTGTTTCTTATGTCTGCTTCTGGGTCAGTGGTTTGTGAGTCTGACTGTCTGAAAATACAAAAATAGAGAGACACACAAAGTGAGAGAGGGTATATTTTGACCTTTCCATTAGCTGAAGAGCTCTTCTGGCTCAAAAGCTCTTGACTGGCTTTGATGACTCGTTCACTTTGATGGCAAATTCATATAAAAAATGTATGTTGTTTTCAAATAAGTCAGCATTTTAATGTGCTCATTGAATGTGCATTACAATAAAAAAGAAAATAGAGGTCCTCAGCACCACGTTGTGCTGTGTGTAGGAAGACATTTTATGCATAAATGTGCAGCTGTGCTTTTGACCTCTGTTTGAATCAATTGAATTTTTTTGGATGGCTGTTTCTCTGTACACACTGAGCAAGAAAATCAAGTGGTGAGACAAAGGTGAGTCGTTTGTTTAAGTGGCTGAAACAATGTGAAACCTGGCACGGGCACAGTCAAAGTCTTCCTCTGTGTCTCTCTCCAGCTCAGGTTCATGAAAAGTTCAGACATTTATTTTGGTTGAATTATTTTGGTCATAGCCCGGCCCAGGTCCACGCCTGGCCATCAGTGCCCTTTCATGTTAGCACACCATCAAGCCCAACCTTTCCTCTTATTCTCACATATCCACACAGAGATGGGAGTCTGTGGGGAGGTCGTGTCACTGGTAATTTATCTCCACCAGGAAGGGTGAGGGACCTGAGGGTTGACAATGACAGACATGTCCCTCAGGCGTGTGTGTGTGTGTGTTGGAGTGTGTGCGCACGTGGATATTTGCACATAAGTCTGTCTTTCCATCTCTTGTCTATTGCACTTCATCCCACCTTGTCTGACTTTTTTTTTTTTTCCTGTATGACTTTAGGGATGAAGTTGCCGTCACGGGCGCCCACTCAGGTGGACAGTGACAAGGAGCAGAAGTGGAACCAGACTGAGGAGCAGGGCCAGGGGACACGATGCTGCGCCTGCCCCAAAACCGACAAGGAGCTCAAGAAGGAGAAAGAAGACTCGGAGTACCGCAAGACTTTTGAGAATTACCTCCACAACGAAGTCTTTGAGATCAAGTAAGAATCCTGACAGCAGAACTGTGCTGGGAAAGAAATATGTGCTTCATTATTTATGAACATGAACCTCAGGAGAACCATTTTTTTTAAGGTTCGAGTTGAACAGTGCTTTCAGTTTAGATTCTCACATATTAAATTGAAATTCATGTCCCAAAAAAAAAAAGCATTAATCACAAGGCCCAGACACAACAAGGACTAGATGAAGGTCGGCTGTGAGAGCACAGCTGCATTACAATCGGCTAACATGAGAGAACCACATCAGGTGTCAGAGTTTGGATTCTTCGTTCCAGATGTTCTCCCTCAAATAAATGTCCACTGTGTTGTAAATCTAATTCTAAAAATATGCTACTGCAAAAATGATCAGTGACAATTTACAGTTGGACTGTAACAACAACAAAAAGAAGTCCTTAAAAATGTGCAGGCCTGTTTGGTGACTTCTGTGAAGTAGGGCTGAAACAAACGAGTATTTTTGATACTCGGATACTCGCCGATTATTTCTGCGATTACTCAAGTACTCAGATCACGTAAATGTCATAGTTTTTCCATAGATCTAGCAGCAGGTGGATACCTGCTTTAGGCCGCTGCAGTGTCAGTGTGTGTGTGAACGGCTCACCCGTGTCTCGAACCCTGGGCCTCTTGCACCCAAAACACTGATCATCCCACTACGCCACAAGAGAATCATCCCCAATGACGTCACTAAACGAGTCATCGAGTACTAAATTAGTTGTCCAGGCATTTTGCCCTCAAATATTGCTCAAGTACTCGTTGCAGCCCTACTGTAAAGCATGTAATTCTTACCGCTTTCCAGACGTTCCAGACAGCGTCGCTCTGTGATGGGCATAGCCAACCGGACGCTTCCCTTACTCACCACGGCTCCCAGCCCGCCCGGGGGCACCGGCATCCCTGGCGACGAGGATGAGGAAACCTTTGAAAGCACTAGAACATCATTCATGGTCCACGGTAAAGAGGCCACTGTCATCTCCAACCTGCGGCACTTTACCAGCTATCAGATCGAGATCCACGCCTGCAACCACCCGACGGATCAGGCTCGCTGCAGCATGGCGGCATACGTCAGCGCTCGCACAATGCCTGAGGGTAAGGAGACGCCGAGGAGACAGTGATGACATTTAATAATATATAAAATGATTTATGACACGACCTGTTGCTGTCCACAGACAAAGCTGATGACATATCGGGTCCCATCCATTATGATGTGAAAGACCACTCAGTACACATCACGTGGCAGGAGCCCACAGCCCCCAACGGTATGATCATCCTGTACGAGGTCAACTACAAAAGACTGGGAGACACAGAGGTGAGAAAGCACACACATGCATCTGTCAAGGCTTTATCGCTTTAGTCTGTGTAATAATTTACATTCTTGGGTCACAGAGGACGGGTTCACCTCAAGTTCACTCCAGCACAACATATTCAGAGAGCATTAACCATCAACCATAAAAACATGGACTACTAATGAAAGCCGAATTAAATATGTCCGTCTTAAATGTGTCCGTCAGAGGCAATGCTCATTGCTAGAGTGCATTTGGCCAGGTCCACAATTACCATTTATTTGATGGCGAGGGAGTTCATGCATCACACAATGTTTTAGTTGCCATGGAGACAACACAACCTCTGCTTGATGCTAAAGACTGTTTGTTGTTGTGGAAAGTGATGGAAAAAAAACAATAACCTGGATGTTTCTACCGTGTTACATGAAATAAAGTAAGACTTCGTCTGAATGTTTTCATTGTGCAGGAGCTGCACTACTGCGTGTCAAGAAACATGTACAAAGGTACCCGAGGCTGCAAGCTGAAAGTGATGCATCCTGGGAACTACACGGTGAGGATTCGAGCCACCTCGCTGGCCGGGAACGGGTCATGGACCGAGCCGACGTACTTCTACGTTCAAGACACGAGTAAGTGTCCAGAAAGACATACCAGGTGTAAATAAAATCCGAATGATGTTCAGAAACGCAGCATGTCTCTGTGTCCAACAGGCGATCCTCTGCACATTGTGAAGATCGTCATCGGACCAGTCATCTGTCTCGTGCTGCTGCTGTTTGTGGCTGTGGCAGGATTCGTCATGTTCAAGAAGAGGTACGCCGGAATCCTCACACCTGTTCAACTCTGATTATTTTAGTTTGTCAGTGTTATCATTAATCATGATTTTATTTTTCCTATCAGTCAAACACAAGGGCCCAGTGGTCCCATCTATGCCTCTTCAAACCCTGAGTATCTCAGCGCTAATGACGGTAAGCTGAATTTATCACTTTATTCCAGGTTTTTATTTCTTAAATGACAATTTTGAAATTAATTAAACTGTGGGGCCGATAAGGCACAAAACACCCTCTTTGTTTACAGCACAGAGTGGGAAAGTTTGTCCGTGCTCACAAACACAGTCATAACTTCCTCGTTGCTGCAGTAATGTCTTAAATTTCCTTCTTTTGTCTGACAAAACAGTTTAAAATGTATATTTTACTGCAGATTATCACATTTTAGAAGCCTGAACCAGACAGCGTGGGCTCTTTTGTTAATTTTTACTGCTGTGGTACAAAACAGGTCAAACATGTAAATTAAATCTTGAGTAGTTTTATTGCATTAAAATGCTGAATTCCTGCAGGTTAACCTGATTCCTGAACTTTAGAAATAAAAGTTTTTCCCTGAACGAATGTGAAGCAATACAGAGAAACACAGTTCAGACAGGTTTCTTATTATTTGACACAGTATTTGATTTTCCACAAATAAGCAGTTGACCCGCTGTATGCTCCTGTGTCTGAAAGATGCTATCGGTTGTCTTGCTTTAACCTCATTACTCCCACTAACATGTTTTCATGTAAACTTCAAGCTGAAACATGTTGGTAAAAAAAAACGTGCTTGCAGTATACGAGGAGGACGAATGGGAGGTGCCCAGGGAGAAGATCGCCATTCTGAGGGAACTGGGTCAGGGCTCCTTCGGCATGGTGTACGAGGGCATCGCCAAGGACATTATCAAAGGCGAGGGAGAGACACGTGTGGCGGTGAAGACGGTGAACGAGTCAGCCAGCCTGAGGGAGAGGATCGAGTTCCTGAACGAAGCCTCCGTCATGAAGGCCTTCAGCTGCCACCATGTGGTAAAGAGAGCTGCCTTTTTTTTTTAATGTTTTACCTGCCGACGGTGGGGTTCAGCTGCACGAAAGGGTGACGCTTCACCTTTTGTGTGTTTTCTGCTTCAACAATGTGATAAAACAAGACACAGACTGACGTGTTAAAAACGCCCCTGTCCTTGTCTGTCAGGTGCGTCTGCTGGGAGTTGTGTCTAAGGGTCAGCCGACGCTGGTGGTGATGGAGCTGATGACGCATGGAGATCTGAAGAGCTACCTGCGCTCTCTACGCCCTGATGCAGACGTAATGACATCTGATAGAATTACTTTCACTTCTACGTTTCACTTCTGCATTTTAAGCTTAGAAACACTAATGCTGTTCTTCATCTGTATGCAAATTTACTCTGTTACACAACAGAAACTGGTCCAAAATTAGGCCCTACTAGGTGATATCTATACAAAGAAGCTATTTCTCCATCAGACTAAGAGCAGGACTTTTGGAGAGTGGCTACACAGAATCATAAGCACGTCAGTCTGCTTACAGTAAAGGCAGCACGAGTCTGTGTTGCTTTATTTGAGAGAAATATTTGTTGAGTTTGAGAAAGATCTGGTGATAAAAGTTCTAAGTGCAACAATCCCCAGTGCAAAAAAAAACCTAAATGAAATGTCTTTCATTATCAGATCAGGAGATCAGATACTGATCCTCTCTGTTGTGTCCTTCAGAACAATCCCGGCCGTCCACCGCCCACTCTGAAGGAGATGATCCAAATGGCTGCCGAGATCGCGGACGGCATGGCTTACCTCAACGCCAAGAAGTTTGTCCACAGAGACCTGGCAGCCAGAAACTGCATGGTGGCTCATGATCTCACCGTCAAAATAGGAGGCGAGTTTTAATTAAGTAAATCTGGTTAAGGTTAAGTATTTGTCTGACATTGGTGAACCCTAGTGGTGGCATCAGAGGACACTGGCAGCCAACCCAGTGACCATACACTGACATAAATCTCACTGTAAACCTCTTTCGCAGACTTCGGAATGACCCGAGACATCTATGAGACCGACTACTACAGGAAGGGAGGGAAGGGGCTGCTGCCCGTCAGGTGGATGGCACCGGAGTCTCTGAAGGACGGCGTCTTCACTGCACATTCAGACTGCTGGTCAGTCATCAGATTACATTTTAAAAGTTTAGAAATGGAAGCATATTTCACAATCCGTTTTTAGAAAGCAGAAAAACAAACATACACACACATTTGAGGCCACACATGCACCAGAGGTTGTTTACTCGCACCGCTTCCTGTTCAAGTGTTTACAGACAGATTTACTCCGTCAGGTGTCTTAACTGGCATGTCTTCATTCTGCCTGTGTCCTGTTCTTCCCTCTTGTCTGCCTGTTTACCAGGTCGTTCGGGGTTGTGCTGTGGGAGATCAGCACGCTGGCAGAGCAGCCGTACCAGGGCCTGTCCAACGAGCAGGTCCTCAAGTTTGTTATGGATGGAGGCTTCCTGGACCGGCCGGACAACTGTGCCGACAGACTGTAAGTATGAGTGCCAGCATGGTGACTCGCAGGGTCTTAAAAAGTCTAAAAATGTCTTAAATTTAACTTTAAATTTCAAAACTTTAAATTTAAGGTCTTAAAAAGTCTTAAAACGACCAGATTTTCACCCAAAGGTCTTAAATTTAATTAGTTGGCCGCATAAAATCAGAGTAAAACGCCGCAATCAGAAGCTGCTTTTGCATTGTCTCTCTTCCTGAGGGGCTTTGATAGCTACCGTTGTTGGAACGTGGCACTACAAATCCGCCGCCATAGTTGAGATGTCTGCGTGTTCAGTCACTTCGCCTTCTTGTCGTAGAAAACATGGGGAAGTGTGTTTTCAACGAGGCTTGGCTTGATACCGGCGATTAACGCCGCTTGTTGCAAGCGGATCCTTGCAACCAGCAAGCTCGCTGTAAACCTTGCAAGAGGACCATCCAGTTAGGGACCTTGGGTGTGAAAGCACTCGAGTCTCACTCCAAGGCGGACGAACACCAGCTTGCTGTAAAAAGCCTTCAGCGGGCTCAAGCTATCGCCCCCGCCGCCCTCACCTTTGTCAGCGCCCGGTCCCTCCGCACTCCAGCGCAGTGTCACTACCACTTCAACTAACGACCTTCGAGCTACATTTGGTTCCAATGAGACATCAAAATCGGAGCTGCTTTGGATTCCTCACTCAATTACAAAGCATCTGTCATGCAACAGTTGTGCTGATATTTGCAGCATCTTGTTTCAGGTAATGAGTCGTGTTGGCCTAAAATTTCATTCACAATGGTCTTGAAAGGTCTTAAAGTTAACTCACTACAACCTGCAAGAACCCTGGTTACATGTTGGAGTCATAATACTCAAGTAGTTGATGCAGTCCATCATTTTGATTAAAAAAACTCTTTCTGTAAACTGAGTGTCTGGATGTTATCAGACAGATTATTAAGGTATTTTTCTTATTTTTGACCGTGTTTGTCAAACATGCAACAAAGGAATCAAGAAAAAAGTAGAATAATCCAGAATTTAAACTGAAAAAATAAGCACGCTTTGAAGACTTAACACAATAGTTATTGTATATAATAAATATATAAATTAAAATATGTATAAATGGGATGATAAGATAAGGCTGCAGCACAAATATATATGACTAGGGATCATTGATGTGTTTTTACTCCTTCCACGTTCAGCCACTAGTTATCAAATGACTCCCTGAGGTCTCATAACCGAGCACAATGCAGACAGACTAAACCCGGCCTTGCATTAGTCTGACCTTCTGTATTTTGTGCTAAACACTCGGCTTCAAGCCTGAATTCAAAGCTAACAGATGTGCAGTTTATTTTTTGATAATCAGATGTTACTTTAAAACTAAAGTGTGCTCTTATGGTGGGGATGTTTTCAGCTGTGGATTAGTGAGGATGTTGTACTCAAAATACACTACAGTGCTCATGTTCATCAGTCTAATTATAGCTGTGATTCGTGTGTTTGGACGATGACAGTGATGGTTAACCACACCTAAGATTTTCTCACTCTCCCCGTTTCCTCTCACGCAGACACAACCTGATGCAGATGTGTTGGCAGTACAACCCCAAGATGCGGCCCACCTTCCAGGAGATCATCGAGATGCTGCGGGAGGACCTGCATCCTTCCTTCCAGGAGGTCTCCTTCTTCTACAGCGAGGAGAACAAGCCGCCGGAGAGCGAGGATTTCGACCTGGACATGGAAAACATGGAGAGCATCCCGCTGGACCCTTCATCGTACTCCCAGAGGGAGCACTGTCTGGACAGGGACGAGGGCTCCTCCATGGGGCTGAGGGGCAGCTACGAAGAGCACCACATCCCGTTCACACACATGAACGGGGGAAAGACCAACGGGCGAATACTGGCCCTGCCACGGTCCAGCCCCTCATAACATACTGCACACATCCCGCACACAACGCATCGACGCTATAGATTTAAATATATTTTTTATTTTTTCGTTGTCATTTTATATAGATCACAACGTGTATCACTCTCTTCAGTCGCCCCTCAGTGCATATCTCAGGACTTTATTTTTCTCTTCAGATGCCACAAACACACACTACAGGACGCCCTCGCACCGACGCCAGAAGACACTTTTTTTGTATTTAAAAGGATGAATCTTTGCGATTGTAGTTTCTAAAACTGTATATGTATATTGCCAAGTTTTGTGCTAGAATTCGGGTGGATAATGGATTCAACTGTGAAACAAACTCTTGACAAACAAGAAGGCTGCTAAACCCACTGTCCCCTCCCCTCATGCCCAGACTGTGTCGCCTCAGACTCCCATGCCATGAATTTACCAAAAGGACCCCCCCCCCCACACACACACACACACACACACACTTATAAAAAAAGTGTCCTTCTATTTTGTCTGTGGCCTATTTCAGTTGTCATGGAACTGAATCTTTGTACGCTAAACGGACGATAAACTGAAACAAGGAAAGGCTTCGGGAACTCTCTCTCTCTCTGTTGTTGGATGGTCCAGATCATCCTCGAACAAAACTCTTATCCACCGGAGAAGCTGGTTGAAGTGGCTTAACTCCTCACAATCTGCAGTATTCCAAAATGGACACAAGATAAACAGAAAACTTTTGCCGGATTGTATTTTTTTAATTTATTTACTTGTCTTTCTTTTTTCTTTTTCTTCTTTTTCTTTTTTGAGTTTTCACATTTACAGCTGAAGGATATTTAAACTGTTTTCAAAAACATATTGGAGTTCCTCAGATTGACCAATAGCTGCTTCATTGGTATATTTTAGTGGGTATAGAAGATAAAAAAAAATATATAAATATATATTATATTGATGTTTTTTTGTACATAGTTGATATGTTGTCATTCTTGAGGTTTTTCCGGTCATAGAAAAAAAAATGTTTTTACATGTTAGTCTTTAATGTTTATTTTTTCTAATCCAGAAAATCATACTAATTTGCTTTTTTTTTTTTTTTTGACTCATGATCAACCAACAGCACTTGGTCTTTTTACTATATTTACTATGCGAGGAGGAGGAGGAGGAGGAGGAGGAGTGTTTGGCGTCTTCAGCTTAAGATGTCTGCCCATCATATCAAGATCAAATAAAATAGTGCTGTAAATAATGCAGCAAGGTGCATTCATGACGAGGCTCCGGCACTGCTTTTATTACTGTCAGACAAGGGGAGGGACTTTTTTTTTTTGTCTCTGTCGCATTTCCATGTTCACAAATATTGTTTAGGTTTTATATTTTTATTTTTGTGTCATGCAAACAACATAAGCTGGTGATAGTTGGTCTTATTTAAAGTGTTTACAGCAGTTAGCTGCTGTTTTTTTAAGCTCATCATCACTGTTTGCAGTAGAGACGCATGCACAAAGGAAAGTTTAGTTTATGGAGTTTAAAGGACCAAAAAAAAGTCTCTTTTCTGAAAGACATGTTGGGAACCATATGTATGTAGGAACTGTTTTTGGTTCTTCTAAAGCAGAAAGGTAAGCTCATCCAAGGAGCCTGAGTAATATCCCAGTGGAGACGACAGTGACGTGTGACCTTAGAATCTGGTATTCAAGAAAAAAAACAAAGATTTTAATAAAAAAGCTGTGCATCAGAATATCTGTCAGCATAATTCAGGCCGATAATACGTCATCAATCACATCAGTAATCAAAGCTTTTGTCACGTGCTGTTTGTATTTGTTGTGTGTGTTGATGAGTGAATGCTGAGGGTGCTCTGCACCTCAGGCTCCAGTCCGCTGAATGAATGAATGAATGAATGAATGAATTCAGCTGATGAAGACTATGGTACAATGGCGCCACCTACTGTGTAACGATGAAAAGTGAACTGTGATAGAAGCTGCACAGCATTAGATACTAATAATGAAGTGATTAGGCAAAATCTGTTCAGTTATATAATATAAAAACTCATAATTATATTTAGTGTGGATTGTTGTGCTATCACAGTGCAGGCAGGAATCACAGTGTCCACATATCAACGTGCTGCTTCGCTGTCACTCTGTCAGCATCTCCCTGGTACTGAAGAGCAGATTCACATGTATTTATCTGACCACAGGACACAAGGGGTGATTGATAAGTTCGCGGCCTTTGGTAGAAGGCACTCTTTTTAGTCTGAAGTCAATACTTCTTCTGTTTTGGGTTATTAAAAACTGCAAAGTTAGCGCCATCTGGTGGCTGTCATCCAGATGTCTCACAGCCACTGGTGGTCACCCACAGACTGCTGCCTCTTCCTACAAGATGGAAGATGAAGTCTGGTGATGATGATGTCTTCACTCAAAATCTGGAGGTCCAAGACGCTGAGAAAAAGGATCCACATCCTCCACGTACTGGGTCACAGCCTGTGTTCTCATTTAAGGCTTTTGCAGCTTTAATCAATGAAACCAAGTCAGTAAAGTAAAACAAAATAGGATTAACTCTGATTATCATCATCATTTTAAAAAAATACTGAACATTGATTTTTATCTCAACCTCTCTTGGGTTATAATTGAGGCAGAATATGATTGGACACCAGAAGCACAGCTGGATAAAAACACAGCTTGACTCCTAAAATCTTTAAAACCTTTGACATTAATCCACTGACAACAAGAGTGAGGCAACAATACTTCATCTTTAATAAAATGGTGCACTATTCATCCTAATGCCACTGTTATTTTCCTGGCATTAAGTTGTATATGGAAAGTTATTGGTGACTTATTCTGTCAGCACTGACTATGAGCAGGTTCGTCTGCCTACCTGTCATTGGAGCAAACACGAGTTTTCTAAAGGAATAAGATGCAATTTAACCCCATGCATTTGATCAAAAGTTGTACTTCTCAAGTGCTTCTAACAATCCAGTAGGTGGCGCAAATTAGCTAAAGTCTAAAGTCAGAGAGAGGACACCTGTCCGCCTGATATAAGGCTGAAAATCAGCCCCTCAGAATGAGTAATATGGGTAAATTATACACTTTATGAACCCTTAGTCATGTTTGAATTTTGTATAGTTTGATGAGCTCCAGTGTCCACTGTACTACTTCTCAAAAGTATTCACAAAAGAACTTGAAATGATACCAAACATAATAATATAATATAATAATAACATAATAATAAAAATTCAAATGTGTCCTTAACAAGAGCCAATACTAAGACATGCACCAGTGTCAAAAATGCAGGGAGGGAGGTAACTTTAACAGCTGATAACATAATTTAGCTGTGACTTCAGCAGGGTTATCAAACCCAAATGTTGACTACAGACATGCATCTTTTCAAAAAGTCTAAGCAGCCTTTGCACTCAGCCTGAGCGGTACCGACCTGTCGCCTGGCCCATGGGCTATTTTCTTTAGTTTTTGTTTTTGTTCTTCACATTTCTGACTTTAATATCTGAATTCTGACTTTATTTGGACTTTTTTTCCATATAATTCTGACTTTAATAGATATTTTTTCTTTGAGTTCAGACTCAAATTGTGTCTTTTTCCCCTTTATTCTGACTTTTATTGTGATTCTTTCCTCAATTCTGACCTTAACGTTGATGAATAGTCTGTTTTCTGAAGGGAAAGGAAGGACAATGAACAGGTGGAGCTGACTTTTTGCCTCATGTCTGCTTTCATTTAAATCACCTGTAGGAATGTGTCGCCCTGAAGCGGCCGAGGAGGAAGAGGAGGAGGAGGAAGAGAAGGAGGAGGAGGAGCAGGAGGAGGAGGAGGAGCAGGAGGAGGAGGAAGAGAAGGAGGAAGAGGAGGAGGAGGAGGAGGAGGAGCAGGAGGAGGAGGAAGAGAAGGAGGAAGAGGAGGAGGAGGAAGAGAAGGAGGAGGAAGAGGAGGAGGAGGAGGAGCAGGAGGAGGAGGAAGAGAAGGAGGAGGAGGAAGAGGAGGAGGAGGAAGAGGAGGAGGAAGAGAAGGAGGAGGAGGAAGAGAAGGAGGAAGAGGAGGAGCAGGAGGAGCAGGAGGAGGAGGAGGAGCAGGAGGAGGAGGAAGAGAAGGAGAAGGAGGAGCAGGAGGAGGGCAGATCCAGAGGAGGCTGGGGTTTCTTTAACCACCTCCTCGTCTTCTCCATTTTCTTACTTATGTGCACTTGTTCCTCCTGAGGCATCCTCCTCTTCCTCCTCCTCTTCCTCCTCCTCCTCCTCCTCCTGTTCAGTAGCAGCTGTGAAGAGACATCATTTCCCACGTTCACCTGCTTTTAGCTGGATTTAAACAGAAACTTCTCTGTTTCATGTCGATGCTTCTCTTCAACTACGGGTAAGATGAAACTGTTTAATAGTTTTTTGTGTTGCTAACAGTCACAGGTGGCGAACCTGCACAACACCAACAGGTTAGCTAGCTAAACTAGCATACTAACTTTACGTCGCTAACATGAAAAGAGCAGTTTACAGCGGACACTTGTTAGTTTTATAACTCGACATACGCTCATAATCTATCATTTTACGTGTTAATTATTATTTATTCTGAATACGAGTAGGGATATAAATCTATACATCAGCCAGTGCCAGGCAGGTGTTACGTTACTGTGTCAGTTCAGAAGCTAAATTAGCATAAATAGCAGAAGCTAATAGTTAATAATAAAGTCACCTGCTGCTGTTTCCTGACTTTCCGCTCCACTGCACCTGTTTCTGTTGATTTAATCTGACACTTATTCCGTGGGGAAACATTTTCAAGTAACGTCTGCATTGCTCGTATTTGGAATACGCTACTTTTATTACACTTTAAACACACAACTTTAATGGTAACGTGGACCAGCTGTGTATTTTAATGAACGACGTGCACAACTTCTCCGGTATTGTTTGTTTATTTGCCGTGTTTTAGAGGAAAATGGTTCTAAATAATCACATTTTATTTCACTTTGGAGTGTCAGGTGAGTGTAAGCGGAGTGATACTTTTTTTTTTTTTACAAAACATAGAGCGCGGAGTGACACACTGCTGCAAACACCTGGCTGGGACTCACTTGTTGTTTAATGATTTGTTTGCTTTGTCTGCTACCCCTCAGTGATATATAACATCACCTCAGAAATACTTGTTTTGATTTATTTTAGCATCCCAACTCATTCTTAGTCACTTTTAAGATTAAGATTAAGAAACCTTTATTAGTCCCACAATGGGGAAATTGCATTTATGGGTCTTCTGGAAGCACGTGTGTTGTCAAAGTGCTTTTACCACATGTTGCATAGTTTAAGGGATGGTTTGCAAACTGTTTCTATTGTCCTGCAAGCCGTCGCATTAATCAATAAGTCTGCATTCGTTCATGGCTGAATCACAGTGTTATTGGGTGGTATTGCTGTGCAGACTGTTAAGATGAATTCCCACTTATACTGCATGATTATGACGTGCAGAGGTTTACCTGGAATGGCATCGCTGTCCCTTCCTGTCGAGTACACACTGACAGAAGCACATTGGCATGCATGTTACTGAGGATACAAACAGCCAGTATCTAGAGGTTAATGAGTAAACTATGTGTCAAGGCTGGTGGTCATCAAGTGCGAGTTAAATGTGTTACTGTTTTGACGAATTACTCCTACTGTGAGACAAACACTGCACAGCCTTCAGGGTTTATTAGTAATCAGAGCAACAGGGATCACTGGTCTCTGTTGTGTCTATATAACCTGGGTATGGTTTCACAGCTGTTAGCCGTCGATGTCCTGGTTGTGTTGTCACGACAGATCATCAGGAGCTCTCGCTTGTTTTAATAATCCCGGTGTTGCTATTATTAGGCCTTGACTCTTCCTGACTGAAACTTGCTGCTTCACACAAACAGCATTCATCAGCTGCCTCCTCAGCCTCTCTGGCCTCTGCAGGATACTTGGCAGACTCGCTGGTCTTGTTTTTTCTCTTGTAGGGAATGACCTGCATTTCATGCTACTCGGTTCCCTCTCCGCCCATTATGGGTGAATCATTTTGAGGTGTGGCTGCTTCTTACAACAAGCGGCTGAACCATACAACCACAATATGCATAATAACAGACCGTAAAGCTTCGAAGAAAGTTTTTAAAGAAAGTAACAGGAGCCTGGGAAAAAGTGCCTAAAATGCTAGAATGTGTTGTTTTTTTTCTTTGTGTGCTGAGAGGTTTGAATTTTAAATATAATACTTACATTTGTCAGTTAACAGCATAGGGAAGAGTAGTCTGAAAAATCATATTAGGATTTTCCTCCTTATTTTATACATACAAAAATGATGCATGCATTATGTTTGTGATACTGTACAGCACTTTATATACACAAATGAGCTTGATTAGATTTCCCATTAGGCTCCTGCAAAGGCTTCCACTAACTTCAAATAATGTTAGTCCTTCTAAAAATAAGATTTAAATGGGTTACCTGGGGTGTTTTGAAGCTCAGTGTGGAAGCTATAGCCATCACCGTTTTCCATCCCCATATTAATCCAAGAATGGCCGAAGCCCTGGAGCTTAAAGCCTTCCCTTTTTTTTATTATTGCATATTTTTAAGCCTTAATATACTTAAGTTAAATAACAAAAGCCATTTTGTACCAGGGTGTAAACGTGATTATTTATCTATATTATGGGGACCTGTTTGCTTTTATGGTTTTGCCTCATGAGGCCACTTTGAACTTGGGCATTGGCTTTGATTTCCAATCCCTTATTGTCGTTATTATAAAAACAGATTATTGACCACACACAGCCAAACTACAACTACAAATAGCCCTTTTCGCAGACACCATGTCTCTTAAATTATTATTTAAAACAAGAGGGAGTTTTTTTGTTATTTTTAATAAGTCACCTGTTGCATAATTTAGAGACTATTGAGCGTCATTGCTCAAGCATCTAATCTAGCAGCATAAAATGCATTGGGAGTTGGACTGCTTTACAACTCTGACATTTGCAGGCACAGCTTGTGATGTGCATGCTGTTTTTATGTGTTTATTTTCCTCCAAACAATTAGTGTTTGAGGTTTTTGCTCAAAAAGAGCCAGAAGCTAGCAAGCTAGGTCTGAGAGATCCTTGTGTTTGTGTTGCAGCTTTAATCAAACAGTGTTGTGTGTTTAGGTGTGTCGAGAGTGCTTCTTTTCTTCTAATACTTTGTGCAACTAAGAGAGCTTGTATACAATTAGATAGAAATAACATGCAGTTTGGGCTTATCAGCTGTTTTCCGTCATGCATTACTGATCCTCCTCTTGCCTCCCAGACTCTGCTCCTGCTGCTGAATAAGGTGGAGGTGTTTATATAAAACAATGGATCTCTTGACCTTGACCCTCGGTGCCCCATTAGTATGTGTCCACATGCACTCATGTGAGACACAGCCAGCGGCCACACTGCTAAAACTGGGACACACAAACTCAGACAGGCTGTCACCCAGACACACTCATTGTCAGCTGCTTTCTGGATTTTCCTCGTGTGTTTTTTTTGGGCTGCCTCAAAAAGATGATTTTTTTCCTTTTTGTGTCTTTTTTTCCAGTATCACTGTGGAAGACAGAACTCGGAAAGCGAGCTGAGTCACCCTGCATCCCAGACGAGGAGAGGATAGGTTTGTATTTAAGAATGAACATATGACACTTTACGATGGGAGTGAAAAGGATCTGTCAGTCATCGCTTGCACACCCTGCCCTGACAGATGTGTATCTCGGAGGAAAATGCTGACCGGATAAGGTGGCATGGTTGCATTGTTATGCCTCTGTGAAGTACAGTAGCTGTAAATGTTGTTCCATGTGGTTGTCTTGTTCCTGTGCTAGTGTGATACCATTAAGTAGCTGCCGTTACCATAGTAGCACTGTTTTCACCTTGCACAGCTTGTCAGTTATCTTTGCCTGGAAGCTGGTCTGACTTGAGCTGTGCTGTTGCAGCCAAACCAGTTCCCTCTGTAAGGGAAACGCTTAGTTTTGACACAGGCCTGTTGTTTGGATTCATTCTTCCACTCCTTTTTTTCCCTTTGGTAGCTAGCTGGTTGGTGTGAGGACCTGTGAGTCAGTGGGCAAAAGGACACTGTTTTCAGGAAACAAATAATAAAGGTATGTCTATTTTTTTGTTACTTATCTCATCACTGGTAGCATTGTCCTGGGTGACCACTGTAGGAAGTGATCTTCACATTTATTTATCCAGTTGATTTGTTTATTTTAGGGATCACAATATAACAGTCTGTAGTAGGAAAGCTTTTTTTAAATATACTGATTTTTATAAGGCCATTAGGTTCTGTTCCTCACTCTTTAAAATGCTGTAGAGGTAAATGTACTGGCTGCATAAACTCACAGTGGAGACATGACTTTTTATAGAATCTTGTAAACAGACAAACATCTTTTTATCTTCGTTCCCATGCATTCTTGTATTCAAACTCCAGATGTTACTCATTGACGGTCAGTTTCTCTCACACAGCCCTGGGGACAGTGTCTCTCCGGCCATTTCCAATGGCCTCCATGCCGGCTTCCTCAGTCCAGGCATGACTGTCATCCCCAAAAAAATCAGTCGCTCAACCTGTTTCCTCTTCTTACAGCGACACGAGTCCCAGGTTGGTCACAGTGTCTGCTTTTCCATCATGTGACCACACTAAAAACTGGCAGTGCCTTGGTGCCATTTTTCCTCTTGCATGTAACAAATTGTTTTCCAGTCAAAGCCCAGCTGCTGAAATTCAAATGTAGTCGCATAATTTTTTCATTGTATGTGATTCAGATTTTTCTAAATCATGTGAAGTCTCTTACGTTTGAATTTACCGGTGGAGTCTTGTCTCATTACATGCCACTTAGATCCGGCCCGGCGGAGATGGATGACGTTGATGGCCCGCGTTTTAGGCCCGAGGACACTGTGTCTCTGGCGTCCTCCTTGGCTGAGCCCATCAACCTAGAAGGTCAGTCAGCACTGTCAGTGTGATGAAAAGGTGCTGAAAGACTCTCATACCTTTTGTCATAATAGCCTGAAGAAGCTTTGTGGCATAAAGCTGAAAGTTTAAATTTGTTGCAGATATTTTTTGTGTGTACCTGACTGTTATTCAAGCGTTGGCACACACATGTATGTGAAATTTGTCCTACCGTGGCTGTGTGTGTGTGTCATTCAGACTCCTATTATGCTCTGCTGCGAGGTGAGCTGGAGTTCGATGCCCAGAATCTGGAGGCAGACTCCTGGAGCCTGGCTGTGGACCAGAACTACCTGAAGGTCCTAAACAAAGAGGCCATTAAAAGACAAGACGTCATGTATGGTAGGCTGACACAAGACATTAAACTGAATTTTAAGAACCTTTTAAATTAGTTTGACCCACAGGGACAGAATTTTCTCATGACCTGTTGTGAAAGATAAATATTTGCAAATGATTGAAAGGTTTAACTGCCACTAAATATGTAATGATTTTCTTTTCCTCACAGGCCCTTTTGATGGGAACACCTGATTGTATTTTCTGTACAAAAATATTTTCCAGTTTTTATTGCTGCATGATTATGTTTGAATGTGGAAAGTATTAGGTAATCACCAAGTTCATCTTTTCCAATGTCCTAGAGTTGATCCAAACAGAGATGCATCACGTCCGCACCTTGAAAATCCTCCTCCATGTCTACATGTATGAGCTGAAGCGGTCTTTTCTGATCGAGGAGGCCAGGCTGGAGCAGCTCTTCCCTGGTGTGGACAGTCTGCTCAGCCTCCACCAGGACTTCCTCAACATGCTCAAACTGCGCCAAGCACAAAGTCAGGAGGAAGGAAGCCCGAACAACTACTACATCACACAGCTGGGAGATATTCTCATCGCTCAGGTAGGAAAATCTGATCTCATCCGCTTCATGTAACTTTCAGGTATAAATGCAAAACAACTGAAGCAATAATCCAGAATTGAGGTGGAGTTTGAGAGTAACTTAGGTGGGTGGTCGACACCCAAGCAGGCCACCAGCATCCTGACTTCAGATGGTTGCCTTTGGTGCTGCATTGTTTCAAAAAACAGTTAGGGTTGCATCATGACACCCATCTTGTCAGCAGTTTACTTTCCCTGAATGCTATGCTTGAATTCCTACAACAGGCAGTGCTGTTGGCGAGCTTCACTTGTAATCTAGCCGCCACAAATGGGATTACAGCACAGATTGTTAATGTTGTGACAGGCTCAAAATGCTAGAACGGGTTTGTGGTCTTGTTGGCCGGTTAGGATAAGTTGTGTTAAATGGTTTGCTGTTGTTTTTCCTGCTTGGCAGCATCTCACATTTTGCACCCATGCTGCACACTCTGTACCTACCCTGGTCATTTTTGGTGCACATGCTGCATTTTGTTTTACCTGCTTTGTCGTTAAAGTCGCTTTTACAGCCGTATGTCAGGACGTGGTGGAGTAAAAACTATGGACAGAGCTTCTGTGACGTCACCCGTTTGTTTCTAAAGAGCCGTTTTGAGGCTCGGTGGGAGGTTCCGGGACGTGATGACCGCCGCCATGTTGGCAGCGTCACGTCCGCCAAAACTCCGAATATGGACAAAGAGGGGGAGCACGAGCGGGGTTTAGGGGGGCGGGCGATCGTGGAAGCAGGAAACTCACGTTGTGATACGTCAACTGTCAGTCACTCAAGCAGCAACGCCCATAATTATGCGTAATTTTAATTCCGAATACTATTGAAACGAGTGAGTTGTAAAAAAATTCACCCCCCGTACAATCGACACTAGAAGAGAACCTATCATCTGAGACCAGAGCGATTTTTTTTTTTTTTTTTTTTGTACCAGGCTGTAAACATGTTCTTTTCTGCTGTGAAGTCGGCCATTTTAACATGGGAGTCTATGGGAAATGACTCGCTTTTGGAGCCAGCCCCCAGCTGTTGCAGCGTGAATTACAAGTTTTGACACTTCCGCATGGGCTTCAACTTTGAGGCCCGAAGGTTGCCGCTTGTGATAAAGCAGGTAATACACCAGGCGGTTCACAGTAAGCAAATGGACATGTTGATGCTGTTACAGAATGGAACTGGTTCATTGCATTTCCTGCTGACCTCTGCACTGCTTTCTTCCCCATGTGTAAAAATGTCTGCTGTTCATTGACTTCCTATACTGTTTAAATGACTACGTGTAGTTAAATAAAGAATGTTTCAGTAAATGTGAGGCAGTCCCTGTCATTGTTAATGCCATTCCTCTTTGTGTAGTTTTCAGGTTTAAAGGGGCAACAGATGATGGAGTCCTACAGTGAGTTTTGCAGCCATCACGGTGAAGCCAACAGCTTCTACAAAGAACAGATGCAGAACAACAAGAAGCTGCAGATTCTGATTAAAGTAAGAAATCCACACGTCCTCGTGAATGTCAAAGTGATCAGGCCTGCAGTTGTGTGTTGTTGCGTAGAAGGTGCACTGGGATTGGCATCACAAACAGGTGTGTATTAAAGTGATACATTCGATCAACAGAAAATCGGCCAGCTGCCTCTGGTGCGCAGGCTGGGAGTCCCTGAATGTTTCTTGTTGGTGACTCAACGCATCACAAAATATCCCGTCCTGGTGGAGCGGATCATACAGAACACTGAAGGTGACAACTCGCCGAAACATTAAAAAAATGTCCTGGATGCACTGCTGTGTGTATACGATGAAAATATTTTCTGCGTTTTACAGCCGACACAGAAGAGCACAGGTCCCTGGTTGAAGGTTTGGGGTTGATCAAAAACACCATCTCCCAGGTGAACACTCAGGTCTCTGTCTACGAGAAAGTTGCTCGTCTGCGAGAGATCAGCCTGCGTCTGGAGCCGAAATGCGGCCGGATGAAGGATGGCGGGATGTTTCAGAGAGAGGATCTTCTGAACGAAGAAAAACGGACGCTGCTGCATGAAGGCAACGTCACATGGAAGTCCCCCGGTAGACAAAAAGGTCTGTGACGAGGTGTTTTTTCCAGACTGATGGTTAAATGAGCAGCAGGATTATCCACTTTGTCACATCACTGCCAGAGAAAAAAATCTTCAAACAGCTTTTTGTTTGTCCGCCCTGGTGTGAAGACTCTCCCTTCAGCATATCCGAGGATTCGTGTCATTATGCACCTTTTATTTGCTTAAAGCTGCAGTAATGACTCATTCAAATGGTGACGCATTTCATTTTGATAAAACTGAGGAACGATGGTTCCTGTCTGTTTTCACAAATTGTTTTTTGAAAAACAAAAGACTCAGAGAACCAGTATAAAAACCAAATTTTGAATCGCAGTGTCACATGTGACTGAAATCAGAGGCCTTGTGTTGTTTTTGCTGATGCTTTAATCTGACTCTGCAGACATTTACGCCGTGTTGCTGTCAGACGTGCTTCTCCTCTTGCAAGAGAAAGATCAGAAGCTGGTTTTTGCTGCTCTGGTGAGTTCCGCTGCAACATTGCTTTGTGTTGGTAACAAAATGTGACCTTTTAAGGGAGACATTAACGCGTCCTCTACAGGAAAACAAACCACCTGTGATCTCCCTTCGAGAATTGATAGTCAGGGAAGTGGCCCATGAAGACAAAGCCATGTACCTGATCTGCACAAGCACCTCCAGTGTGCCGGAAATGTATGAGATCCACACAGGCTCCAAGGAGGAGCGCGCCACATGGACACAACTCATCCGAGAAGCCGCGGACTGGTGAGCTCAGCGCTTCGATAAAGAAGTGTTAATGTTGGTTGCAAATGCATTTGATAATAGAAGTGAATCTTGAAGAATAAAAAGTGACAGCTGCACACTCAGCACATATAGGGGGTACATATAGATGTCCCTTTCCCACTGGAATACTCAGTGGCAACACAAGCAGCAACATGAATAGCTTCAGTGACAGAAAGATGAAAACGGCATATATGACATCATGAGGTTGAATTAAAAAAAGAAAAAAAGAGATCTTTGTTTTGGGATGTAGAAGATTTACGTGGTCTTAAAATGTTGTCTTTTAATTTTACAAGTCATCGAGTGGAGGAGCTGTACAGCAACCAGATTAAAAGGCTGCAACAATTTGAAGGTAGGAGTCGAGATTAAGTCTAGTAAGTGTTTGATTATGGGAGATTGGTGGAAAACATCTTACACTAAAATACATCCAGGCACTTTCATGTTTTCTCTTTTTTCCATCTATAATATTTACAGTATAAAAGAATGGTCTTGAGGATTTGATTGATGAGAATTTAGGACAAATGTATAGAATAGAATAGAAAATACTTTATTCATCCCAAGCTGGGAAATTTCACTATAGCAGCAGCAAAATACAGACACTCAAGCAAACTAAAAATGTACCTCTGACGGTAACAGTATGAACATTATTTACAGCATAATCAAACACAGAGGTGTTACAGTCTTATGGCATGAAGTCACATGTTACATTTTCTCTGTAGATAATCTGAAGCTGAGGGATGAGCAGATAAGGCACATGCTGTGGGAGAAGCAGCAGATTTTTGCTGCTCTCTATGAGGAGGTGACGGAGCAGGAAGCTCCCCACAAAGGGCTGCTGCTCCGAGGAGACATGACCGACCTCCAGCAGGGGGAGACACTGCTTAACGGAGCCATCAATGAAGGTGAGGCATTAGTTTCTGTGTTGAAGAGTCGCTTAGTTTTACTTTTACATTTTGTCACGATGAGGAAGTTCTTTTAGTTTTGAGCACAGATTTTATCTTCTGTCAAGGATGTTAAAGAATCGTCTTTTTTGTTTTTGACTGAAGTGGAAATCCTGCAGAACCTGTTCTTCCTGAGGATGAGGAATCTAAATCCCAGTGAGTTGCAGGAGGGGCCGCTCAGGAGGTCCAGCACCTGCAATGACAACAGTGTGGGCAGCATCATGAAAAGTAAGTGACGTTTTCTACATAATGTGTCTCACATTTTGAGTTGAATGAATAAACTCCGGACAGACATTGACAAAACTGTGCTCAGATGGAGATGCAGTCGACCAGCCTGATGGCAGCGACCAACAGCAGGAAAGGTTTTACACTGAAGGCCCTGAAGAGTCTGTGAGTGAGGCAGCTGTAACGGATTTAAACCTGACATCTATCCGGTGACTAAACGTTTAGATTCTTTTGTGCTTTTTAACTTTCAGGCTGATGATACTGACTGCCTCCCAGTGCCAAACTCCAGTACATCCTCCAGCCATCTCACTGAGCCAGAAGTAATGCTTCTCTCTTCCTCTGTCAATCAAGCAGATTGCTTAAATACTAATCCATGATAACAGCTGCTTGTGTTTCTCCTTTAGGTGTGTGACAGATTGATAATGCTCGCACAGAGGCTCTACAGCTTACAGGTAAGACTGCAGATCTGAGAAGAGAGATATGTGATTTTAAAAAGCAGTATTGCTGATAAAAGTTTTTTTTTTTTTTTTTTTTATATACAGGCAATCGTCACCCAGCAGGACACCCAGATTGAGCTGCAGCACGCCCTCAAGTCTAAGAGCAGTCATCACGCACGCCACTACAGCAGCGTGCTACTCGAGCAGGAGAAGCAGCGCAACTTGGAGAAGCAGAAGGAGGAGATCGCCAACGTGCACAAGCTGCAGGCTCAGCACCGAGAGGAGCAGCAGCGCTGGGAGAAGGAGAGGGAGCGGCAGAGGATTCAAATCGAAGCTCTGGAGGCTCAGGTGCAACAGAGGGAGGAGGAGTGCAGGAAGTGGGAGGAGAAGCTGAATGAGGAGAAGGCCGAGTTGGAGAGGCAGAAAGAAGACTACCAGCAGCGCCTGGAGAGGCTGAGGGAGACCACGAAGTCTGTGGAGAAGAAGAGGGAGCAAATTGAACAGGAGAGGGAGCGTTTGGAGAAGGTGCAAGAAAGGTTGAAGCTGAGGTACAACCAGAATCCAGGACACTCCAACTATGATGATCCTGCACAAGTGAGGAGTCCGATTCATTCAATATCACTGACGTTATTGTGCGTCGATTCATCAGAATGAAACTATTATTGACATCCCTTAAATCTCTCTCCACAGTCCTGGAGTCTCCAGAGTTACCCATCGTTCAGGGGAAGCACTGTGAACGGAGGGGCTAATCTGACTTTATCTCCACATGCTGCCTCTGAACCCCTTGAAATTCCTCCAAAGGTCCCACCGCGTAAGGAGAGCATCAGCCCTCAACCAGCCAAACCTGAGATGCCCGTGCACCTGATCAGCACCACCAACCAGGTGCACAAACCCGCAGCTGTGCAGCAGCAGATCCCCACCAAGCTGGCCAGTCTGTCCAAAGGAAAGGAGAAGGGCGTCAAGGCAAAGGGGTCGCATCAGAGGACACAGAGCGCAGGTCAGAGCAGGGCTTTGTACCTCAGCTTACAGGTGTAATGTACTGTACACCTGTTATCAATAAGAACATCCTGTTTGCATCCAGCCTCTATAGATGTGAACCAGGTGCTGCCGATCCGAGTGACGGGGAAAGAAGGAGGCAGTCTGAGAGCCAAAAGGAACGCCAGTCCACAAAGGATACTACATTCAGGTACAAACGACAAAACCCCCACACACACAGTTTGACGAGTTAATTGTAAAAATGTTAATGGATGAGCAGCACTCTTTTGAATCACAACAGTGAGGGAGTTTGTTGCTCTCAGTATAGTGTACCAGTGTCACTGTCAGGAAATATTTAACATGAACTTAATACATGTATAATTTAGAGTCCTCCCCCTCTCTACAGAAACCTTCAGAGCACCAGGACCTGCCCACAACATAAAAACATCTCAGTCCTTCAGCACAAACAAGTGGAGCAGCGAGGATCCTCCTCCACCAGCACCTCCTCCTTTCCCCAAAGAGGTTCTCGAGAAGGGAAAAGAAAAGGGAAGAGAGAAGGTAATATTCCTTTAAAAGAGACACAGACTCGCACACATGGAAACACTGATGGAGCGGTGAAAAGACGTTAAGCACGACTCCACCAAGGTCGTGTGTGTCCAGTGTAAAAAGGACTTTTACGGCTGATGTTTGATAAACATGCACATTTGTGGTCAAGATTATGTAAAAAAAAAAAAGCTGAAATCCTGACTTACTTGTACTTTAGAAAGAGACTATTTTAAAGGATTTTATGGCCAAAGACTTTTTTGACTTTTTGTTTTTAAATCTTAAAATCAGAGTAGGATGTCTGTACCCATTTAGCACTACACACAAGCTTTATGATATAATGAATGACAAACATGTTTACATCTGCTTAAATATGAAGTACCAAGCACATTGTGTTTCAGAGTGGACCTGTTCCTCGGTATGTGTACAGATGACTGAGGTTTGAGGAAGAAACCTGTTTCCTGACTATAAATGTGGAAGCTGCTGAATGTTCACAGCTGCTGAACACACAACAAAATCATGGCTGACATTTTCTGTTCATGTTCCTGAATCATGAAACATTTAACGTAGAAACATGCCGACCTCTGTGTTCCATGAAAAATATCCAACAGCTCATGGAATAAAAAGGTGATTGATTTGAGTTTTTCTATGTTCTGTGGATTGATGTCAATTTCATTGTGGCTGACTGAAGCAAAGAAAAGTCGTACAGGTTAAATAATAGTCTGTAAAGAGCAGGCTGTTATTCTGCTGTGACTTCATTTCCATTTCCACTCATAACAGTGTGTTAGCTGATCAGACAAGTCAGTAAATCGAATTCCACTTCTGAGCCACTGCGCTGAGGCGACAAGAGATTCTTTGTCAAGCGGCTGCTCAGCTCTGGAGAGTCGGAGCAGCACAGCGATGTTTCACAGCTGGAAGGCCACGATGAAAAGACGTATTCAGACTCCACTGCAGGGCTTCTAAGTGATGTCAGGCATCAGTGTACCGGTGTACTAACAGAATTACTATAGTGCTTCTAAGCCCAAAAAGATAAAACAAATCATCCAAAAGTCAAATACAGTGTTTCTTTATTATATGTATTCCTCCACAGAGGCATTTAGAAACCACTCGGTGACAGCAGACTGTACTGATGAACCAGTCCTCATCTCCCTTAAAACTCAGGGCACACATTCAGACATCTAAGCTGCTCTGCCCAAGTTAGTGTTACTTTTAAACTCAACTTTTATACATATGCAAGTTTTAAATGAGCAAGAACCAGAATAACGACCTATACTAATGTACAGAGTGCTGGGCCCTGGTGTTCAAAACCTCCCCCCCCCCAGATCCGAAAAGGGCTTACAGAGAAATGAAAGCAAAATGGATACTGGATATATTAGATTATTACCTTGGTTTCCATTTCTTTAAACCCTTTATGATTATACATAAACATATACATATGTGAGCCAGGAACATGTCAGGCCATGAGTTACAAAATACTGTGCAAATGCTTTATACAAAAGAAAAAAGAACACAACCAGTCACTCACTCCTCACTTCGCACATTTTGAGTACAGTACTTTTCAAATAAGTGACGACACATTCCACTGTACCTCCCCAGCACACATATCCACACAATAAGGCCAAAACCAATTCTTAAGACAACGATGTACTGCGGGAACTAAAACTGTCGCACCGTCGGTAGTGAATACAAAAACTACACAATAGAATAAACATGTTCGTTTGTGGCACCTTAGCAGAGCTTTTCAGGGTCAAGTGCTCCAGTCAGCCCAGCTTCAGAGTCTTCTTCCTTCTCTCTGTAGGTGTAGATTATACACTAGTTTTTTTTATATAAAGGGTAAAATTGCATGCAAAAAAAAAAATAAAAAAAAAAATAGACGAAATACAAAACAAACAAATGCTTAAAATGAAATGTAATCGCTTTGGCTCAGTCGACAACCACAATAGCACCACATTTTAAAGGGTATGAAACTCTTCAGACTGACCGCTCTTTGTATCCTAACAGTGGTGTGTTTTATCACGTACTGTAATGGGAGGAATCACAGCAGTAAAACATGCTGTTGGGAATTAAAGTCTTAGTGTTTATTAATCGTTTATGATCCATCCAAAAGAAAAGTTTGCAGCCTTTTAGACAGCGATTGGTTGTCTTTGCACAACCAAAGTACCACATGACAAAACGCCATTTAACCTCATACGTCTGCTTTCGCTGCATCTGACCCCTTTAAGGTGACGCCAGTCACACACAGAGGGGCGCAGTGAAACTATTTGGTTCTGGAGAAGCTGGAAATGATGAATCTTTGGGTGTTTATAGTTGATATAATTATGCTAAACTAACTTTTTAATCTTAATATCCAGGGTTTTCTGATACATTAGTGTAACCACCTCATAAAGTCCTGATAGCTTGAAGTTTGAAAAACCTAAATCATCCCACTGATTTTGCTGCAAGACGTCACCCTTTAAATGCTGTCAAGACTGGAGCTTTATGTAGTGTAATGGCAACATGTTTAGCTTGTGTGTTTGGTAGAGTTGGCTTCTCATTCCCTTTACAGGCTGCACAGACTGTGTGTTAGTAGAAGGGGCTGCCGTGCAGGTTTATTACTGTATGTTCCTCTGCTCCAATCCCTCATCCTTGTGCGTTTGAGCCCCCACTTAGCCAACCGCTCACAAAACACAAATCTGCTCCTCTCCTGCGCACCAAGTGCAAATTAAAGTCTGTTTTACGTAATATGTCCACTGACTGAGACACACCGTGGAAACTGAACGAATAAAACATGGAGAGAAACTTTAAATGCCGTACGAAAAGTTCTCAGTCAGATTTGCTTTCCTCTTCATTCTTCTCCGCTGGGGGCGTTTCCTGGGGTGCAGGCTGGGGCACGTCTTCGCTCTGGTTGGTGGTTTCTGTGGTTTGTGGCTCCGGCTGCTGCGCTGAGGCGCCCTCTGTCTGCGACGCTGCAGTTTGTGTACAGTTGATTGGTGCAAGCACTATGGCAGGCTGCAGGGGACAGAACGCAAAGATCGTATGAGATCATGGAAATGTGCTCAGCTGGAAAAGTACATGTACTGACAACACATACAGAAGGAGCTACAGATAAAAAGAACCAAAAATATACAGTCATTCCTCTGTTTTTAAGCAATTAAACCCCAATCAACAGCTTAATGAGCTTAATGTTGTTGTCAGAGGTATTACTGTAAGACAGAGAAAAGTTCCAAAACTGAGAGGAAAGGAAAACTTGCAGAGGTCTCAGAATACACACATAATAAGCTAATCTACGCCACCACCAGTGAGGCTGTAGTTCACCACTTTAACCACAGAAACAACACATCATCTACCCTCCAGGAAAAACAACAAAAAGGAACTTTTAGTGACATTGTTGTTTAATGGTAGAGAGTAAAGTGGTAATCCCAGATAGAATACCTGCAGTGACATTCACAGACAGCTGAGCCCTCAGCAGCAGACTACAGCACACCCACAGTAAAATAAAGGGCAAGGAGCAGCAGTGGAGGGAGGGAGGGGGACAGTGAAACAGAAAGAGGCAGTTGGAATGGATGGAATTATTTGAATGGGGTTACTCAACTTGAAATTCTACTGTACTCTGCATGTTATTTTACACTAGATTTGTTTGTGTGTGTTTTTTTTTTAAAAGTCTTTTTTGTTCTTCCGCAGTAGGCAGTCATATCAAACTGGTATTCACCACAAATCCACTTCCAGTCCAAAACTGGGGCAACTCCCTGCGCCACAGTGCTACAGTGAGGCTGGTGAGCAGAGTGCAAGGCACCAGGTAGAGCAAGGCCGGCTGACCCATCTGCATCACGGCCAGGGCCACGAAGGTGATGAGCAGGCCGATGCCGTAAGCTGAGGGGGAGACACAAAACCAGACAGAAAGGCTGAAAGCATTTACTTTAATTCTGCGATCAGACTGAATTTATTTTGCGACTCTTAACAGATGATGATGATTTTAATCCCATCCACAGCATCTGTTGTTATTTTTTTTAGCAAAGTAGCTAGTCTTTGTATCACAGGAGGATGGTAGAAATATTAAGTGCAGAGGACAAGAGTGGTTTTTTTTTAACTAGTTTGTGACATACCGATTGTACAGGCCACAAAGTAGATCCTGGAGGATTGTGTTAAAATGTCAAATCTGTGACAGTAAGCCACCAGCAGGCCTGGAGGGAGGGAAAAGCAGAGGCATTCAGACAGAGGCACACACAGTATTTTTATTCTAACATAAGTGGAATTATAGGAATAATTCTGTGCTCATCCATAGTGTGTACTTTTCAGAACATGAGAGGTACTGCTCTATATTTTGTATTATATATATACCTGGTACTAAGATATCTCCAAAGCCCAGGAGGGAGAAGGGCCGGTCACAGAGAGCCAGAGGAGAGGAGTTTAACCTGGGTACTTTGAGCACCATGGGAAGCTGAAAAGAAAAGACAGACAGTGGTACATTTTTCTTAACTGGAAGCAGATAGAAGGGAGGTGTGGAACTGCAGCTCACCTTCTCGTGTGTGGAGGAGTCAGAGGGACCAGCTGCCACCTCCACCATTATACTTTCCCCACTCTGAGGAGAGAAAGAAATAAAATGGGTAAATGTTGCAGCAGACGGCCCAACAGCCAGGACATGGCGACAGTGTAAGAAAGTACCTTTGTAAAGAAGGGTGTAATAAATACAAAGAACACGTCGTAGACAAACAGGACCGTCAGTAGTAACGTGCAAGCCTGCAGCAGAGAGAGGGGAGGAAAATAAAAAACCAGGTGAGTTTACAGCGAACACAATATTAACAACGTTACAGCTCGTCATCTTCCCACCTTAAATGTAGGCAGCCTGACAGTTTTGAGCATGTAGAGACAGAAGGCGATCCCCAGGGCGTCCTGCAACACCCACGCCCACCTGCAGGACATCACAGGAATGTTAGCCAGCCAACACCATCATTACATCAGACCGGCACGGTGCCACCTAACACATGCAGCAACCAACACAGACTACGAAATCTGAATTTTAACATTAGTTTTAAGGTTAAACTGGATGCATGTTCTTCGTGCACTCACTGGTCTTCATTGCGAAACACCATCCAGATGATGCTGACGCTGATGCAGAAGGCCGAAAGGAGTAACATCCGGATCTGTGGCCGCTTGTGCAGGTATGGCAAGTTGTTCTCTGGGATCCTGTCATCACAAGATGGTTCACATGACGGTCCACATTACATTCTCTCTCTCAAGAGAGCCGGTAGAAATTATGATTGCTGTGTATCCAGTAGGGCAACTTATTATTATTTTTTCCATTATTGATGTAGCTGCAGGTTCTTTATGTAAATACACAGTATGAACTCTTTGTTGTATAAAGACTTTTGTGTATTGAATAGTCTGAAAAGAACAAAATCACCTGCACTTGCAGAAAGGAATCCTCCTGACAAAAGGCCACAGACAGCTGTAGAGACCAACAGAGGACGCCACGCAGAAGATCGCAATGACCCAGATGGCTAAACGGCAGAGGTAAGAGGAAGGTTAGCATGTGTTATCATCACTCGACTTCTCCGTAACTGTCTGAACAGTACTACAGTACAGATCTTAGCGGGGCCTGCCTGCTACTCAGAAACATAAAGCAGTCAGCTCCTTTAATCTAGTTATGTGAAATTTTATCAGTCCTTCAGGAAGATTTGCAAACTCAGTCAACAACTGTGCAGAGAGCAGCTCTTAATATATAAAATGCAGAGAAAGCAACTGACGTCTGAGCATCCTGATATCCAAGGTTTACTCAGGTCTGGGCAACCTTGTTGTTTTTTTTAATATTTCTGACAGTAACATTGCACAGAATGTGGGTAGTAATGACATGCCTACTCAAAGTCTAGCAGGATTTATTCTACCAAAAGAGCTGCTATGTTTAGTTCAACACCAGGACATTGAGAGCCGAATAAGCATTTCGCCATTCAGGGGCTCCTCATTCAAGTAAAATCAATGGAAGCTGGTGCGACGCTCAATTGAAAGCTCCAAAAATGTTGCTGCAGTTCAGATTGTTTACCCCACAAGGATGTGATACTGTGGGCCATCATCTGCACAACCTGAATTTAAAGTAAATGCCTACTGAATGATGCCAGGCCGCAGTGAGTGGGGAAAAAATTAGAGGCTTTGAGAGGCCAACCACCCCCCACACAGCAATAAACACTGGCCTGAAACCACCGTTGGTCATATAAACATGGATCTGTGAGCTAAGAGATTTTAGTCAGTCAGTAGTTGTTACAATGAGAAGATACCAGTGGTGTGTGTGTGTGTGTGTGTTGGTGTCATACCGAGGCGATCATAGAAAAAGTAGAGAAGCACCAGCATGTTGCAGCACATGACCACAAACACACAGATCATGATGGGGGTGACGTCGAGCGTCTCCTCGTCCTGCTTCTCTGCGCTGTCGTCCCGCTTGTGTTTCATGTAACGTCTGCAGGAGAAGAAACAACGTACAAAGGCGCCTACTGATCAGAAGAGACTTTTAGAACTGACTCTAAATACATGTATTCTATTCATTCAGCTTTTTAAATCACAGATTCGACTGTCTGCATCCAAGACGGCCATGCTGCCATCCACAGTCAATATTTACTGCCATTTTGTGGAATTCACTTCCTTTAAGTTCAAAACAACACTCATGTTTTTTTTTTTTTGCCTGCGGTCCTGTGCGTCACCGACGGTGCCCTCAGTCACCTTGGCAACTCCGTCAGAATGGACGGACCCGGATTGGCTTAAACTGGTGACTCACTCAGGCGGCCTCAAATAAACAACACTGCCCTTTAGTGGAGTTCCAGCAGCACAATGCAGACTTCTTGGTTTGAAAAGAAGACCGATGCCAAGACTGACTAATTTTCTCCGCAGAGGACTCCCCTGATAAATTACATTTGATTTAAATTTAGCAGATTAAAAAAAGACTAAAAGCACAGTGTGCACAGGAAGAGGGGAATCTGTGTCCTGGTACAACGTAGTGTAGAGGAAACTACAAAGTCACTGGAAACTGCATCACTTGGACTTTTCCTCTGCCTGAGAACTACTTTATAAAAAAAAAAAGTAGTGTCAGTCCATTGGCCCATAATGAGGCTGTGATGGTACCATTACATCCTGATCACACAAACACTGACTCTGCATGATTAAGGAAACACACCTTGACTCTTGGTCCTGTCTCTGAGCCTGATCCTCTCTCTCATTGGTCCCTTCTTCCTGTGTTGATTGTGCACTACTTAGACCAGATGCTAAAACTAAGGTGACTTAACTTTCTGCTTGTTTACTATTGTTTCTGTTCATACTAAGAAGCCCCTTTCCCACCAGATTTCCCCACTTGAACTCCACATTCACTCACTTCTTGCTGTCTCTGCTGCCAGCCCAGTAGCCTCCAATAGCAACCGTTCCAACTGCCATCAAGAAGATGATCACCATGTTGTAGTCCAACACTGGCTCATTGGGTGCATACATGGCAACCAATCTTCCTTTACCAAAGGTCTGTAAATGTTAGTGACAGGATTAGATCAAATATTCTAAGTACACTGAAAGGACTCTCACACATGTCTGGTAGAGTGGTTTGAGTGCCTCTCACCTTGCTTATGTCCAACATATCGGTGTAGCTGAGCAGTGCTACAGGAATGTCAATCTCCTCATACTGAGTCTTGTTTCCTGCTGGTGGTGTCTGTATAAGAAACCCAGCACATCATTTCTGTTCTGTAATGGACCAAACTCAGTTTAATCCCAACAAACAAAAATCTTACCAGCCTGTCCTTGCTGACGATGAGCAGGCCCTTGGCACCGTTAATCTGCGCCAAGCGAACCTTTTCATAGAAAGTGCAGTTGCCCCTCATCACCATGGGGATGCGGTTTGGGAAGCCTCCCTCTGGGACCTCGGAGGGCGAGCACAGGACCGATGTCGTCAAGTCATAGATCTGGAGTCGTGACTATGAGACAAAGACGGTGACATTAAGCAGAGCTCAGGAAATTCTATTACAGATCAATATCTGTGAATATCATAGGTGCTGTTCCATTACAGAGCTTAACTGTAATTCTGGCATTCATATCCTGTTGAGTGGATTACGGCAAAGTTATTATAGTCTGACATCAGTCATAAGTAGCTGCTTAATAGCCGGTTAAGTGAAGATAAAATGTTTGCATCAAGTATAAATGTTCCTAGGAAGGTCCTCAAGGTAGGTAACCTGCAACCCATCAGCCTTCTATGGAGCTGTGAAGCTTGAAGTCGAAACCTGGCTTCCAGTTGCACCTTGTGTTGCTCAGTAGTGACTTACTGCTTTATTGAGATCCTGAGGTAGTCGTGCCCACTGTGAGTTGAAGAATATGCAGTAATCCTTTCCTTTGCTTTTGCCCTTGTCACTGAAATGGGCCATGCCGTACTCTCCCACCACCTGATAACACAAACACAACTGATGTGTGACTTTGCATCTAAAAAAAAAATCTGTTTTTAAATCAAAAGCCGGAACAAATCCTTTAGAAATCTGAAAATTCATGGCCTTTTTTCCTGGGTCACCAAATGCTGTTCTGACATGATTCATGTGGTAAATGTCACAGAGTTCATCTCAATTAGATTGATGTTGTTGTGACTAAAATGACCAGGAGGCTGATTGTTGTCACGTATACTGTACCCATGTCTGAAACGGACTCGACTGTAACATCCTGCTGCACTTTGTGAGGTTCCACTGTTGAGTGGGAAGACACCTGATAACAAGGTAAATGTCAAACTGTGTGCAGCACTGAACACGTCACAAGGTTTCATCAACCTGCTGACCCACTCAGTGCAGCCAGGTACGCACTAACATAAGAGAAATTATAGATTACAAATCACATTTGTATTAATCTTGAAGTTTTCCTAAAGGTTTTATATTAGCCCAACTAACTGTCCACTGATTTACAGCCACAGGTAAGAACCTAATATGGAACCCCCCCCCCCCTGTTCTACTGAGAACAGAGAAAGTCTCTATACAGACCAGAAGAGAACCGGTCTAATTATGAGTTGTGGTCCGAGTTATCAGGTCAAAGTACAGTTGATCATCATGTCAGCCATGAAACATTTTCCTCCTAAAGTCTCAGATTTCAGCCGCGTTGCCACATCTTAACAACAATAGCTTAAAGTCGCTGGCTAACATCTTTTTTTTTAACCAATGTAGCGCCTAAAATACACCGAGTGGTGTTGATGT
Source organism: Parambassis ranga (assembly GCF_900634625.1). Lineage (NCBI taxonomy): Eukaryota > Metazoa > Chordata > Actinopteri > Ambassidae > Parambassis > Parambassis ranga. Next base: position 2,179,582 of record NC_041037.1, on the reverse strand, counting down.
CTGAGATTCGGTGAATCAGCAGTAATCCTACTTAATTAATGTCACATAAAGAAGTGAGTGATGTGTGGGGTCCCAGGGCCGACGGTGATCTCCGCAAGCTAACAGTCATATAGCATCCGAGCTAAAACACGGTACGGTAAAAAAAAACAGACCTGTATTCGTCAACCACGTACCGCTACGCAACAAAAACGTACAGAGAAAGAGTTCTCGGAGAAACAGGTGCGGTCTCTCTCACCTTCTGGATGAGAAAAGCGGCCCAAATCAGTGTTTCAGGGACCCTCATGATGACAAGCTTGTTGTTGTTTCCCCCATCAACCACCCTACCGCTCGGCTCGAGCCTCTTTATACGAGCCCCACCAGATTTTCCTGTAACCACGCCCACTTTGCCCTACGAAGGTTGTGATTGGACGAGCGAATGAGCTCGGCTATATATAAAGACCGTCGATGCAGCAGCTCCCCCTGCTGGTTTGCTGCAGTTTATTACATGTTAGTGGATGGGACCCAACTAAAAAGTACTCTTCATACAGTTTTTGTCAGAAACATGTAATTTTATTCTTAGTAACGTCTGGCACTAGTATTAGAATGACATTAATGTCAGTTCATTGTAATATTTTATTCATTATTCACACATTTTTGAGCTCATACTACAATCCCTCCCGCTTAATATTGGTAATAGTTTTATTTGTCAGATTTTATTTTAATAAACAAAAACTAAAAACCAAAAGGAGGCGCCTTATGTATTCTGCGCCAAACCCGGAAGCTGTGTGCGGTGTGACGGCAGAGCGCAGACACGTGGTTTGATGAAGAGATAAATTGCGGCTCAGCCTCATTAACAGCCTCTCTTCCTTGTTGCGGTGAGGGGAGTCGGACATGCGGCGGTGCGGAGCTGAAAGCGGATCCACTCCAGGCCTCGTCTACGGTAAATGTTCACATTTATTACACGTTCACTTTGTTTACATCACGCTTGGTGTGTTTGTTTTTGTGCCGGTGGCTGATTGTTGCGGTTATTTCCGCTAACGGATGATCATTGTTAGCTAGCAGCTCTAGCAGCAACAAACCGACCGCATGGTGAAACCTGCAGCTGGAAGCTGCACCGCAATGAACTGTCTAAGGATATAAATGAGATAATAACTAGCAGTCACAATTAAACATCCCCTGTTTTGTACATTCAGTCGGTTTTGTGACTTTATATAAAGAGTATTTCCGTTATAAATGCAGAAACATCAGTATTTCCTGTACAGGAAAAAGAGGCTCTGTCTGTATAATGTTATAACTCACACACTAAATTGAATCAAAACAACAAAATGGTACAACACACAACTTTATTTCAGTTATAGCTTGTTATGCACATGAGCTGCAGCTGCTCCTTACACATTTTTATCTAGACAGAAGAACCAAAAGAAGCCACCTTTGTTTGAATGAATCAACTTTTATACAGTCAACCCTTGATGATGATCTGCAGTCCGTGTTTCACCTGAGCCTGATGATTACACTCTTACTGCACTGATGGGTTTGACATTAAAAATAACAGTCTGCATGTTTGTATTGAAAGCTGGGACTAACAGCCATGTTTTTTATTTCTTAGGGTTGAAGAAACTTTCTGCGACGTCTTCCTTTTATAAGGTAAGTCCATCAGTATGTCAGTATAGTATCATCCTAAAATGGGTTTTCAATATTAATTTCTTTAACTCCAGCCTTGTATGTTTGCTTTGTATAGTTAGTAAATTTCTGCCTCTAACAGCTTCATCTTCTCTTCTTTGCAGGTAGAAAGAGCTGCTGGTGGAGCTCTGTCATTGCAGGGTCATGCTGGATTTTTGATGGAATGCTGACAAGTAAAATATCTTTATACAGTAATCTATGCACACATCCCATACCCAACACATGGCATGATTCATTAGGAATATTAGTGCTGTATAATTATTCAATTATATAATTTAAATTGTAATTTGGTGCTAATGTTTGAACGATTCTTTCAATGTGTTGGTATGTGTACATACTTGTAGGTTGTTTTTTTTACTGGTAAATAAAGCTGAGAGGTAAAACTGTTGTTGCTTTATTTTACACATCAAGGTGGCAGAAAGTGTGCGGTGGTCATAACATGGAGGTTAAGCTTTATATGCACGAATAAATAAAAATGAAAAATCAGATGGCTGTAGTGTGTTACTGTGGGTAAAAAAATAAATTTTATATGCCAGAGTCCTGCTCCAAACATTGTAATTGGAGAATATGAACCATCTACTAGCAAGTTCAAAGACAAATACTATTTATCTAACTCCCTGAGTGGAGTGATTATATAATTGGAGCAACAAAGCAGGAACAGAATTGCTAAAAGTCTCACCACAGTGTTATAAACCATTAAATGTGGCTTGATAATGTTAATCTTATTACAGTAATGACCCCAGGGAGATGTAATACAGGCTACTGTAGGTAAATATGTATTAAAAAAACACTGCACAGGTATTCAGGTACATGTACAAATAATAAACTGCTTGTGCCTGTACCAATGACTTAAAGTCTCTTATATTTCAGTCTGAAGAACAAATACTATAGTGGTGCATTAGTTTTTTGTCTGTTGCTTCTACACAGCTTGACACTTTTTTTTTTTTTAGAGTGCAGTTACTTATATACAAAATCCAGTCAGTGCTTAAAGTTCAGTCAGTGCTTCCATTCTGTGCACCTGAGTCCACTGTGTTGTTTATGGAGTCACCATTAGTTTGTCCAATGGTGTTTTTGTCCAAAATCCGTCCCTTGTGGGTTCCCGATTGCTCTGACGACGTCCCCTCGAAGAGCTTAGCCATGAAGGCGAAGCCATTCTGCTTGATGTAAGACTTGCCAGCAAAGGTGTAGAGGATTGGGTTGGCACAGCTGCTGATGAAGGCCAGTGCTGACGTCACCGCACGGCTGGATTGATGGATGTGTTCCAAACTGTCGGTAAACAGAACAGCACAACATATAGGTCCAATTTATGATAAAAGTTTACAGACCAACACATAAGCTGTCATGCATCAGCCCATATGTATCGTGTTGCAGAGACATCCATTGAAAAGGCTAAATATGATAACTTGTTACAAAAATTGTGCTCCATAAGGAAATGTTTTTATTATTTTTATTTTATTTGATCTTAGAAATATTTTGTGTATGTCTGTTTTTATTTTTATTTATTATTAATAATAAATTTAATTTATTTAAAAAAAAATTATTTAAAATCTAATTTCCGTGTATTTATTAGCATGCTAACTGTAACCTGTAGTACCTCTTTCAACCACAAGGTGGTCTAGTGAGTCAATTCATTGTTCGGTTTGCCCTCCGGCAAACAAGAGAAGAAGAATTATCGGGAAGTAGCATAGCGCTGATCTTGTCATTAAAAAAACCCGTAAGATGATCTGCTGGGTGAGCGGCATGGTTTCTGCTTTGTGCAGAGGGACCAGGACCAGGCCCCTTCTTCTCCGCGGTGCTTGAAGTTGGGAGGCCGGGAGGAAGTGAAAGCCTAGTGAGTAACCAGGAGTTGGCTAGCTAGCTAAAAGCTAAAAACAAACCCCCGGAAATTAGTTCACCCCCAATGTTCACTCACAGCATGAAACAAGGTGGAGTTTTTACTCCAGCAGACAGACCGCATGGAAGAGGATTAGGAACTGGGGCCCCTTTGCTTTCACTGGGAGGCTCTGAAACAGAGTCCTGGACTCCTACATTAAACTGGACGGGCCCTCCTCGTTTGGACCCCTGGCAGAGATGCAGCTCAGTGTGGTAAGTGTGCACTTTTCATCTCTGGTGGAGGAGGGGTTCAGTCCTGGTCATGTTTTTGCTTTGTAGACTGCATTTATACATAATTGATCCTTACTCTGTTCCTACCCTTAGTTAACTACTCTTTAAGTCAACATGTATCTGCAATGATGGCTAATCATGTAAGGTTTTTAATTCATGTAAGGTGAAAATCTTTTGTTACTCACGTCTTTCTTGTTTTTGTCCCGACTGTGTACCACTCAGCTGCAACCTTGGACAGAGCAGAACAAACAGATTTACTCCTCAGGTTCAGAAAAGAGCATTTAAAAGCAGAAATGTGTTACAGATTTAGTAGGGGTATAAGAAAAAAACGAAAAATTCTGTGATATATCGCGATGTTTTATTTGGAGATGCTGGTATTGATGTAAGTTGTGGCCAAATCGATTTTTTTTTATAAATTATTATGAGCAAACATTAATTTCAACATCTTACTTTTGTGGTGCACACTTCCTCTTTCAGCATAAAAACAAATTGAATGTGAGATACAGTTGCATTGTGCAATGTTCTTATAATTTGTTGAAGATGAAGATTCTCAGTCATCCAGGTCATCATACGTAGAGAAGATTGAAACAAGGCGTCTGGACTTGTAGAGTTTTCTTGAAGACGTTTTGCTGCTCATCCAAGCAGCTTCATCAGTTCTAAGTGTTTGGTGGGGAAACATGGTTTATATGTGGTAACAGACCTCAGTGGGTGGGTCTGGGTAAAACTTAAATAAACAATAGCACTAAATGTTTCCATAGTTACCTGTGATGTTCTGGCTGACTGGGCCAGGTGTGTCTAACGATTAGCCAGTCGTTAGACACACCTGGCCCATTATTATAATTAAACATTTTGTTCTTGTGAAAGAAGATAGTATTCAAATGAGGCTTTCCAAACAAGTTTCCATACTCTTAAAAACACACACACATATATATATATATATATATATATATATATATATATATATATATATATATATATATATATATATATATATATATATATATATATTGTTGTTTGCAATATATAAAATCGCAATATATATCGTCTTTGTTACAGTATCGGGATATATATCGTATTGTATCGTGACGTGTATCGTGACGTGTGTATCGTGATATGTATCGTATCGCCAGATCCTTGCCAAGATTTAGACTTTCACTTACCGTTATCATATTAATAACGTGGTATGGAAACCAGAATATGCCAAAAGTGATCACAATAGCCAGGATGAGTTTCTCGCTGCGGATCTTTCGTTGGAACTTGGTCTGTCTGAGGCGTCTCAGGATGAGAATGTAGCTGGTTGTGATGATCGCAAATGGAAGAATGAATCCTACTACTGTCTCAACAGCGTACTGAAACCTCACCTGCACACAGGAGGATCAAACAAAATGCACTGAGGACCTTGATCAGTTTTTTCTTAATCAGTTAATGATCATAAATAGTCTACTTACATGTCGAGCCTCCTCATGTTTAGGTAAACACACCAGTCGGGTTTTGTTGTACTCATCGTGTGTAATGACCACGTCTCTGAACAGCAGGGATGGGGTAGAAGTGAGAAACACCAACGCCCACATGCCTATGAGCACCCTCCTCACAATTTTCTCAGTGATCAGGTAGGGTAGTCTCCGTGGAAACACCACAGCCACCAGCCTGTGCACGCTCATCAGTGTGATCAGAAAGATGGAGGCGTACATGTTGACGTTGCACAGGTAGAACAGGGTTTTACACATGGGTTTACCAAAGATCCATGTCTGCTTAGCCAGGTAGATAATGAAGAAGATGGTGAGGGCCATGAGGCACCCGTCAGCAAACGCTAAGTTGAGGATGAGAAGGGTGGTGACGGAGCGTCGCCGGATGCGTGCCAGGATGCTCCAGACTATAAAGAGGTTGCCAGGGACGCCCACGAGGAGGACCAAACTGAGGATGAGGGCGCCCAAGGCTGTGGAGAAATCATTGCTCACAGCGTTTTCCTCCCCTGGGGTCGGGGTGGTGGTCAGTGGGAAAGAAGTTGTCGTAACCATACTAGAAGAAGTTTTGATCCTAAAGATGAGAGAATTACAACCTTATGTTAATGAGCTGATATGAAGACTGATGTGGTTGCAGTGTTGCTTAAAGGTAGGGTAGGAGATTTTGAAAACTCAGTGAGAGTCAGCCAGATTTCCAAAGTAAACACACGCCCCTTTCTCTCGGAGCTCACCCCGAAGCCACGCCTCCCAATCACATGGACGCGCATCACCTGAAGACGAGCTGCGGTCTGTGGCTTCGGCCATCATGCACGTACCTCTCTGGTGCGTGGAGAGCAGGAAGAGAGTGACAACCAGCCAATACTCCGTGCAGGGTCCACCCGGAGGATTGGCTGATGTTTTTAGCGTTTTATAGCTTCCACAGATGATTCATATTCTTCGCTTTAATGTGAAACTGCCGAACTAATTGTTTGCTATCGGATTGTAAAGAGAAGTTACACTAACTATAAGAGTATTCTTTTCAGTCAGACCAGTGTTTTTTGTGTTTTTTACCTTGACTCGACATGTTTCGACTGCTTCCTGCAGCCTTCCTCAGAAGTCACATGATGTGAAATCAGGAAGCGGGCCAATGGGACAGTGAACTGGGACGAGGGGACTTTCACACTGTCCCACACCTGGAACACTGTCCTGAGGAGACCAGACTGCTGTCCCACACCTGGGACACAGCGCTGAAAAAGCCAGACTACAGGTGCCGCTGTTCCCCTACTACCTGGAGTAGTGGGAGAATGGCGCTACAACCTGCATAAAATCAGCTGGCAGACACGTCACCGGTAACATCATGTGACTTCTGAGGAAGGCTGCAGGAAGCAGTCGAAACATGTAAAGTCAAGGTAAAAAACACAAAAAACACTGACTGAAAAGAATACTCTTATAGTTAAAAAGGTGAAGACCAAATGAACCTTGTCGAAATAGAAGTTACACTAATTTAACGAAAAGTGCATCAGAATGAAATCTCCTACCCTACCTTTAAGACAGGTTGATTCAAGATCATTTGGGGGGTGTAAACTCAACAGTTTTTGGTGCTGAAATATGGCTGATATACTCTGTGCATAAACAACCAGCTTGATTTTAGGTCTTTTTTTGAACTATTTTGTGACTAATAATAATCTGCTTGCTCTGCATACTTCAAACATGTAGTAAACCCGTAAAACAACAAGTAGTTTTAGTCCCCTGTTATTAAAGTTATTAAAGACTTCATAGAACCTAATAATCTCCTCATCACAGATGGAAACTTTTTTTCTGTATCAGCGGACGCACACCTGCCTTTAACACTGTGAGATCTGCACTGATGCTGGCACC